>NW_020897800.1:5802881-5825115 GCF_003984885.1 Neopelma chrysocephalum
CTCCATCCTGGGAATGTGCAGGATCCTCCCGGGAATGGGAATGGCACGGGCAAAAACACAGGGCAGCCTCCTGCTCCCTCCATTCCGGGAATGTGCAGGATCCGCTGGGGACGGGAATGGCCCGGCAGGTTCCCTCTGCAGGCTCTGCCCCCTCGGAGCTCAGCAGGACCGACCCTGACGCGCCCAAAACGCGCTGAGCGGATGCTGAGCTGGGCAACAACCAGGAGACACGAACGAGAAGGAAAATGAAGTAGCTGCAGGTGAGGAAAGGGGAAAATGCTGCCCGGGCTGTGGGTCCGGTGGATGCTGCCCCCATTTCATCCACGTTGCCCACTTGACCTGCCCGGGGGTCACGGACCCGTCCCCGGGACGCGGCGGAGCTGCACAGGACGGGCAGGTGGGTGGGGTGGAGGAACAGGCTCTCTCCCCCCCCCGGTTCCTAAACATGAGTCAGCAGGATCCCTGTTTTCCAAGCTGGCTGCTCTCAGAAAGGCATTTGCATTTCAGAGAGCTCCTGCCTCGCTCTCCCACTGACAGTGTTTAGCTTTTGTTTAAAGCCGGGCTCCTCCACAGCGCCGCGGAAGGGGAGACAAGAGGCAGGAGCCTCTGGGTTTGATCAGCTCTGCCTTTGTCTCTGTCAGCCCTGTCCCTTTGCCTCGTGCAAAATCCAAGGCTCATCAGGAAAATCGAGATGAATGCGAAGGGGGCTGAGGCTGGACGTGCTCGGTGTGAGCACAGCAAGGGCTCCGAGGGAAATTTGGGAGGATTCATCCATCTGGGGGAGGCACCTGCAGCAGCTTGGGGTGGGGTTTGTCACCCCAAATGGCCGGGATGCCACAACCAGCCCTGGGGCACCAGCACAGGAAGGATCTGGAGCTGCTGGAGAGTCCAGAGGAGGCCATGGAGATGCTCCAAGGGCTGGAGCCCCTCTGCTCTGGAGCCAGGCTGGGAGAGCTGGGGGGGTTCACCTGGAGGAGAGAAGGCTCCAGGGAGACCTGAGAGCCCCTTCCAGGGCCTAAAGGGGCTCCAGGAGAGCTGGAGAGGGACTGGGGACAAGGGATGGAGGGACTGGGGACAAGGGATGGAGGGACAGGACACAGGGAATGGCTTCCCACTGCCAGAGAACAGTGTTAGATGGGATATTGGGAAGGGATTCCTGGCTGGGAGGGTGGTGAGGGGCTGGGATGGAATTCCCAGAGAAGCTGTGGCTACCCCTGGATCCCTGGAAGTGTCCAAGGCCAGGTTGGACAGGGCTTGGAGCAACCTGGGCTGGTGGAAGGTGTCCCTGCCCATGGCAGGGGGGGAATGAGATGAACTTTAAGGTCCCTCCAACCCAACCCAGTGTGGGATCCTGTGATTTGCAATATAAATGCAGGTTTGCAAATGGGCATTTTACCCCAAACTCTTGGGGAGTAAAACTTCCCCTACAACCCCTTGCACACGCAGTGGGTCACACTTCCCCCCTTCCTGCATTCCCACTCACTAATTCCATCCACTGGAAGCCAAACCCCAGCAAATGTGGGGAATCTGTTCAGCCACCCAACAACTGGATGAGGAGAAAGCCAACGAGCCCCAAAGAAAAGAACGAAGAACATACTTTTTTTTTGTGTGTGTGTGTTTACTTATTCATTCCCTTATTGGTTCTGATTTTTCTCCCTTTTGGATGAAAAAAAGAAGGGCGTGTGTGGAGTTATTTCAATGTTTTGAACCGGTTCTATTTACTGGGGAGCTGATAGGATTGATTTACAGCAACGTGGGGAATGCAGAGAGGGCGAGAGAGATACCAGAGCAGAGCAGCAGTGTTTGATTTCAGGACTGGCTTTGCCATGAATGCTAATGCCAGGAGCAACTTCAGGCCCTGGGCGACTGAAAATGAAGGTTTGGGAGTTGTTTTGCTGAAATTGGGATAAGGAATGGGGAATAGAACCCCCCCTGCTGTCCAAGAGACCTTTTGTGGCAACGTCTTGGGGAAAAATAATCAAGTTTTAGTGGTTTACACCTTTCCTTCAAGGTGGTTGGGGGATCTTTTCTCTCATGTTTTCATTTTTTATGCTTTTTCTTTAGGAAGAAATGGGGTGGGGAAAGAAAACATCACAGAGCTGAGTTTTGATTTGCAAAGAATCCCGACCAAAGGAAAACTCAAACATTCAATTTGTAAGTTGTTCATTTAATACGGTGAAAAGTTGAAAACTGTTATTTTTGGGGCTACTTTGCTTTCCAGAGCACACAGAGGGCGTTTTGTGGGAGTAACATATACTTGGAAAGCTTCTTTTGGGGTCTCTGCATCTCAAACCCCCCACCCTGAGCTCTCAGGTTACAGCTCCTGGTACATCAACCAGAATTCCCAACATCACCTCCTGGTACATCAACCAGAATTCCCAACATCAGCACCTCTCCAACAGGAAAACTCACCCCAGTCCTGTGTGGTGTCCTCAGACTGCTCTGATTTGGGAACTCCTCCAGCCTTTCCTTGTCTTCAGGAAAATATGACTTGCTGGTTTGGGACTCTTGGGAGAGGAAAGAAAAAGGCCAACACCTGCTGTCATGACCGAGGTCACTCCTCTCACAGTGACATTATTTCCTACAACGGCTGATTTGGATCCCCAAGACCTCAGAACTCCCCAGATTTTCCCCCAATTTCTCCATCAATCATTGCTCAGCTGAAATATTCCCTGTGGAAACCTCAGATTTCATTCCTCATGCCCTTATACACCTATTTTTCATTTTTTAATGTGGAAAAATCAGTGTTTTCTTATTGGAGACGGTGGATTAAAGGGGATGTGACAGTGACATCCCTCATGCCACAGTGTCCCCTCTGCTGTGGCCACACAGATTCCCAGAACATGCTGAGTTGGAAGGGACCCCCAAGGTTCATTGAGTCCAATCCTGATCTGAGTCCAACCCCAACAATCCCACCTGATCCGGCAGCACAAGAACAGCAGGATATGATTCTCCAAGCAGGAATCACAGGATATTTTGGGAACCACACACCTGACTGGGCACACTGGAGCACAGGACCCATTTGCAAACACTCAGGAGGCTGGAGATGTTTGACTGCAAATGTAGAACCCCCTTGAGCTGCTCAGCCAGGTGATTCCTGAGGAATGGGAGTCATCCAGGCAAAATCTGCCTGTTGGAAATGAATCCAGTGGTTGGAAATGAATCCAGTGGTGTTGGAACAGGTTGTAAGGAAAAAGGAGTTGATGGCAGCACTGGGAATTTCCTGCTGGCCAAGGTGATGGTGCAGATGTGAGTGGGGATGTCACACAGCCCCTGGGATGGGCACAGGATTGGGGTGCCAGGCAAGGGGTGCAGAGCACAGCGTGGGAAGGCAATGAATTCCCACACAGAACTCCAGAGTGTCATCCCACTGACCAGCACAAGGGATGTGGGAGCCACGGCTCAGCAGAGCTCTTGGTTTGGGGTCTCCTCCAGAAGATGACATTAGGAGCAAAAATCATGGGATGATTTGGGTTGGAAAGGACCTTATGGCTCATTTTGTTCCACCCCCTGCCATGGGCAGGGACACCTTCCACTAGCTCAGGTGGCTCCAAGCCCCGTCCAACCTGGCCTTGGACACTTCCAGGGATCCAGGGGCAGCCACAGCTTCTCTGGGCAACCTGTGCCAGGGCCTCCCCACCCTCTCAGCCAAGAATTCCTTCCCAGTATCCTATCTAACCTTACCCTCTGGCAGTGGGAAGCCACCCCCACTTTTCCAAAGTCTGTCTCCAGCTCTCCTGGAGCCCCTTTAGGCCTCTGGAGCCTTCCCTTCTCCAGGTGAACCCCCCCAGCTCTCCCAGCCTGGCTCTAGAGCAGAGGGGCTCCAGCCCTTGGAGCATCTCTGTGGCCTCCTCTGGACTCACTCCAGCAGCTCCTTCTGCTCTTGGGGGCTCTGCAGTTGGGTTCAGCTCTGCAGGGGGGTCTCACCAGAGCAGAAGGGATGGATCCCCCTCCCCTGCTGCCCATGCTGTGGGCTGAGCCCAGGGCTGGGTTGTGTCTCTGGGCTGCAGTCTCATCTCTCTCAGCATCTCCCAGCTCAGCCTGTGGCCCCTGGGCTGCAGCGATGGCTCAAATCCTCAACGCCCCCAGGGGCCTTGGCTCCAAGCCCAGCCTTGCTGGAAATGGTGCTGAAGCTCCAGGCTCTGCTGAAGTGGCCACGTGGAGCCTCCTCTGTCCAAGAGGAGCTCAGACCCCCCCAGCAGCCCTGAACACACCGAGGCTCTGGGGCTGCAGCACCAGCAGGGCCAGACCCAACATTTTGGGATGGTGCAAAAAACATCCCAGCACAAGAAAGAGGCAGAAAATGAAGAGATGAACAAAACTTTCAACCCTTCAGCTGAGTGCTGTTAATGGCAATATTCTGTGGCAGGAGCAGGGGCCTGGGAAAGGCCTGGGAAAGGGGTCTTTGTAAGACCTGGACTCACCCTCGGGTCCGGGCGCCGTGTTCTGGCTCCGAACCACCTTCTCCACTGGATTTTGTTGCTGCCCAAGGATTATTTTGGAAAGAGTTGTTATTATCCCTGATTTACTGCTCTGCACTAGGGGGAACTCTCTCTTTCCATCGAGACAATGAGGGAACCCTCCCGGGGAGGCACTTCAAGGACCCGCAGCCGCTGCCCCGGTGCTGATTGCGGGGACGGTGCTTTGCCAGGAGCTTGGCTGACTGGGGGCTGAGCTTCCTCTCCCTGGTACCTGCACAGGGTGTTTCCATCTCTATTAAAGCCTCTTAATTATTGCAACAGCAGCTTGTGGTTTGCTTGGGTGGAGGTTTCTTTTTTTTTTACCCTTTCTGGGAAGTTTTACTTTTCTTTTCCTTTGTGTTTCCTCGTGGAAAGCACTTGCTCTGTATCCTTCACATCCCTCCCCACCACCTTCCCAGGCTCACACAGGCCTATCGGGACTATAATCAGGCTAAAGTCAATTAAGGACAGGATTAGGCTGAGAGGAGGTTAATAGGACTGTGACAACAAGGCATTTATTCACCAACCTTTCCCTTCCACCCTTCGTGTCCAGGGCTATTTTCCCCAGGCCCATCAAATCCAAGCTGCAGGGTGATGTTTCACCAAGCACACCGTGATCCCTGCAAGGAAAACCTTGCTGGGAAATTAAATAACACCCCAAAAAAGAGGGATCTGGACCCAACATGACAAAACTGTCCCAGCCCTGTTATGGCTGCGAGAATTCAGTTCATAACTTGATGTGAAATAGGGGTTGCTGCTCTGTCAAAACACAGATTTCAGCTCTTTGCTCTTCATTTGGCATTGTCTCCTGTCCTTCCTCTCAAAAAAAACTCTCAGAAGAAAAAAGCATCATCATTTTGAGGTCCAGCAGGCACACAAACCCTCTGGGATGAGCAGCACCCATCTCATTTTTGGGAGGTGGGTGGCAGGACAGCAGGAGCACAGTTGTGTCCTGAGTGAGCGGGGCTGGAAATTTTCACCCCCTGCCTCAAACCAAGTGTAGGGTTTTATTTCTGAGTGATTTTGCCCCACAATTGCTCAGAGATGTCCCCTCGATGGCCAGAAGTGCTCTCCAAGCTTTGCCTCCCCACCACCGTTGCTTCCTGAGGGCCTTTCCTCCACGAGCAGCTTCTCCAGCCCCCTGCACCATCCCTGGGGCAGCTGAGCAGGAGAAACTCGGGGCTGCTGAGAGCACACGTGGCTTCCTCTCACTGGGACAGGACTGAAACAGCAAAAAACCAGGGAGTGTTTGTGGGCTGAGAGCAGCTGAGGGGTTGTGGAATCATTGCTGGGGTCGTTTGCGTGGGTAACGAGCTCCCCTGAAATGATGGATAAACCCTGATTTATAGAAAAGCTTGGGAATGGCTGCAAGTGGAGTGGAGGGGGGTGCCTACACAAATTCCAGTCTATTTTTACCATTTCTTCCATGGTTTTTCCAGCTTGGTGTGGTGAGAACTGAACTGGGAGCCAGTGGGACCGGCTGCCTCCTCCAGCTGGGCACATCCCTAAATCCCATGGGGGACTGGCTCCTGGTTTTTGGCTCTCTAGGTCAGCATCCCAGCACCCAATGCCATCCTGAGGGGCCTGGTACAAACCATGAAGAGAAAAGGATGGTGCCCAAATCCCAAAGATTGCAAGGACCCCAGTGTGGAGCCAGAGACGTGTCCCAACCTTATCAGGAATTATCTATTTTCTGCACAGAGGGATTTTTGGACCTCGACACTCCAAACAGTCCTGAACAATTTCAGCTCATCTGGCTCCTGCCTTTGGCATCTCTTGGTTTAATCATCCGAATATGTTAATTTTTGTGGGGAATTTTTGGGCTATTGATACGTATTTCCACGTGGATTTGTTGAAGGGACCAGGGATTGCCAGCAACGGTGGAAAAATTGATTAGTGTGTGTACAAAACTCTTCTGAATAAATAACTCCTGTAAATACTCCTAAATAAACACTCCCCATGCCATGATTTGATCTACAAATTATACATAAATAATAATGTAGCAACAACAATAACTATAATAAATAATTAATACTGCATTTAATACTGGAATGGATCATTGTCTAATCCTTCACTTTCACCCCATCTATAATTTAGATTCCCCAAAAATCTTTTGGAAATGAGTTCTGTGGTTCAAGTATTTTCTCTAAACCTGCTGATTTTGTGCAGTGCCAATTCCACCTTCCATCACTTCCAGAAATGAGGATTTCCATTTTCCCCTCTCTACGCCTTCCCCGGTGTGTAAACCTCCACCAAATACCCCTTTGGCCTCCTCTTTTCCAAGGTAGGAAACCCAAGTTATTTAATCTCCTTTGGAATCAGAGCTTTTGTCCCTTTTCTAGTTGTGCCCACGAGGAATTGATTTCATTAAGCAATTATAGTTTGTCTGGTGTGGCTTAATTCACTTTCTGAGATTCAGGAATTCCTCCTCAGGAATCCCTCGAATTCCCTCTTTTCATCCCCAGAGTCTGCAATATAAAGTTGATATCCCAAGCACTGCACCCTGTGTGCCTGTTTTTTACAAAAGAGCAGCAAATTCACAAAATTTGATGATCCCACAAGTTTTTTGGGTGGTCTTTGCTGCAGGTCCCATGTTGACCACGATGGGAAGCAACACCCGAAGCAATCCCTGGGTCTCCACGTGGTGCTGGATTTGAGGATGATAATTAGATCCAGAAAAGCTTGGAAGGAGAGAAAGTGGTGCAGAGCTCAGGGAAAGCACTCTGCAAACAGGGTCCTGTTTGTGGGGCTGCAGTTGAAGAGCATTTTATCTCCTTTCCGTGTTTGTGTTCATGGTTGGGAGAAAGGTGCCCCTGGAGAGCAAACCATGCAAAGGAACCAGAGCCACTTTCCCAAGAGCTTCTGAGGACTCAGGGTCTGGACAAAGATAATCTTGTTCTCTCCATATTTCTGCCACCCTTGGAGTGAGTTTTGCTCAAAACCACCTCAAAATCACGCTGAGCTTTGCCAGGTGTCAGGGCTGGACTCCTCTCGATTCCACACCGGGAAAAGAGCAATGAAATCCATCCAAAGCCACTTCAGAGCTTCCCCAAGTGCCGGTTCACTTGTCCCCATCCTCCTCCCAGGAACCCACTAATCCTCCTGCAGCCCAGAGCCTGCTCTGGGGGGGGAGACCTCCCCTCCATCAGCCCTTTTGGGAGAAGCGGCTCCGTTCTCCAATTCCCTCCTAATTGCACTAACAAGGATGAATTAGGACTTTCATCAGCAGGGGCGAGCGACGGGTTCGGAGTCAGCCATGGGCGACGGAGCCAGAGATTAAACAAAACTATCATGTTAATGTCTAATAATACAACAGCAAGTGGAAATTAAGCACAAGACAAATATGCTGCGCCGGCGACATTGGAGAGTTTGTTCTTTAAACACCACGTTGTTTTAAAGGCAGTGCTATTATTAGGGCCATCTAACTTAATTTCAGAGGCATAATAGAAAAGTAAATGTGCCGCACTTGCACTTTATGTGCAATTTCCAAAACAAACCCAAACGGAGGCAGAACGCTGCGTGGGACTGAAATAGCCACTCCAGCTAAATTCCTGCCTGATGCACGTTAATTATCTCCAGCAGGGAATGGACAATTTCATTTGGAGCCACGGATGCTCCCGGGAATGGGAGCCAACCCCGTGACGTGCCATAAAAACAGTGGAAGGGGCTGTGGGATCCCCCCCATCCCACTGCGAATTCCAGAGGGGTGTTTAACCCCTGCTTTGCCATTGCCTTGAGGAGTGATTTTGATGAGGTGAGTGAATTCATTCCTTGGTATAGACCCCCATTTATCACCTAGATAAACATTTGGGAATGAGTTCTGCAGTTCAACTATTTTCTCTAAACCTGCCTCTTGCTGATTTTGTCCAGTGCCAATTCCACCTTCCATCACTTCCAGAAATAAGGATTTCCATTTTCCCCTCTCTACCCCATCCCTGGCGTGTAAACCTCCACCAAACACCCCTTTGGCCACCTCTTTTCCAAGGTAAGAAACCCAAGTTAATTTCATCAAACACATCCCTCATCATTTTCCTACAGCAGCCAGTTTATTGAGTGGGTCTGGAATTTTTTTCCAGCAGGAAAATATTTCCCTCTGTGGTGATGGGGTTTGTCCCCCTAGAAATGCCCGAGCAAAGCTTTCCTGGAGCTTCCCTGCAGCGCTGATCCCTCCCCCTGTGCCTGTGCAGTGAGATCTGGGATTGATCCGAGGGTGAGATGGTGCAATCCAACTCCCCTGCACACATTCCGGTTTCTCCAGCGGTGATATCATTTTTCCCTTTTATTAAGTTGCATAAAAACTGCATCTTAGTGCTCCAACATCTCATCCTGCACTTAAGGGAACGTTTTAGACGAGCAGCAGCATTGAAAGCTTTCTTTCCTTATTAATATCCAGCTCTTCTCTGGGACATTACCCCGGGTTTTATGGTGAACAGGGAGGCAGAGCAGGTTCTAATGGCCAGGCAGTGCTGCTCAGATCTCATGTTTTTTGGGGTATCTCCTTTTTGCTGCGTGTCACCTCCCCCAGACCTCAAGGACTGGGTTCCCAGTGGTGCAAATTGGGCATCAGGGTGAGCTTTTGGCTGCTGATGCTCGAGAAGGGGCTGATTTGTGCCTCCACGAGCGCCAAGAGAGCACAAAAAAATCACATCAGGAGCCTCCTCCTCCCTGAGCCAGCTCATGAGGGTCTCAGAGTGAGCCTAAAATAGCACAGGAGAAAGGTTTTGAAGTGCTTCCCATCCCATCCTCGATGTCTCATGGATGCTGAAATTCCTGCTCCCCCGGCTGGTGCATTTGGTGCATGTTAAGCACAATATGAAATTCCGCCTCAGAAAACCCCAGAGGTGCCTCTATCGACTGTCCTTTAAATAGAATTAAAATTGACCCGAGACAGATCTGCAAACCTATTGAATTACAGAGTCCAGCCCCGAGCTCAGGCCGGCCCTGCAGGAAGGAATAAAACTGCCCAGAGCAGAGCTGAGGTGGATGTGATGGACACGGGGACATCACCCCGGGAACCTCTCAGGATGAACTTGCACAAATATGTGAACTGGGAAGGAAATAAGAATTTGGTCCTTGTGGTGTGGGTTGCATGAGTTTTTGGGGGCAATGGGTGAAGGACAAGAAGAAGGGGTGAGATGCACCATGGTCAGGTGGTGATGACTTGGGGACAAATGTGGGGCCTGTTCATCCCCATGTTCTTCCTCCCCAGCAGAAAATCAGAGGATCTCAAAATGGTTTGGCTTGGAAGGGGCCTTAAAGAGCTGCTTTGTCCTCATCCTGGTGTTGGATGGCTGAACAGATTCCTCCCATTTGCTGGGGTTTTGTTTCCAGTGGATGGAATTAGAGGGTGGGAATAGAAGAGGATGGAACACGTGATCCACTGCATCTGCACGGGGTTCTCAGGGAAGTTTTGCCCCCCCCCCCCCAAGACTTTGGGGTAAAATGCTCGTTTGCAAACCTGCATTTATGTTTGCAAATCACAGGATCCCAGGATGGTTTGGGTTGGAAAGGACCTTAAAGCCCACCTTGTTCCACCTCCTGCCATGGGCAGGGACACCTTCCACTAGCCCAGGTTGCTCCAAGCCCCGTCCAACCTGGCCTTGGACACTTCCAGGGATCCAGGGGCAGCCACAGCTTCTCTGGGAATTCCATCCCAGCCCCTCACCACCCTCCCAGCCAACAATTCCTTCCCAATCTCCCATCTATCCCTGCCCTCTGGCAGTGGGAAGCCATTCCCTGTGTCCTGTCCCTCCATCCCTTGTCCCCAGTCCCTCTCCAGCTCTCCTGGAGCCCCTTTAGGCCCTGGAAGGGGCTCTCAGGTCTCCCTGGATCCTTCTCTTCTCCAGGTGAACCCCCCCAGCTCTCCCAGCCTGTTTCCATGGGAGAGCATCCTGCTGGGAGCTCCACACTAAAATAATCATGACACGGACAGAAAATAAGCAGGAGCTGTTCAGAGATCTGTCCCCCCTCCCTGAGCCTTGCTGCAGGAGCTGGGAAATGCATGGAATTGCTCAGGAATGCTTTCAGCCTGTGACTGCTTTAGCTGCATCCCAGTGCCTGTCCATGGGCCACCTAATGGGCTCCTCTGGGAGCCCGGCCCACGCTCCACAAATCAGCAAACCTGGGAACTCATCAGCACTTCAGGCAGCAGTGGCATTTTAAAAGACCTTTATCATGAGTGGAATTAACAGGATACCTCCCTCTGGAACCTGTTAGCTATTTTATTCCGACCCCCACTGACAAAAAAAAAAAAAAATAAAAATTAGATGCATCTATTTTGTTTGGGGGGAAAAAACTGCTCTTTAGGGCATTTGTACTATTTGAGGCTCTGGGATGTCAGGGGACAACGGGAGGCGTTTTATCGACTTCGCTGCTGGTTGAGGACAAAGATATATAGGTCACTTGGTAGGGTAAAAATGAATCCTGTGAAGCATGGATAACCTCTCCTTGCTGGGCTATCCCTGCCTCGGGAAGCACTCTGGGATCTGGAGGAAAATCACAGTGATTTGGGGACGGATGCTCTGGCAGCGAAGCACAAGGGGAGCACTGGGATATATGTAAGGTATCATGTTTTGGGCACTGGGATATATGTGAGGTATCATGTTTTGGGTGCCTGGCTGGAATATTTTCTTCCTCTTCCCTCTCTGGTGCAAACATTTGCACAGGATGTTATCTCCTTGGTGTGCAAATGGGAGGAGATGCTGGCCCAGCTGATTTATACCTGCGTGCGAGCCCGGCTCACCCGGCCCAGCCACGGCTATTATTAGCTGACAGATTTTAAAGAAAAACTCTATAAATCTCCCCTTGTGCCATAAATACATTTCTGCCTTGGGAGACCACGAAGAAGCTCATTATACCACATCCTGAGAGAGAGGCATGTGTCATCCACAGTGACAAGCAGAGCATCCTCAAGTCACCTCTCGGGCCGGGCCTGGGGAGCGTTTGCTGGAGTTAAAGGGAGTTTGATGCCTGCTCAGGGCAGGAGAAGGGAAGATGGTGGATTTTGGCACAGGAAACAGGATTCCTGGGTTGCATTCCCCTCTGCCTGACCCCAGCAGTGAAATGCAAACTATAAATTAGAGGGGAAAAGGTGTGGAGGGTGGGTCTGAGGGAGCTGTGGATTGTTTGTTAGGTGGGACATTTGTCTGCAGGTCACTTTGTTCCCAGGGGTTTTCTCCAGGTGAATGCAACGAAAAAAATAAGGAAAAAACCAAAAGAGGGGGAGGTTTGTGTCTGAATTTGGGTCTAAGTGCTGATGATGCTCCATGGACCTGGGACCAGGAGCTATCCCTGAGGAATTCCATACATCACTGGTGGAATTGCCTCTTGCTTTTCCTCATGGATGGAAACAGGATGAAAAGGATTTACTCAGCTCAATAATTCAGACACGGTGTGGACCCTCCAATTCTCACCAACCCCAGACTTCCACAGAGTTTTCCAGCGTGGTTTTTTGGCACCAAAGGCTCATGTTCCTCCCCAGCCCCAGGCCCAGCTCTGGCTCTCCATTAACATGCGCTGGGAGCAGCAATCCCGGAGCACAAACCAGTTCTCCAGACTGAGAACTTGCCAAGTGTTGGATAAGCTGTAATAGTCTCTCGTTGTAAGAGCACCCCGCTGACACAGGCTCTGATCTGAAAGGAGTGGGAGCAGAATTAAATTCCTTTGGTTGAAGCCTGTCCATTATTCTCGGGCACTGGATTGCAGGAGCTGGAAAAAAAACCACTCTGGAAGCAATAAAGTGCTCGCTGTGGAGAGCTCTGGAGTGTTGGGTGAGAAATCACACCAGGCAGCTCCAAAATCCCAGCAGCTGTGCCTACCTGGGGCTTGCAAGAGGGGTTTTTCCCAGGGGAAGGCACAATCCTGGAGAAAAGGATGGGAGCTGGAGAGCAGGGAGGTGCCCAAAGCCCACCCGAAGCAGGGATCTGCTGAGCAGCCTCGGCCCTGCAGGGCTTGGCCTCAGACAAGGCACTCCAGGACACGTTTTTAATATAGTTTGAAGCCTAAAGGTTTAGCCAGGTGCCTCATGGGATTTGCAACAGCATCTAAGTGCTGCAATTCCTTGAAATCCTGCGGAATGGGTGAGGAAAGGAGCTGGACTGGAGGGAGCAGAGCAGGGTGGAAGTGGTGAGCACAGAGCGGGGTGTTGGACGGGTTTCCTGGGGGGAACCAAAGTGGGTTTGCTCCCAAAAACCTTTGAGTTTTTACCTTTTCATACCAAAAAGTTTTAAAAGATGCTTTTCAGCTTGAAAAGCACTGCTTAAGGGCCATGGAGCTGCTCCAGAACTGGAGCCCCTCTGCTCTGGAGCCAGGCTGGGAGAGATGGGGGGGTTCACCTGGAGCAGAGAAGGCTCCAGGGAGACCTGAGAGCCCCTTCCAGGGCCTAAAGGGGCTCCAGGAGAGCTGGAGAGGGACTTGGGACAAGGGATGGAAGGACAGGACACAGGGAATGGTTTCCCACTGGCAGAGGGCAGGGTTGGATGGGATATTGGGAAGGAATTCCTGGCTGTGAGGGTGGGGAGGCCCTGGCCCAGGTTGCCCAGAGAAGCTGTGGCTGCCCCTGGATCCCTGGAAGTGTCCAAGGCCAGGTTGTCCCTGCCCATGGCAGGGAGTGGAATGAGATCTGCATCAAGATCCCTTCCAACCCAACCCATTCTGGGATCCTGTGATTCCATTATTTCATCCTCCAATCCTTGCCCAGCCCCTTCCAGGCCCATCTCCCCTCCCCGCTGCCAGGGGAAGAGCCTTCCTTGTCCAGCACTGCTGAATCTCTTTATTAAGATGCATCTTGTATCGATGCCCTTTCCTCTCCCCCTGCTGCCATTCCCTGATCTTTGTGTCAGCTCCAAACTTCCTCAGGGCTGACGGGATGTTTCCTTCCAGGCCACTGAGAGAAATGTCAGGTGGTAGGGCCGGCCCTCACAGGGAGTGGGGAGCAGGAGGCTCTGCTGATTCCCTCTTCCAGAGGTGCCTTTTGGAACTTGTCAAGCAGGCAGTTTTTAATCCATCTAATTTCTGCCACGGTGATTTCCTGCCCTCCCAGTTTCTTAATCAAGATGTCACCCAGGACCCAACCTTGCCAGAGCCCGACTGCGTCGCGCTGACGGCGTCACCTTTATCAGCCCAAATTTATAACCTCATCAAAAAAAGATATCAACTTAGCCGGGCAAGATTTATTTTCCATAAATCCTGCTTGATTGGCATCTTTTATGTTATTCCCTTTAATTCCTTATTAAACAAGTCCCGTAGCAGACATCCCATTATTTCGCCCAAAATCAATGTCAGGCTGACAGGGCTGTAATTACACAGGTCATCTTGTTTATCCTTCCTACATATTGGCACAACATTCGTTTTCTTTTGGCTTTCTGGATCTGTCCCAGTGCTCAAGGGTTTATTGGAGATCAGTATCTCTGGCAGACCTGTATCGGGCTGGGTGGCACAGGCAGGGGTGGGGTGATTGTGCAACTCCGGGTGGAGATCTCATGATTCATCAAAATTCCAAGATATTTCAACTCTGTCCTTGTGGGCTTTGAACTGATTCCTTATAAGTGAAGAAAAGTGTTCCCAACGGGGTTGAACAGGGCTTGGAGCAACCTGGGCTAGTGGAAGGTGTCCCTGGCCAAGGTAGGGGGTGGAATGAAATGAGCTTTAAGGTCCCTTCCAACCCAAACCATCCTGGGATCCTGGGATTTTATAGTTCTGTGAAAATGGGCAGAAAACAATTAAAACAAAAAAATACGGTCATCACATATTTACAAACACCCCAAAACACGTTGGTGCTCCAAAATCACAGATTCCCAGAGTATGCCCAGTGGGAAGGGACCCACAAGGATCATCGAGTCCAGCTCCTGGTCCTGCACAGGACAACCCCAAGAGTCACAAATCTCAATTATATTGGATATTATATGTGTGTACAAGGATATGTGTAGGGATCACTTTCCAAGTGTTTTTATTCTCTCTGCAGTTCTGATTTTCTGGCCCAGGAATACTCAGTTTGTGCCTGGATGAGCAATCACTGCTTACGCTGATGGGCTTTCATGTCGCAATCTTTATTTCTCATTTGGGTTATAGACACTTTCCAGCCTTTAAAACCTATAAATTAAAACATCCACGTTCCCTGCCATCGCTTTGGTTCAGCAGAGGACACAATATTTATCTGGGCATGTTTTTTCCTGCCTCTCCCTCTGGTGAAAGCTGTGCTATGGGCTCAGCACCCAACACTGCATGGACAGGAGCATCAAAGGGGAAGGAAGGCATTTTCTATCAAAGCCACTGGATTTTTAGCTCAGCCAGGGCACCTTGTTTCAGCTCTGCTCCTTTGCCCTGGGGATTTTCAGAGGAGCCTCCAGCTCTGATCTCCACGCTGAGCATCCCCTGCCCTTTGGGAGCAGCTCCTTCTACCGCGCTCGGCAACGCGAAGGAGCTGAGCAAGGAGGGGAGAGGGGGAGCTGGGAAAGGCTTAAATAACATTCTCAGGAGCAAGGATTGGATCTGAGCTGCTGCTGCACACGTGGGACTGCAAAATAATCAGGAAGGAGGATTGTATTTCTGTATTTTTTGTTATCGGGATGTTTTTCCCCCAGGGCACCGTTGCACCTGCCTGATGCTGGGAGCTTTTTTCTTCTTGTTTTCTTTTGTGCTGATATTGGGATTTAGCTCTCCTTTCTCCTCCTGCAGTTCTGCCTCCCCCACTCTGTTCCTGCAGGATGTAGGAATGGTTTTCAGTTGAGGTGGGAGGGACACTGAGGTAAAGAGGATGAGCCAAGGTGAGCACAGGAGACAGGGAGCACTTTTTGGCTGTGCTGGAACTTCCTGCTGCTCCCCTGAGCTGAGCAACTTGGGGTTCAGGGCTACTTCTCTTCCCAAACCTGCCAAAAATTGCTGCAACCCTACAAGTTTGAGGAGGTTCCCATCTCCATGGGTTCTTGAGGAATCTACTGAATTTGAGCTGCCAATGTCTTCTACAGCCAAACGGGCTGGAATCCTGGTTCCTCACCCATCCCTGGCAATGCCAGCAAAGCCATGGTTGATGCTGACCACGTATGAAAATGTTCCCTGGTGTCCCCAGCCTTGCAGGATTGGCTATTCCCAGTCCCTCTGCCTTGTTTTGGGAGTCCCTGTCTGCGAGCCCCACGCTGGGTGCTTGTCTCTGCTCCAGGTCTCCCCAAGGAAATGACAAGCCAGAACACACTGCAGGAGGAGTTCAGAATTATCTATCGCCAGCATCCACTTAATCCATCGTGAGGAGAAGCAAAAAGCTCTCCAGGCCTGCAGGAGCTCGGCACAAGCCGCCGTTTCTTATGCTGAGCCCGTGTTCCCACTTGTCAGTTTGATTTCTCAATGCTTGGCAATCTCGGGGATTCTCGGGGAGGATGTGGCGTCACGTCCATCACCCCTTATCACTCGGTCCCTGTGTCTGCCTTTCTTCTTTCTCAGCCTCTTTGCAATCTTGAACTGCGGGGGGAAAAAAAAGGAAAGAAAAGAAAGAGAAAAAAAAAAGAAAAAAGGAAAAGAAGAAGGAGCAGAAGCGGCTTTTCAGTTCCTTATCTTCTGCAGCCTGGATTACATCCAGACCTCTTGCTATGATCCTTCAAGTTCCTGCTAAACATGCCCTGCATCTCCTGATAACATTAAATCTGCATCTCACTGAGGTTTATCGGCCCCTCTGGGGACAGGCAGGGCAGGGCCATGGGGAGGAGCAGCACTGACAGGTTGTGGGGTGTGAGAGGATGGGGTGGAGGGGCAGGAACACCCTTCCTGCTCGGGGCTGCTCCCACTGACCCCGGGGGTGGGGGAGGCTAAAGCAGGATCACCACAGGACACCTGCCTGGTGGGTTGAGTTCCCCAGAAGGTGATGGACTTGCAGGGTCAGTGAGGTCCCCAGGCTGCAGCAGGCTGGGGCAGTGCAGGTCACAGTTTCTAGGGATAAAGAATTTGATTTTCTATCCCATTACTCGGGATGAGTTTAAGAAACCATTATGCCATGGTAGCACTGCAGTGGCTGGCAAGTGAGGGTTCTTGGTGCAATGAAATCAAACTCCAAATTCATGCAGAAAGTTAATGAAGAGAAAGAGAGTCTTATTTTGGACTCATTACCGTCAGCAGTGATGTCCAATTAAGAGAAATCCACAGCGTATCCCCAGCAGTGATTTAAAAATAGCAGCTGTTGGCTGCGAGTCATCCTGGGCTCCAAAGGAAGGGGAGTGGGGGTTTAACTCTTTCCCTGTGCTTTCTGCTTCCTGAGGGCAAGAAATCAGCTTCCATGAGTTCTGAAGAATGTCCCCCGGCTGTGCTGGCAAACCCTGGCCTGTTGGTCACTGGGGCTCTTGACCACAGGTGCTGTACTACTGGAGCTGGTGACCACTGGGCCTGTTGGCCATGGGGACTGTTGGCTATTGGGGTGTAGCCATTGTGTCTGTTGACCATTGGCACTGTTGGCCATCAGAATTGGCGGAGATTTTGGCAGCTGGAGGGAGTTGTTGGTCATTGGGTCTGTTGGCCATCAAGGCTGTTGACTGGGGCTGTTGACCAGTGGTGTTTTTGGCTACAGGAGCTGTTGACCACTGGGGCTGTTGGCCATCAGAAATATTGGCTATTGGGTCTGTTGGCCACTGGGACTGTTGGCCATTGGGGCTGTTGGTCATTGTGGCTGTTGACCATTGGTTTGTCGGCCACTAGGGCTGTTGACCATCAGAAATATTGGCCCCTGGGGCTGTTGGCCATTGGGGCTGTTGGCCATTGGTTTGTTGGCCACTGGGGGTGTTGGCCATTGGTTCTGTTGGCCATTGGTTCTGTTGGCCATTGGTTCTGTTGGCCATTAGTCTGTTGGCCATTGGGTTTGTTGGCCATTGGGTCTGTTGACCATTGGGGCTGTTGGCCATGGGAGCTGTTGGCCAACATCTTTCCCCTAATCTGGCCTCTACAGGACCAGTGGAACTGAAGCTAAACCCCATCAGCATTCAGAGTCCTGTATGAGCCTCACAAGTGGTTTTAGAAAGGCTGAGTTTCCCCTTAATTCTCTCACAAAATCCCCACGGGGGTGTGGGGGATTGAAGGTGCCCAGACCTGAACAGGGATGATTTCCACAGCACCTTGGAATCGAGCAGCCACGAGACTTATGGCTTGTTTTGGCCATAACCCCTGGCAGCAGGTCTGCTGCTGATGTTATTGATACAGCCAGTAATTACATTTTCACACAGGCATTTTTTTCCATGTGTCTACACCCTGTTTATTACAGACTTTCAATTATTCATTTTTCCCCCTCTCTTGTCATCCCTCCCTCTTCTTCTTCGCCTGTTTTTTTTCGTTCTCCTTATTTTTCATCTGCCCTTTGGCTTTTTCTCCACCTCTAATTCCTGCATTTCAGGCCATCTCCCTGATGTGGAAAAGGACCCTGAAGACTACACCTTGTCCCCATCCCTGGAGCACTTTGGAAGTGGGATATCTCCTCTCTCTTCCATTTTCTCCCCACCCTTTGCCCCAGCTGATTTTTCCGCACCGCTGAGCTCTTGCCACAAACCTCCCTGGTGCCTTTTCTGTTACAGAATGAGAAATAAAAATGTGGTGCCTTTGTTGCTGCTCATCTATCTGCCGTGCCCAGGTGAATAATGCAGGGAAACATGTATGTATTTATACAGCAAATGGGAAAATACATTTCTTAAGATGAATGAGGTTGTTTTCAGCCTTGATGCACCCAATAAAATAACCTGGTATCAAGAGGGAGGTTTATTTTGAAGTCTGGACGTGTCATAATATCAGCTCCCAAACAGGACTTCAAATTATATAAATCAAAGAGAGGAGGAAGGGGAAAGGCCTGGAGAGCAGGGGGAATATGGGCAGATAAAACCACTGGCACGAGGAGCAGGTGTGGGATGGACAAACACAAGGACACAGCAGTGGGATGTGCTGGGTGGATATTTGAGCTCAGCTGAGCTTTGACACCAGCTGTGGTGTCTCCTCTTTCTTTTGGCTCCTGCATTTTGCTCTCTGTGCTCGGCTCAGGAGAAAACTCCCAAGGGAAATCTTGGGTGTTCTGGGAAACCCCAGTGAAACCTCCGGGATGCTGCTTAGGGGGGCACAGCAACCACGAGCTTGTCCCCAAGGCTCTGGGGACAACAAGCCCTTCCTGAGGGGATCACAGAATCCCAGAACAGGCTGAGCTGGGAGGGACCCACAAGGATCATCCAGTCCAACCCTCAGCCCTGCACAGGACCATCCCCAAGAGTCACCCCCTGTGCCCCAGAGGATCATCCAAACCCTCCTGGAGCTCTGGCAGCCTTGGGGCTGTGCCCACTGCCCTGGGGAGCCTGGGCAGTGCCCAACCAGCCTCTGGGGGAAGAACCTTTTGCTGAGATCCAACCTGAGCCTGCCCTGACACAGCTCCAGCCATTCCCTGGGTGCTGTCCCTGGTCCCCCCAGAGCAGAGCTCAGTCCCTGCCCCTCCTCTGCCCCTGCCCAGGAAGTTGTAGACTCCCCTTATCCTGCTGTCCCCATCTAGATCAGCTTCAAATCCACCTTCAAACCCCCTGAATTTCCATACTTGCACCAAAAATCACACCAAGAGCCCTGTGCCAGCCACAAACTGCTGCAAAATGAGCGAAGATGTTGCAATAGGTTTATGAGCAAGCAGTAAGTTGTTGTTTTTGTGGGAAAACACAGTGTTTCCTCTTCAGAAACCATTGGCTTTTTAATACTTCCCCCCCCCTCCAATAAAAGAGAGCTGCCAAGTTTCCGTGTGTTGGTGTGCAGTTTTCTGCTCTCCCAGTGGAAATTTGGGGGTGTGTTTGGCATGACATATGCTCTTCCCAGCTGAAAACTCATTTTCTTGCCAAAGCAAAGTGGGGGAGATGTGGATAAAGAAAAAAAAAAAGCCTGTAACAAGCCGTAGGCTTTATGTCACAGCTTTGCCTGGCACGGAGGGGAAAAAAAAATCCCCTGCTGTCTTCCTACAGCCTGGGGAGAGCTTTCCTTGCTCCGAGTGCAGCTCAGAAGTGTAAAGCATGTTGTGATCTCGATTTAGGATCACTGCTGTTATTTATCTGTGGATAAGGAGAAGAGAGAGGAGCCTGAGGGTAAAAATCCTGCAGAAGAGCTGCCCCACCCCAGCCCTGGCTCACGGTCCCGTGCAGGTGTCTCCATGGAGGATGTGAAGCTCTGGGGGGTGTTGGTATGTTTAGTAACTGGTTTGTTTGGGTTTTTTTTTATTTTGAAGAAGCTGTGGAATGAAATATTCCTGCTAAAAACCTTCAGCAAAAAGGGTCAGATGCATCTTCCAACCTGGAGGGATTTAAAAGATGTGTGGACGTGGCACTCAAGGACATGGTTTAGTGGTGGCCTTGGCAGTGCTGGACTCAATCTTAAGGGTCTTTTCCAAACCAAATAACCATTTATATCTATAAAATGATATCTAATATATCATAAATAATATTATTCTGCTTGAACCCTCCTCTAGAGGAGGCAGCTGCAGCCTGAGCACACTTTGCCCCCATTTTTCCACCCTTTTTTTTTGGAAATAAAGAGCTTCTGATGTTTTGGATACACATCTCCATGTAATACCCATCCCCTGTATTGTTTTCCTTCCAAATCTTTCTCTTTTGGGAGAAGCAGCACTAAAGCTGAGCAGGAGGAGCTTCCTGAAGGCCAAACCCCTGGGAATGTGGCTGCAGAAACCCCCTGGGGAGGAGAAGACAAGTCAGGGTCACTCAACCAATTCATCTCCTCCCTCTGGCTTTGTCTTTGTCTCCATCACTGCGTTTGTTGCTCGCAGCAGATCCATCTTCCAGGGAATGTCTCACTTACTGGGAAGGCTTCATTCCCAATAATTCTCAGGCGTTGCTGCCCTCGTGATTTATCCCCCTTCAGCTTAGATCTCATTTTTCCCAATTTTACCTTTGTCTCCAGGAAACCTCGTCTCTTTTAGTGCCATTTCCTCTCTCTCTCTCTCTGGCTCACACACTCCCTGTAGCCCAAACTTGTCTTCTTTTCATATTTATTTCAGTATTTGTCTTTCCCTCCCCGTGCCTTCTGTATCCTCAGGATTTATCTCCTCTCTTTCCATGATCTGTCTCCGAGTCCAGTGACTTTGTTTTGGTTTCTTCAGCCTTTTCCTCGGGCAGTATTTAACAGTGGCATTTGTTGAGGGCTGAGGGCTGAGGGAAAGGACAGCAAAGAAGGGATGGCAGGGGATGGTGGGGAGGCTTAGATGGATTTTGAGATGGATTTTAGATATTTTTTTAGGTGGATTGTAAACCTTTTTTTTTAAAGTGAATTTTAATGCATTTTTGGAGCGTTGCCCCTCTTTTGACACGGGATGTCCAGGGAGAAGCTGTTTTGGGGGCACAATAACATCCAGCCATAAATTCCTGGCTCCTCTGTGTGCCACACAGGTGTCCTGGAAAGGAGAATTTGATATTCCTTTGAAACCTCTTTAGCATCTTGTGCTTCTCACTGTGGCTCTTGGTGCAGCACAGGCTCTTCAACCTCTGCAAGAGTCAGTGCAGAAACATCCCCCTGCCTCAGTTTTGTAGGGAAAAATAATAGTGTTAATACCCACATTACACAGGGAGTTGAAACATTTTCTATCAGAAGATTTAATTCAATAGTGAAAAAAAACCCAGATATTTTTCTAGAAAAAGCAAAACTGGATTTTTCATACGAAAACCTTAATAGCAAATATTTTCATTTTTTACAAAATATTTGTGTTTCTCTTGCAGTTTGGGGTAGTGTAAGGGAAAAAACCAATAATCAAAGAAGTAGTTTCAGCAAGTTCTGGCTGAAAAGATGGATTTTCCTCCTCCGTATTTGGCCTTGGGTGATGTTCAGTGAGACCTTCCAGCTTTGGGTTCTGATTGAAAGTTTCAATCACTGGCATCGAAGGAGGATTAAGCTCCAGGGGAGAGCATGTGTAGGAAAAGCTTCTTGGGGTTCTGGATTCCGGGAATTTGAGATAATTTATTAACTTGGGGAGTGTGGGGAGGAGCATCCACACGAGTGCTGCTGCTTCCCACCCTCCTTCGCCCAACCAGCCCTTCCCTTCCTCCCTGCCTGCTGTGATGGGACTTGGGGTGCAATTCCCAAAAAGGTGTTTTTTTGCCTTCCCTGGAAACACAGAGGGGGCTGGGAGGGAAAGCAAAGTCCTCTCTGCACTCCACGTGCAGCCCAGCCCTGCTCCCTGGGGGAGGGAAATGCTCCATGCCCTTGTTTCCCAGCCCTGGATTTCCAGGCGGTGCAATGGGAAGGTAATTCCCAAACCCACCCTGGGGTCCATCTGGACAGACTCCCCTTTCCCTCAACACCAAATGCATCCTCCATCCATCCTCTGGCATTTTCCACACATTCCTAAATATTCCTTGTGGATGATGAATGTGCTAAACTTGGATCAAGCTGGTCTGGGGTAGAGGCAGGTGGGGGCACATTTGTCAGGGCATCTTTATCCTCCTCTGAGGCTCTCCCCAGCAACAGTGCCAAGCCTGGAATTGCAAATCCCTCACACCTAGGAAGCATCCAGCTCTCCCATTGCAGCAGCCTCCAACCATCTCAGCTCTCTGGTGAGATCTCCCAGCCCTTGAGGGGCTTTTTGCAAGGCTTCCCTTTTATTTTCATCCTTAAACTTTGTGCCTTCTTTAATTTAAAACTCAGCTTGTCTCTATTCCCATAGAGATTGAGGCTGGGCATGACCAACTGTATTCATTTCTCTATGTTTTCCTCTTCAGGAAAGAAGGAATTTTCTTCCTGAAACACTGTGGGTTTTATCCCTTGGCTTGGGATATCCAGCATTT
>NW_020897800.1:5825515-5832208 GCF_003984885.1 Neopelma chrysocephalum
CCTGGGCAGGGGCAGAGGAGGGGCAGGGACTGAGCTCTGCTCTGGGGGGACCAGGGACAGCAGCCAGGGAATGGCTGGAGCTGTGTCAGGGCAGGCTCAGGTTGGATCTCAGGCAAAGGTTCTTCCCCCAGAGGCTGGTTGGGCACTGCCCAGGCTCCCCAGGGCAGTGGGCACAGCCCCAAGGCTGCCAGAGCTCCAGGAGGGTTTGGATGATCCTCTGGGGCCCAGGGGGTGACTCTTGGGGATGGTCCTGTGCATAGAGAAGAGTTGGACTTGATGATCCTTGTGGATCCCTCAACTCAGCACATTCTGGGATTCTGTGATCCTCCCTCACCATCCTCTATCTCCCTTCTCTAGCAGAGCAGGAATCCTCTTCCAAACCTTCCTTCTGCACACAAGTGTAAGTGAGGAGAACATCTCATCCCTCTTCCCCCTTGCCTTCTTCAGGAGCAGACCCAGCTCAGGCGTGGGATTTATTGGGCAGGGACCATATGCCCGCCTTCCCATCCCATCTGAGCCACGAGATGTTTGTACGGATCTAATTGTCACATATGTTTGTTGTGAATCCATAATGAGGGGCCAGAGCAGATGGCAAAGGCTGGCTGCCAGTCACGCTTCCACAAGACTGTATTTCTCTCAGGAGGAGATGATGGAATGGGATTGGATCGGTGTAGGAAAGGATCAAGGCCCCACAGGTCAGTTTTTGGGTTGGGAAACCTATTTCTCCCTCGTGCAATAGCCCCTCACATATGACAGTCAATCACATTAAAAACAACGCCAAATCTGATGGTTTCTCCACCTGACACTGATGTGGAACCTTAATTTTCCACACAAACCCTGCATCCAAAATCACCCCATCAGAGCAGCGTGTGGGAGGTTCCGTGCACGGATTCTTACCCAGACTGGGGGGAAAGTGGGGAAAATCCTCTCCCAAAGGACAAGGCTGCATCCTTGCTGCCTCCCTGAGCTAAATTTAAACCACCCTGCCACCTGAACCTTCTGGGAGCGTGGCTATAAATACGGCTGAGAAGACACTTCTATTACGAGTCACCAATTTCTGAGGCTTCGAAGCAGAATCGGGCAAATTAGAGAAGAAAAAAATGAAATAAGAGGAGAGGAGAGAGGAGAAGGATGAGGAGAGACCTCTGAGGTTTGCAAAGATTTAGTTATCCCTGCTCGGGAGATCTTCCCGGGGACGGCTCAGAGGAAACGCCGAGCCCGGGAGGAGCCTGGAGAAGGCACGAACAGCAGCAGAGCAGGAGCTCATGGAGCAGCCACTGCTTGGAGTTAATTAGCACTGGGCAGATCATTAGCTACAGCAGCCCTTTTAATTAGAGCTGCAGGGCTCCGTTTCTCCCTGGATTGGCACCGCAAGGTTGTCCTTGCGCCGGCATCGGAGCCGTGATCTCTCCTGGGCAGCTCCTGCCATCCCGTTGTTCCTGCCACTGAAAGGTTTTGTTTGCATCCCCCTTCCTGCTCCCCCGAGTGGTTTGGGATGCAGAGACCTCTCCCTTGGTCTTGGAACAAAACCCAGCTCCAGAGGCCAAATTCAGAGCATCAAACTTGCTTTTATAATTAAGCTCGAGGTGGCTTTGCTTTGCTTTGACCTCGTTCAGGCTCCGTCTGGGCTCTCCCATAAGTGGAATGGCCCCTTAATTGCTCAAACAAAGACAAGCGTAATTAATAGCCATTTTATCAAATTGCTTCTTTGAAATGCTATGAAAAAATAAAACCCTCAAACCAAGTGAGGAGCCTTCCTGCAGCTTCCTGGAGTCACTGCTGTCTGGGTTCAGACATTCCTTGGCCTCCCTGTGCCCTGTGCATTCCCAGGGCTCCCATGCAATTCCCTGGGACTTCTTGATAGGACAAGAGGGAATGGTTTTAAACTAAATTTAGAGTGGATATTGGGAATTGATATTCTTTACTCAGAGGCCCTGGCACAGGTTACCCAGAGAAACCCCATCCCTGGAAGTGTCCAAGGCCAGGTTGGACAGGGCTTGGAGCAACCCGGGATAGTGGAAGGTGTCCCTGCCCAAGGCAGGGGGTGGGATCAGATGGTCTTTGAGGTCCCTTCCACTCCCTAATTCTCTCTTTCTAAGCCTCTCCTTAAAGTCTGATCTCTCTTACCCAGCAATTGCTTTTCTTTTCCCCTGGGTGGTCACTCAGGACCAGCTTCACCATCCTCAACGGGGATAAAAAATGGAAAGGGATGAGGCTGTTCTTGGCTCGTGATGGGAATACAGTGGCAAACTTATTTTATTAAGATCTGATAAGAGAAGGGTTTTTCTCCTCCTTTCTTGCCTCACCTTGAAAGCACCGTCTCCCTCTGTCACGTGCAACCTTGGAAGTGGTTATTGGGCCAGACAAAAACACTCCCTTTTCCTTGCAAAGTCATCCATTACTCAGCTCAACACACGATCCAGGGGAGGATGAGCACAAAAAAAAAAGGAAAAAAAGGAGAAGCCTCAAAGAGAGCACAAATTAAAACGACTGAGATCAGATAACGAGGAAATACAGTTAAATTGTTTCCTTCCTTTCTTCCTCCGGGCTGGCCCGGGGGGAAAATCCACCTCGTTAACCATTCTGGGCCACTTGATGCTGTTTTTCTGCAGGTTTGGGGGGAGTGAGGATGGAGCTGGAACTTTCCCCCCTCCTCTCTTCTCTTTCCCAGCTGTTCCCTGACCTCTGCCGTTATCTCCAGCCTTATCAGCAACACAAGATGGCTTTTTTCACCTCACTAAGCACCATCCGAAATTCAGCCATCAGAAAGAATAAGAGAAAAAGAAATCAATGCCCACAAACAATGGGCCAAAAGAAAAAAAGAAATACATAAAGACTAGTTTTGATGAGGACAATTTACAAAAAAGCCCCAAACCATAAAATCTTTGAATCTTTCCAGCATTAATTGCTTTGTTTTCCCTTGGGGAGAACACACTTTGCATCCTGCACTGAACGTGGTTTGTTTTGGCCTCTTGGGGTGTTTTTTTTTTTTAAACTTTTTCTCGTGTTTTAGATGAGCTTTCATTTTAATAAATGAGATCTTTTTCTTTTCCTGGGGGTGCTGAGCCTGTGTTGAGGCCACTTTGGGGTGCAGGACACCCCTGGGTGCCTGAGTGCTGTCTCCAGGAACAGCAGAACCATCCATCTGCATTGAATGAACTTTGGCAACGGCAGAATTTGGCCAAGACCTCACCCGGCGAGGTCTGATGTGACCTGGATCAGACCTTTTGACCCAATTTGCCTCAATTTAAGGATGGCAGGAGGCAGAGCTGGGCTGTGGACAGAGCACACCTGGAGCCTGGTCTGGGATCAGCCCCTGCCCAGCATCTGAGGATGGATCTGCTGCAAGCAATAATTAAAAAGGATATTAAAACATTTTAAAAAGAAGGGTTGTTTTTCTTCTGCGGGTCAGAGAGGAAAGCAGGAGGGATGTTCTGGGTAAGAACAGCTCCTGTTCATCCCTGAGTTCAAATGGCAGGAGTTTGGCATCCTGGGCTGGTTTCCCTGGGTGGGATTGGGCACATCAGAGCTGAGATCCCTGCGTCTCTCCCAGCACAGCTCCCACCCTCAGGAGCACCACGGCCTCCAGCTGCCTCCCCTCCCTGCTCCGTTTGAAGCAGCAGCAGGTCTGGAGTTCAGTGTAACCCATCACTAGATGTATTATTCATTCTATGCTTTAATGATGTGATAAAGTTGCTGGAAATAGGGAAAGGCTCATTAAACTGCCATTTGAATATAGAGCACAACTAGGTTTGAAGGGAGAGGGAACCTCTGTCACTCCTGCAGCTTCTCCCCCCTTTTCCCCCAGATGGGGGTCACTGAGGAGATGTTTGTGCAGGAGGGAAAGTGGTGCTGGGACATCCTGGAGGAGCCACCCGGGCTCGGGGCTGGGGCTGCTGGGGGGGCTCTCCCTCCTCCCTGGTTGGAAGTGCTGAAATCAAAGGAGAGCTGAAGTGCTGGAATTTGCTTTGGCTTTTCTGCCCGAGGCAGCAGCATCTATAAAAGATGATCTGGGTCCTCCTGGTCCCTTGCATTTCCAAAAAAACCCCTCCAAGGCTTGGCTGTCCCACCGGCAGAGCCGAGCTGGGATGGGCTCTGGGTGCTGGAGCCTCCATTGCCCACCCAAAACCATGGCCAGAGCAGCTCCTCAGGGGGCTGGGAGAGCCCAGGGAGAGCCCAGTCATTCCATACTGGAATGTCAGAGGTGAGACACCGACCCAGCGGGGTTTGGTTGGGGTTTATCCAGCCCCAGTGATGGAAAACTTCCCCTTGCTCCCAGCCATCCCCCTTTGCTTTATGTTTTTCTACTCCCAGCCCATGCAGGGATCTCACTCCACTCTCCTGATCAGAGGTTGGCTTTGATCTTCCCTGGAGAAGCGGCTCCGTGGAGATGCTCCAGCCCTTGGAAAATAATTGCACCTCTCTGCAGATGGGCAGAGAGAGGGGCTGCAATCCCTCTGTGCCCTATCCCTCTGTGCCCCCATCCCTCTGTGCCCCATCCCTCTGTGCCCCCATCCCTCTGTGCCCCCATCCCTCTGTGCCCCATCCCTCTGTGCCCCATCCCTCTGTGCCCCCATCCCTCTGTGTCCCAGCCCTCTGTGCCCCCATCCCTCTGTGCCCCCAGCCCTCTGTGTGCCAGCCCTTCATGTCCAGGGGGGCTGGGAATGGTGTGGGGTGGGATACTGGGCAGGGATACTGGGAAAAGATACCAGGAAGGGAATCTCGGAAGGGAGACTGAGCAGGGATGCTGAGCAAGGATACTAGGAAGGGACACTGGAAAGGGAAGCTGGAAAGGGAAGCTGGAAAGGGATGCTGAGCAGGAATGTTGAGCAGGGATATTGGGAAGGAATACTGAGCAGGGATACTGGGAAGGGATGATGGGAAGGGATACTGGGAAGGGATACTGGGCAGGGATGCTGGACAGGAATACTGAGAAGGGGTGCTGGGCAGGGATACTGGGAAGGGATGTTGGGAAGGGATGCTGGGAAGGGATACTGAGCAGGGATGCTGAGCAGGAATATTGAGCAGGAATGCTGGGAAGGGATACTGGGAAAGGATAATGAGCAGGAATACTGAGCAGGGATACTGGGAAGGGATGTTGAGCAGGGATAGTGGGCAGGGAGACTCACCCACTGCCCCCTCCATACCTGTCCCGTTGCTCAGCCCCCAGGGATGGGCAGCACAACCCCAGGGTGGAGCAGGGATGTCTGAGTGAAGTGTGCAGGAAAAAAAGAATTTCCTGCTGATTCTGCAGCTGCTGAAAAGGTCTTTTCTCTAAAAAAGGTGATGTTTCACCCAAAAAGCTGCTCTCGAGGTCCCCTGGCTGTCAGTGGCCACGGCCCCAGGCTGGGGCTGGGGGAGCACGTGAGGGGATGTTCAGAGCAGGAACAGCCTGGAGAAGTGGAGCTGCCCAGGGAAGTTGGGGACTCTCCATCCCTGGAAGTGTGCAAGGCCAGGTTGGATGGGGCTTGGAGCAACCTGGGCTCATGGAAGGTGTCCCTGCCCTTGGGAACGATGCTGGGCTCTAAGGTCCCTTCAAGCCAAACCCTTCCATGGTTCTATGACTTCCAGCAACTTTGCCATCACTTCCCCTGCAAACATCCCTGTGCCTGATGCCTCTTTAGGGTACAAGGTTATTTTTCAGGGGGTGATTGACCCATTTTTTGACAGCTTCTGTCTTCACCCTGTAGCTGGATTTCAGGATCCAGATTGTTGTGGGATTTAGGAAAGAAATAATAAAACCCAGTGACCTCACGGCAGGAGGATCAGACCAGCCAGGGCGTGAACCCCAAAGCTTTAACAGCCCCATGGTGGTGTTTGAGTGGTAAAACCAGGGTTGTTGTGGGTTGGGAACCTCCACCAAGAGGTGGAACAGCCACTGCACTCTCAGCTCAGTTGTTGTGGTGCTTCATCACCCTCAGTTTGTGTTTGTTGGGCTTCTTCACTCCGGTGTGGGGTTTGGAGACCCACTGCCCTACTGCACTTCCGTGTTCTCAAACTGACACAGCCCTGTGGGGAGAAAGCTCATTAAGAGCCCTGCTGTGCTGACCATCCCCAGCTAATTACGTGCTGCCTCCTCAAATTTCCCTTGCTTCGTTTCTAATGGAGACGGGATTTGTCTCTGGGTGAGTCTCTCATTGCATCTCAAATCTCCCCTCCCCGTGCATGGAGCAGTTTACATTTAGTTTATATTTTTGTTCCCTCTTTTTGCTTGTGTTTTTTTTTTTTTTCCCCAAGTGCTTGGAGATAAAAGTGTGATGGAAATATGGTGTCATTGTTATGATGATGAGGGGACTATTTGTGATGTGCCAGCACCCTTCTCGCTGGGATTGAACCACTTGGGAGCAGCTCGACATCCCCCAGGTGGCATTTTGCTTCCACAAAGCCAACCACTTATGCTAATACACACACAGAAAGTGCCTGTGTGTGCGTGTGTGGGGATACATAGATCATGTGGGCGTGATTGGAAAGCAAATTCTATAAATAAATCCCATTATCTTATTACACTGTAATTTTCTGTCATTATCTTGCAGCGTGGATCAGATGCATCTGCGGCTGCGAGGAGAGTGAGGGGCTGGGAAGTGGCAAACTTTGCTGTCTAGCAGAGAGAGGCGAGGGTGGAGGAGCTGGGAAGGGCTTGGAAATATCTGCAGCTTCCTCTGCCTTGCAGAGAAATTGAGGCCCCAAATCCAG
>NW_020897800.1:5832218-5838802 GCF_003984885.1 Neopelma chrysocephalum
AGATGTGAGGGTGGAGGAGCTGGGAAGGGCTTGGAAATATCTGCAGCCTCTTCAGCCTTGCAGAGGATGTGAGTCCCCAAATCCAGGGTGCTAAACCCCAACATTCTGCCCGTGTCCCAACAACTGCTGCAGCCCCAGGGCAGGATGGGCCCTTTCACTGGGGGTTTGTTTTAATGGTTAATTGTTTGTGCTAATGGGAAAAAAAAAATAAAGATCCAGTGCTTAATTTTGCTGGGAAATGGCAAACTTTGCTGTCTGGCAGAGAGATCCGAGCGTGGAGGAGTTGGGAAGGGCTTGGAAATCTCTGCAACCTTCTCAGCCGTGCAGAGCATGTGAGTCCCCAAATTCAGGATGAAAAGAACCCCAACACTCTGCCTGTGCTGATCCCCCTGGAGCCAGGACTGATCGCTGTGGCCCTTTAACCGTGACTTCTTTTAATAGTTTGTGCTGGTGGGGAAAAAAAATTAAACCAGAATAAAAATCCACTGCCTAATTTTTAATTTGAATGGATTTGGCTCTTGCTTCCAGCTTTTCCTTCTTGTTCTGCCTTTGGCTGATGGATTAGGGAGGTTGTGCCGGGCCGGGTGTTTTCTCCCCGAGAAGGTGCTTTGTGTGCTGTAATCAAATCACTCTCATTCTTCTTCTTGATAAGATAAAGAGGCGAAGCTCTTTAAGTCTCCCACTGTAAGGCATTTTTCCTGGCCCTCAGGTTGGTTCTAGGCCTTTCTGTGCACTCGGGGCCATTTTTCAGCCTCCTTTCTTTCTGCCAGGTGGGTCCCCTGGGACTGGTGGGAGCAGCTCGGTGTTGTCACCAAAACCTACTGTGCTCAAACCGCCTCTGCAGCCCCCCCAGTCCTTTCCCTGGCTGCTGAGATCGAAAATCAGGGATTTTTCCGACCCCAAGACCCCACTTTTTCCAAGCAATGTGGCTCAGAGCTGCCTCTGACCCCCAGAGAGGTTTGAGACTCTGACTTGGAGTCAACACTCAGCAGAGAGATCAAAAAAAAAAGCCGCACCAGGAAGGCTCAGCCGCGTCTGAAAACCACCAACAAGCTTTGGGATTTTGATTTAAAACATTTTTGTCTAATCCTATTAGCCAGGAGAGGAAACAGGGCTCCTTAAATGACAGATTTATATTTTTTTTCCCCCTTAACTCCAGGTCTGGAGCTGATTAAACACAGCAGATGAGGTGGATCCTCATCATGGTGCCTGTTGTGAATATGATGTTTTATTGAGGTGTGTGGAAAGTGGGATTCTCTCACCTGGGAGCTGGGACAAATATGAGGATAATTTCCTGTGTATTCTGCACTGGGATGATGCTTTAACCAGATGCAAATAACCCATAAAAAGAGAAGATGGGGTTTTCTAGAACCAGAGAGGTGTTGAGATCCTGGATCTTGGGATGCAGATCCGGAGATCCCCGACTTGGGTGTCACTTGGATCATTATTACATCAACTTAATAATACTTTGGAGCTGTAGGCACATGGGATATGTGCACCTGGGGTTCTTTTGGATGCCTTTTTGTCTGGAACAGGCTCCCCAGGGCAGTGGTTACAGCAACAAGTCCGACAGAGCTCAAAAAGGATTTGGAAAACGCTCTGAGCACAGGGTGGGGTTGTTGGGGTGTCTGGGCAGGGCCAGGGGCAGGACTGGATGATCCCTGTGGGTGCCTTCCAGCTCGGGATACTCTGGGATTCAATGAAATGCGTGAAAAGCTGTTGGACACTCCCCACACAAGGAACTTTTAGGAAGGAGAGCCAGAACAGCTCGATGGGATCAGGAACATTCCATATTCCCAAGATCAAGGTTTCGTTCCCCGCCTCCCGAAAATGAACATTGGAAGAGCAGCAAATGCTTCTCCTCCACTGGCTGAGGTTCAGTCCCAGGTCAATGGGTACATTTGCTCTCCATGAAGTGATCATTAATTTCAAGTTTAAGGTTTATTGCTGGAAAGGACTTAAAAAAAAAAAAAGGGGGAATTGTGCCAGCACTGGGCTGGGCCACGTGCTGGCTCCTGGTATGGTTCAGCAGTGTGTTCCTGGCAGCTGAGAGCCTGAACATCCACCTTCTGAGCTCTGCAAAAGCCATTCCAGGGCAGCCTAAAAGAATTTTTTATGACCACCGTGCGTTTATTGCGTTTAGAGTCCGAGGGTGGAAGTACCTGGTTTTACAAGTGAAGGGATACAAAGAAAACAGCCCCTATAAAACTGTTTAAACACCCTTAAACACGCTCCAAATACTTCCCTGCTTCTGTGCTTGTGGGGTTTCAGCTCCCAGCAGAGATGCTGGTGTTGCTGAAAGGCTTGTTGGTGGCTTTGAGCTGGCTCAGGTGGAGCTCCCAGGAGCGTGGGAGGTGTGAAGGTCCACCCGACTCTCATTCTCCTGCCCTCCCTGATTCCCACCTGGCAAACCCACTCGTTTTTGACACCAAACTGCAGATAATTTACCATATTTGTAAGCAGGCAGAACGTGGGAATTCTGCTGACTTCCAGCCTGGCCAAGGAGACTCAGAAATGGAGGTGAAAACCTCATTTCCAGGGTATTTGGAGCACATTCAAGGTGCATCATGTAAAGCCAGAGCCAAAGAGGCACTTGGGGCATTGTCCCACCCACATTTCCTTCCCTAAAACCTGGAACCTGGGGATGGGTGGGAGATGAACTCTGGTGCTGTCTTACTCAAGCCTCTATGTTTGGTGAACCACATTAACTTGGCGGGGGCAGCCCAAATTCCCGGATTTTACACTAAAACCTTTTCCTTTTTCATTTCCATTCCATGTTTCTATGACTGACTGATTCCATATTCCCATGATTCCACAATTCCACGATTTCCCCGTGTTCCTCACAAGCAGCCTTGGGTCTGCAGAGCCACCAGCAGCAAGCTGGACTTTTTTGGGGGTGAAATGTCCCTAAAAAGAGAAGAAGCTCAGCAGTTTCTCTGCGGTGACCTGATGGACGGCCCGGATCCGGCGGCTCCGCTGTTCCCGGCGCTGCCGCCGGGATGATGAGTGGCAATGATGCTCCTCAGCATCAATCACCTGCCCTGTCCCTTCCCTTTGCCAACCACTTTGTACCTTGTGGTAGGAAGGATTCCTGAGTTTGGCAGAGCCCTCAGCTCTGATCGGAAAGCAGCTCGTAAATTAAATCCTCTCTGGGAAAAAAACCTGGATAATAATCGATCCAAAACCATCCTTTCCCCAGACATCTCCAAGGGAAAGGAGCCAAGGGAGGGTGATGTGTCACAGCACGGGATGCACTGACCCAAACTCCTCCTGATCCACTTGAACATCACTCAGGAATCTCCTCTGGTGAAGCTAAAAGGGGGAAAATCCATAAAGCCAATCCACAGCCTGGAATATTTATCCTTTCAGTGATGGAGCTGTGAAAGATGCAGCGTTGGATGATCCTACAGGCTGCAAGTTGTTACCTGGATATATTGATTTAAAGTATCTGTCTGGCCTGATTTTTAAAAGTGTGCCTGATTGCTGGCAGGTTTATAGGATTATGGGTTTAATTGGATGCCTGTATTTTACTGGATATAAGTGGAATTTATGGCTGCACTCTCTGCTGTGAGAAAAGCATCCCTCTGTCATTCTCCCTTCCACTGGAGAGGCAACTGGTTGGTGGCAGAGAGGGCTCGGGGCAGGAAAATGAAGCAAAATTCATCTTAAAAAGGCTCCCAGGGAATTAAAAATGACACTATTAAGGTTGCAGAGCCAATCCAGAATGAAGAGTCTCAGGAACTGAGCTACCTGTGAGCTAAAGACAAGGCAGTTGTTAATTTTCTGATTGCCTATTATTTTCGGGAAGGCTCATCTGCATATGCTAAATTTGCATAATGCAAATGGTTTGTGAGAACCGAGGAGGGCCCTGAGTCAGGTGAAATGTTGGGGCTGGATGTGGTTGAGCCCTGTCCTTCCAGGGGTGCCTTCCCTGTGGTGCAGCTGGGTGGGAGCAGAGCCAATTAATCCCAGGAACTGATTAATCCAGAGGAAAGACAGAACAAACGAGGAGAGCGATGGCAAGGGCTGGTAACAAATCTCCCTGTCCTTGCAGGACACATCCTCGCCTTCAAACTCAGCCTCACTCCATCAACTCTTCTGTGCTTTCCTGACTGGCAACAAACTCAAGGTCTCCTCTGGGATCCTGGGAAAAAATCTGCCTTTCCATGCCCTCTTTGCAGCAGTTTCTGCCACGCCACAGGTTTTCCCTCCCCAAGCCCTTCCAGCTCCATCCTTTGTGGGGCCCCCGAGGCGGGACTGTTCAAAAGCAGGTGGTCGGAGCCCAGCCTGGAGCTAAAACGAGGATATTTCCATTGCAATCTCCCAAGATTCTTTATTCCCGGGGCCCAGGCAGACCCACTGAGCCGACAGCAACATTTCCCAAGCTCTTAGAGGCCAGAAAAAAATCTTCAAAGAGCCTCTCAGTGAGACAGATCCCCCGATTCCCAACCCGACCTCCCCCCCGGCTCCGCTGTGACGTCCTCGCCTTTCATCCTGCAGGAGGGACGTCTCCCCTCCCCAAAGGCTCCAGGGTTCCTCTTTGCTCCCACCCCCCCTCACCTGTTTCATGTCCTTTTATAACACTTAAGCTCTTTTTGCCTTCCCCAGGTTCTCCCACCCCGCTGAGCCCGTCCCAAAAATCCTTGGTGACCTCGGAGGGTTTGCTGCTCTCCTTGCAGCTTTTCTTTGCTTTCTCCCAGCTGTTATTTTTCTTGCTCACTTTTTGATGGGAAGTCTTTTCCTGATGGATAGTGCTAAGTCAATCCTTCCCCAATTCCTGCTGTCTTCAGCAGGGGAGAGGAGGGAAAAAAAACCCCTTTTCCTCTCGGTCTTCCATCACCTGCGTTCCCAATCGCTCATGTCAGGATTTCTCCTCTCAGGATCGTTAACGAGCGCAGCCAATAAAGACAAACCCATCGCTCCCAAACCACAAGTGTTTGTCATTCCTTGCTTTTCTTATTAGAATTCCAGAATGGTTTGGGTTGGAAGGGACCTTGAGGCTCATCTCGTTGCACCTCGGGCAGGGACACCTTCCACTGGACCAGGTTGCTCCAACCCGGCCTTGGAGACTTCCAGGGATGGGAAGTGCAAAACCTCTCTGGGCAACCAGGGCCTCCCCACCCTCACAGGGAAGGATTCCTTCCCAATATCCCATCTCACCCTGCCCTCCTTCAGCTTAAGGCCATTCTCCTCATCCTGTCACTCCATGCCTGTGTGAACAGTCCCTCTCCAAACCTCTTGTCTGCAGCAGAAGAAGTGACCAGAGGCCAACAAGAGGTTTTCCTCCTTGGGATCACCACAGTAAATCCCTGTTCATCCTCACCCTCCTGCATCACCTACACATTGGGTACCCCCTCCCTGCCCTCCCTACCCTCTGGGGTTGGCACAAAGGCTCAATCCTTACTCCCAAAAGTGCAGTTTGGTGGTGGTAAAACCCAAACTGGACCTTGAGAGGGAGGTGAGAAAGTTGCTGGAGCAGCCAGAGCATCATCTCTTGCCTTGGGCAACTTTATCCCAGCGTATTCCCAAAAATCTGCAGCACCCTCTGCAGGTACCCAGGGCAGAGAGGAGCTTTACATCCCTTCCTGCTGGACTCAAGGATGAAGCAAGGAGGAACTGGTGGAGAAAACCTCTGTGCAAGGGGGAAACAATATTTAGGGCTCTAATTAAGCCCAGCTTTTCTCAGAGATCCCTTCTTGTCCAGGCTGGTGGCAAGGCAGGTGGCCACTCAGCAGATGGATCCTGAGGCTCTTTCCCCCCTTTTGAAGCCATAATTTTTGACAGAAAACTTATTTATTTGTGTTTTAAACACTTTCCCCCTTTCCTCTTGGGATTTGCTTGTCATTTAAGGAAGAGCTATAAAAAAAAAGTCATTGACAAACTATCACAAAGAATCTCAAATCAAATCCGTCTCATTCAGCTGAGCTCTTTTTAGGGGGGGGGGATTTTTGGTGATAATAATTAGTCTTACAATCCACAGGACAAAAGATATTATTAAATCCACCAGCTGGCAGGAGCTGGTGAAGTTCTGCAGGGAGCAAACCCTCAGTCACAGCAGATCTGGGGGGAAAATATGGCAGAGATGGAAAAGGGACACAGAAGAGATGGAAAAGGGACTCAGTAGGAGGGAATCAGTGACTCTCCCCTGGCTGGGGGGACACTTGTGAGCTTAAAATGACCTTAAATTAGGTGGATTCCATCAAACAGCTTCTGGCTGTTTTTTGAGCTTGGCCATTTGAGTGAGGTACTTATTTTGTGACAAATCCACAGGGAGAGGTTTTGCTTTGGGTCCTGGGGGAGTCAATGCAACCCAAATGTGTGTCCATCCAAACCAGACCCAGCTGCTGCAGCTCCTGGCTCATCCTGAACCCAATCCAGCCCATCCCAGAGCAGCAGAATGGACTGAGGCTGGTGCTGCGTTCAGGGTGACTGAAGAGCAATTACAGGGAGAGGGTCATTAAACAGACCAAAATTCCAAACTGGAGTGCACCAGCCTGGACAAGAGGAGGCTGAGGGGAGACCTCACTGCAGTTCCACCTTCCTGGGCAGGGGCAGAGGAGGGGCAGGGACTGAGCTCTGCTCTG
>NW_020897800.1:5839202-5867035 GCF_003984885.1 Neopelma chrysocephalum
CTCTCTCTGATTTATATAATTTGAAGTCCTGTTTGGGAGCTGATATTTATCTGCCCATATTCCCCCCAAACGCTCCCTGAGCCCTTCTCTGTCCTGGCCTGCTTTGCTCCAAGGAATGAGGGGCATGGAGGAGTGGCTGCTGCCTCTGCCTCCTGGGAATCAGAGTCTCCTTCAACGGGATAAAAGGGTTGTTAGGGGTCTAGAAACCAGGATAGTAAGGAAGGGATGGGGTGGGATGGGATAGGATGGGATGGGGTGGGATAGGATGGGAATGGGATGGATGGAATGGGATGGGAGGGATGGGAATGGGATGGGAGGGATGGGGATGGGATGGGGGGGGATGGGGATGGGATGGGTGAGATGGATAGGATGGGATTGTGTGAGATGGTATGGGGTGGGATGAGACAAGACAGGATGGGACATGATAGGATGGTACAGCATGGGTAAGAGGAGATGAGATGTATGGGCTGGGCTGGGCTGAGACAAGACAAGAAAAGACAAGAGGATGGGACATCATGGGATGGAATGGCATGGGATGGCATGGGATGGGGTTGATACCTTCCCTGAGGATGCTGGAGGGCATCAAGAGGTGTTTTCTCCCCTTGAGTCCTGCAGTCCCCTTTGAGGGAACTGCCCAAGCCTGCACAGCACTCCCATCCTTCTCCACGACTTTCTCCCACCCTTCAATGTGCTTTTCCAGCCCCTCAGCTCTAAGCCCCCTCACTGGCTCCCACCCACTCTTGGGCCCCTTGAAGGATGTAAACCATGGGCAGACCCTGCCCCGTGCTCAGATATTCCCGAGGGAACACCACATTCCCTCTCCAACGAGAGGAGAAACGGCTGCAGTTCATTCTTTGGCAAAGCTCAGGTGCCAGCAGGTGCCACCCAAGGGTGATCTGCACACCTGGGCATTTATCAGCTGGCAGGGAGGGTGTCCTGCAGATTATAAATAGATATTTGTGCTGTGTGTAAACTCAGATGGAGCAGCAATTAGGCTAAGAGGAGGCTGCCAGGGTGTTTTAGAGCAGGGAGGGGGAGCAGAGCCCGAGCAGGTTCTCATCTGTATTTACGTTGGACGTTGGCTCTGATCTCCCTGAGATAGAACAAATTGATCCCTGTGGCTTAAGAAATGTGATACCCAAATTGCAGACACAAATTTAAGCCTTTTCAATCTCCCCTGCCTGTCCCTCAGCTCGGGGGGGTGGAGGGAGCCTCGCTGACTCCATAAAGTTCCAGGAGCTGCTGTGCCCACTGCGAGCAGCCTCATCTGTCTCGGTGGCAGCAACGAGCCCGCAGGACCTCAGATTTATTCCCATTTTTCTGGCAGGCATTGAAACTTTCTGCATCAAACAACAGGCAATCCCACACCTCAGCACAATGGGGATCACGATCCTCTGGGTATCCTGGGACAGGTTGTTCCAAAGATGAACAGGGAGAGAGTCAATCCCTCACAAATTTACCCAGCTGGGCATTATCCTTGCATTAAAACTTTCCATGCCTGGCTTAATGCAGCTTAATGACTTGTTTCCCCTCCTAATTGCTGCTTGGCTAACAGCAGATCTTTCCATCAGGTTATTCAGCAGGATGCCGGGGTGTTTTTCTGCCAGGCAACAATTAATTCCGAAACCACTGGAGTGCAGGAACAGTTTAAGTGGTCTCCCCACATGGCATTACCTTGCACTTCTCTTTGCTGAATAACGACTCCCAGCTCCTCTCCCACAGATCCCACCCTCCCTGGCTGGTTTCTCTCCAACCCCTTCTCACTTGAAGTATGTAAATATTTAGATCAGGTCACAAAGTCCTGTTGCCCCAATGCTTTTTGTCTTTCTGGAAGAAAAAGGTGTTGAGCAACCACCACTTCCTTGCTTCTTCCAGGTGGTTGAGAGAAATATAAGGATTGGTAGGTGGGTCCCAAATTCTGATGGCTGTACAGGACCTTGTAGGTCGTGATCCCAAAGGGAATTCAGCTTTGTAAGTGGAGGTTGAGGGCTGGAATGGGGAGAGGGGCTGTTGGCTGGAGGTGTGGGGAGTTTGGGGCACTGCTGGACACCTTCGTTCAGAGCAACCAAGGTCCAGGCTCTTCAGAGGATCATTCAATCCCAGGTTGGTTTGGGTAGGAAGGAACCTCAAAGATCATCAAGTCCCACCCCCTGCCATGGGCAGGGACACCTTCCACCAGCCCAGGTTGCTCCAAGCCCCGTCCAACCTGGCCTTGGACACTTCCAGGGATCCAGGGGCAGCCACAGCTTCTCTGGGCAACCTGGGCCAGGGCCTCCCCTCTCTCTCAGCCAGGAATTCCTTCCCAATCTCCCATTTGTCCCTGCTCTCTGGCAGTGGGAAGCCATTCCCTGTGTCCTGTCCCTCCATCCCTTGTCCCCAGTCCCTCTCCAGCTCTCCTGGAGCCCCTTTAGGCCCTGGAAGGAGCTCTCAGGTCTCCCAGGATCCTTCTCCCCAGCTCTCCCAGCCTGGCTCCAGAGCAGAGGGGCTCCAGCCATTGGAATTTCTTCCTGATATTCCATCTAACCCTGCCCTCTGCCAGTGGGAAGCCATTCCCTCTTGTCTTGTCCCTCCAGGCCCTTGTCACAAGTCCCTCTCCAGCTCTCTTGTAGGTGGGTCTTCCTCAAGAACAGAAATCCCCCAAACCTCAGCCTTCCTGTGCCCAACAGAAGTTTTCCAGGCTGCTCAAATCAAGGGTTTCTTTAAGAATAAGTGTTCCTGAAATTATGGTGTTGCTGCTGTCCTTGATTTGCTGCTCTGTGTGACACCTTGAACCTCATCTCTGGTATCTCTGCAGCTCTGGTAACAGCCTGGTGAAGTTAAATCCCCAGAGCTCTGTGCTCCTCAGGCACCTCTCAGTCATGGAATCAGAGAACATGCTGAGGTGGAAGGGACCTACAAGGATCATGGAGCACAGTGATCCACGATGTCATCAAGTCAGGGTATCCATCCCCAGCACACCTGGAGAGGAGGCACACGGACCCACGCCTGGGATTCGGGGGGACACAGCTCTCACTCAGGGGTCAGAATCACAGAATCACAGAATCATAGAATCAGAGAATCAGAGAATCATAGAATCAGCTGGGTTGGAAGGGACCTCTGAGATCATCCAGTCCAACCCTTGATTCAACCCTGCTGTGGTTCCCAGCCCATGGCACTGATGCCACATCCAGTCCCACCTTCAACACCTCCAGGGACAGTGACTCCACCACTTCCCTGGGCAGCCCATTCCAATGGCTGATCACCCTCTCTGGAAGGAATTTCTTCCTAATATCCAACCTAAACCTCCCCTGGCACAGCTGAAGACCCTGAGCCCTCTTGTCTTGCTGAGAGTTGCCTGGGAGAAGAGACCAACCCCCACCTGGCTCCCCCCTCCTGTCAGGGAGTTGTAGAGAGTGAGGAGGTCTCCCCTGAGCCTCCTCTTCTCCAGGCTGAACAACATGATAGAATCCCAGATGGTTTGGGTTGGAAAGGACCTTAAAGCTCATCTCACTCCACCCTCTGCCATGGGCAGGGACACCTTCCACTAGCCCAGGTTGCTCCAAGCCCCTCCAACCCAGCCTTGGACACTTCCAGGGCTGGAGCAGCCACAGCTCCCTTGGTCTGTGCTCAGTGCACAACCTGAGGCCAGGTGCCTCCCAGCAGCACCTCACAGGGAACAGTGAGAACTGGGAGATGGGGCTGGAAAATCAAACAAACCCGAGGGCTGGAGCTTCAGCAGAGCCCCCAAATCCTGGACAGGACGGGGTGAAGCAGCAGCACCATCAGAGCTGCCCCAATGGGATGAGAGAAGCAAAAAGGAGCAAACCGTGAGAAAACCTCAGCCACGCCCTGCCCGGCTCTGCCCATCCCCGACCCCAACAGGGGCATCAGGGGGAGTTCAGGCACCTTCCCTGTGCTCCTGAGCTCTTTCAGAGCTGATGTGCCGGGCACAGGGAGTGGGCCCTGACTCGGTGCCGCTGTTTTAACCCAACCCAACCCTCCCGGCGCACACAAAGGCTCCCGGCAGGCACCGGCTGCCAGAGCGGCTGCTCATCAAAGCACCATTGATTACACCGACTTCTGCCAGGGTTTCTTTGCAGGGCTGATGCAGGGAGGCTTTCAAAGGGGCAGGCAGAGGATGGGGGATGTCGTATTGAGGCCAGAGATCCCACAATATTTTCCTAGATTAGAGATTAACGCGCTTCTAATTAATTTTGATGCTGTGTAATACGATAAAGTTGTGTCTTTTTTGTGACGCCAGGCTTGCTCATAATCCAATCTTTAATTATTATCTCCTGCTTTTAAAACCAAGCAAAAGGCTATTACGTTATAGTGCTGGCTGGGAAGCCGAGGGCTTTATACATTGATGGAGGCAGTAAATTTAAAGTCTTTCTTTCCATTTAATGAGCCGGATTGTCTGAAGGGTCTGACTGGCAAGAGGTTTGAAACTATAAAACCCCACTGAGCCTGATCCCAACCTTCCAACCTGCACACCTGGGGAGAGGGCAGGACTGAGGTGGGCACGGGGAGAGGTGGTGGCTGTGCCCTCCTTGAGCTGTGCCAGTGATGGAAAGGCTGAGAAAGAGCCACCAAAAATAATTCAAGGGCTGGCAAAAAAAAGAAAAATAAAAAAATGCTTGAAAGTGCTCCATCTGCTTAATTTATTAAAAAGGAGACAGAGAGGTGACTTGATTACCATGTCTAAGTAGCTTCACAGGGAGAAAATACCAGATCCTAAAGGGCTCTCTAAGCCCTCAGAGAGAGGCAGAATTGGAACAAATAGTTTCAAGGCAGCGACAGAGCAAAGTTAAGTGAGAAACTGCAGTTCTTTCCAAAATATTGAGGCTGTGAAGCCATCGGGGGGGAGGGTTCTCTGAAGCTCTTGACACCTTCGCAACGAGAAGGGATGTCTCTCGAGGGGCCACGTGCCAGCAGCCAGGCTGCTGAGAGCTGCAGCGTGCAGATCCCCTGGGGGTTTGGGGTGCAGGAGCTCATCTTTGAAAAATAACCCCCAGGACCCCGAAAACATCTCTCAGACACCTCCCAGAATGACGTGGCTGTTTCTCCCGTCCCAGCAAATCTTCACGACGGAGGGATATTTGTCTTCATTTACCACCAAAGGCATCAGCAATCCTTCCACTTTGTTTTCTCGCCGCAAACAAACAAACAAACCAACCACCAAAGAGCCTTTGCTCCTCGGGAAACTTTTTAGCAGTCCCGAGGTGTCCAAGGGCCGCTGCAGACGGTGGCTGAGCAGTTCTATCGCTCTCTTTCAACGCTCAGTCTTCTGGGTATGCATTTGTTTGCTTTTGTTTTGCTCTCAAATAAAGTTGTAGCTTTGTTCTTGCCTTTCCTTAGTATTCTCAGGGAAAAGCCTGGGAATGATGCTGCCGGGAGCCTGATGGGATCAGACACGAGATTTTTATTTACCAACAACAGGCTCTTATCTCCAGCTCTGCAAAAACTCCCCTTCACCACCTCGTCCCCCCCTCGCGGGCAGAGCTGTGATTTGTGGGACTGGCTGTGCTATAGTCTCCTGCCTTGATCAGAGCTCCGGCCCCGTGAGCTCCCACCCGGCTGAATTCCGGACTTGATAAATTGGATGGGGATTTCTGCGGGATCTCAGGGCCTGCCAGGCTGCTCGTTGCTTGGCTGAACTTTGTCAAACACGATTGTCGGGGGAGATTCCGGCTCGGCGAGGCAGAGGGAGCCGGGAGGGCGGAACACGGATCCATCCCGGGATTTGTGCCGGGGCGGTGGGACGGGGAGGCAGCAGGGGCGGTGGGATGGGGAGGCAGGAGAGGCAGTGGGATGGGGAAGCAGTAGGAGGAGTGGGATGGGGAGGCAGCAGGGGCAGTGGGATGGGGAGGCAGCAGAGGCGGTGGGATGGGGAGGCAGCAGGGCTCCTCACACAGGGAAAAGAGCCCTCTTTGACCTTCAGTTCTATACTCGTGTCTCTGCTCGAGCTGCTTTTGGAAACCTGACGCCAGGTTTGATGGACCGAGGGCTGAGCTGGTGGTGCTGCTCGGCTGCTCTCCTGTTGCTGAGTTATGGATGTGCTGCTAATGGTCCAGCCAAAGGGCTCCATCTAAATCCCAATCTTTAGCTCTCCCATGCAGCCCCCACGTACTTACGTGCATCTGTTACATCTAAATATTTATGTGCAGCACACCAGCAAAAGGTCCTTTCCCTCTCTATTTACTCTGCTTTGAAGTATTGATCTATAATTACCCGTGAGTATCTTGCCTGTAAACATTTCCCTGCATATGTACTTATAAATACCACTTACCTCTAAATATCACCCTGCATTTTCACCTGTAAATATCACTTGCCAGGAAAGGGCCATGGCAAACTTCTTAAATCAGGGAAGGGAGGAGACTGTCTCCAGAACATTTCGTGCAGGGGGAGCAGAGCCTGGGGCTGCCTGCTCAGGAGCTCAGCCCCACTTTGTGGTTTCCATCTGTCCCCTTAAGAGGCTGGTAATTTTTTTGCTGTGGTTGACCTTAAACTTCACTCCTGTCTTTTAGGATGTCGTCAGGAGTAATTAGGAGGTCCGGCAATATTCCAGACCTATTGATAATGGTATTAATGGTGTTAATACAGAGCAGCTTTCAGCCTCCAAAGCACCGTGGGCTTTAGGGACCAGATGTGTGTGTGTGTCTATTAAAGTCGTGTGCTCAGAGCTGAGGACAAGCATCAGGAAGCTGAGCAGGCTCGAGGGCTCCAGATGTTCCAGATGTTGGGACAGATGTCGGTGGAATTTCTTCTACGGCATCACAAAGGTCACAATCTGTGCCAGCGGAATCACCTCAGATGTGGGGATAACTTTAATTATAGTGCCTCAAAAACGGGCTCCTGAGGGAGGACAAAACATCTTGGATGTGTTAAGGGAAGAAATGTCTGGCTGGGAGCACCAGAGAAAGCTCCCAAAGATGCCTGGCACTGGGACATCCTGGTTAAAGACCCAGAGGAGGCACAAAAGCCATAATTCACATTTTCACCCGAAGAGGTGCAGCACCATGAGCATATTTACTATTTAAACCCTACTTTTCATCACCAGTGAAAATCTGGGAGCCTTTTCCCAAAAGGCAGCCAGTGCCAAAAGCTTGGCTGGAGATGTGAGATGCCGGATGAGGTGGCTGACCTTGAGGAAGTGCTCTGGAAGGTGCTGAGTGAGACCAGCCACAGCTTGTTTGTCAGCTCCTTACTCCGGCATCTGACGTGGTTTGGATGTAAAATTTGGATTTTGCCCTTTGGAAACATCTTTAGCTCTGGAAACAAAAAAATATTTGGGAAGGGGGAATATTGTCTTCATTCCTATAGGTATGATGCTTTCAGCTGTGCCCAGTTCTGTGGGAGATTTGCTTAAAGAGCAGCTCTGGGGGCACAAGAAAACCTTTCCCAGGGTCAGGATGTGCCCCCTGAGGAGGGGAGCTGGCCTGTCCTTGAGGGAATTCGAGGAAAAAGTCAGTGTGGAGGCACAGAGCTGCATTCCAGGCGTGCACCAGGCTGCCATGGGACTGCCCAGCCATGAGTCATCTTATCTGGGAGCCCACATCCAATATATTATGGAAAAAAGCTCTTCTTTCACCCAGCTGAGGCCTTCTGCTTGCAAAGGGATATCCAAGAGAGAGAGCTCTTCTCCAGAAAGAGGAGATGCATCCCTCTTGGAATGCTGGGACCTACAAAGGACACTTTCACCTCTCCCCTTGGGTTGCTCCATCCCTTGGTGCTCTGGTTTCTGAACTGCAAAAGAAAAAAAAAAAAGGGAAAAAAAGGGGAAAAAAATTCGAAAGTGTGGGTTTCCATGGAGACAAGTGTTCTCTTCTAAAATCCGAGGGCAGGCAGGCTCTGTAGCTCGTATTTTGATGCACATGCTTGGGTTTAACTTCAGGGGAAGGGTTGGCTGAGGCTGGAGGCCTGGAGCTGTTTGGAGGGCACATTTTTGGCTGTGGGGTGGGTTTTTTGTAGGATTTCGGGCGATTCGGTTGGAAATGAGGAAGAAAAGCCTCCTCAAAGAGATTTTATAAAGGGAAAAATAACCCCTCACAGGCTGATGAGATCATCAGCCAGCACCTCAACGTGCCTGCAGCAGAAGATCCAACCTCCACCTGCTCTGCCTCGTTGCCAACAGGAAGACAAGCGTGTGAAGCACTCGAGAAAACAGAGATGGCTCGACAGAGCTCTGAGATGAAGGTGGTGGTGAAGAAAAAGGACCTTGGGCCGCAGCTCTGCGTGTTTGCTTTGCACACATCTGCTCTTTAGGCAGGAATTTCACAAGCTGGGTAATGATGTGTTGGGTTCTTCACGCTGGCTCATGAGCTCTTGATACTTTGGGGCTTAATTGATTAGCTTTTCATGGGCTTGATTGCGGCAGCTCGGAGGAATTGCCGGCAGCGAGGAGCGGGAGGTGACAGGAAGCGTTAGCACTTCATTTGGAGAGCAGGGCTAATGATTTGTGCGCGGGCACAAAGATCGGAATTAATTCTCGGGGCAGAAATCCCGCCTGGAGGAGAGGAGATCTCCGAGGTGCTAATGACTGTCAGCCCAGGTGTGAGGAGCTGCCACCCCCCGGGTTTAACCCCTCGAGGGATTTAGAGCAGAGGGGTTTGGAGACGTGGGTTTGGGTTGGGATGGCAACCCTGGCAGCTCCTTCCAAAGCGTCTCCTTGGTGCTTCCTGAGGTTAGAGGTTTGGGAAGAGTGGGGAGGTGGTCACCAAAAATCAGGGAGGGGGTGAAACACCAGCAGAGCCGTGGATGGCTCTTTGTTAATTAATTAATTGTTTTTAAGATGATCTTATGTTGAATAAGGAGAGAGTGAAGAGAGAAAGTGGAGACAGTGTTTGGCAGGAGAGCTGGATGGAGAAAGCCTGTCTTGGTTCATCAATCATAGAATGGAATCGTGGAATCATTTAGGTTGGGAAAGACCTTTCAGAACATTGAGTCCAACCACACCCCCAGCACTGCCAGATCCCCACTAACCATGTCCCCAAGTGCCACATCTCCAGGCTTTCCAATCCCTCCAGGGATGGGGACCTCACCACCGCCCTGTTGCTTTTTGACCCTTTCCACAAAGAAATTTTCCCCCAAATCCAATCTAAACATCCCCTGGTGCAACTTGAGGCCGTTTCCTCTCATGCTATCACTTGTTCCCTTGGAAGCAGAGCCCGACCCCCAGCTGGCTCCCCCCTCCTGTCAGGGAGTTGTAGGGACTGAGAAGAAGAGATGGACATCAAGGGATGGACAAGAAGAGCAAGAGGGATGAACGTTCTGCCTTTGTACATCTCCAGTGTGGACTGACCCACTGGGACACCCAGGGATACAAATGTACATCCCCAGACACACTGAGTCCCTGGAAGTGTTCTAGGCCACCTTGGATGGGGTTTGGAGCAACCTGGGCTAGTGGAAGGTGTCTCCTCTTCTTCTACAGTATCACAAAGGTGCCAGCGGAATCACCTCAGATGTGGGGATAACTTTAATTACAGTGCCTCAAAAACAGGCTCCTGAGGGAGGACAAAACATCTTGATGTGTTATGGAAAGAAATGTCAGGCTGGGAGCACCAGATAAAGCTCATGGCAGGAGTTGGACACGATGATCCTAAAGGTCCCTTCCACCCCAAACCCTTCTGAGACTCTCTGATTCCGTGGGGCCGTCGCTTCTCCCGCAGCTCATTTGTTGTTTCTTCCTGGAAATCCAGGAGTCCTCAAAGCCCTGATGCAGAAATGGCTCCTGCCAAAGCACCTTTGAACCCCCCTTTTATCAGGGGATGCTCCCCCTCTATGGGGAGAAGTTCTCCTGGCCTGGATCCCGAGTTCAGGCAGGAGGAAGGCGGCTCCCCCTGCTCCCGATGGTGGGAATATGAATGCTTTGTTTCAATAACATTTAACAGCGATTGCCTCGGCAACCTCTGCCCCGCTGTGATTAAATATTAATATTCTTCTAGTCTGTGCTCTTGCTCTGGTTTTTCTCCTCTGGTTTCTAAATGAAGCTGCCCAGTCTTGGCCTTCCTTCTGAGCACAGGGACAGAGTACGGATGAGGCTCGGGGAGAAATGCTGGATTCGACCTCCCTAAATAAAGCTGCGAGCTTTGCTCTGAGCTTTACAGGGGGGAAAAAAAAGAGCTGGACTATAAAGTTGCTGAATTCAGGGGGATTTAATAACACTCAGCCACCAGCAAAGCGATTAAATGCTGGGGCCTCATTCTGTGAGTGCCCCATGGATGGTTTTCCCAACACAACTGATCCGTTCCCAGTGTTATCCCACATCCTGCACGGAGCAGGGATGGGGCTGGAACGACCTGCTGGATCTTTGGAATGGTTGTGGAGGGGATGAGGGCAGGGGGCAGCAGGTTGGTGGCTGGTTTGCTGTGGGCTGTGGTTTTGGGGGCTGGAGGCCTTTGGGTACCAAATGTGTGGAGAGGGGATGTGGGGTTGGATGCAGGATGCTCCCAGGGGAGGAAGAGGAGGAGGAGGAGGAAGGCAAAGGGAGGGGTGAGTCAGGCTGAAGCAGGGCTGTGCTCTGTCTTCTTTTCTGCTGGATGGTTTCAGCTTTTGGGTTTGGGATCAAAATAAACCGCATTTCCTCTAAAATTTCTTACATAAGATAAACAGATTGGAGATTCCACTTAAAGAAATGCATTTTCCTCTGGACAGTGCAATGCTCCTGTTACTCTTTTATTCCTGCTACACCCTCTTTTCTGAGAGATTTTTTTTTTGGCTAGAAAACACTCAATATGTTGCATTTGGGGATGCTCAGGGGTTTGCTTGAACCTTTCAGTCCCTGGGCTGGGGCAACACCAGGAACCAGCCCCCAGAGCAGAGCCCAGGAGGATCCACAGCTGGTATCCCTTGCTCCCACTGCTCCAGCTCCTGCTTCCCGCTGCTCCCTCTCTCTGCCTCCACAGCAGAGCATTTGCCTGACCTTTGGAAGGGAGATGAAGTTCCAAACCCAGCCAGGTTGATCAGGATTTAATGCAGATTGAGGAGCTGCTGTGGCCGTTCCCGACGCTCCCTGACAGGTCAGGGCAGTTCCAGGGCGAGAACTTCCAAATGAACTTCCCTGCCACGTCCCTGGGTAATCCAAGGGGATCATTTATTTTACTTTTAAGGATTAAAGTGTGTGAACATCAGTGTCTCGCTGCTGCAGAGGCTGAAAACCTGAGCTGTGCAGCAGCTGTGACTTGGCAAAGGGGCTCCATCCCAGAGGAGCCACATCTCAGGGGTGGGACAAGGATCTGGGGACCACATTCCATATTCCTCCAACTTCCAGCATCCCTACATCTCTGCTTCATAGTGGATAACCACTAACAGTGAGGGGAGAGCAAGACCTGGAATTTCTTGGGGGGAAACCAAGGAAAGTAAGGAAATTTTTTCATGGAAAACCGTGGATGTGACTAGGAGGCAGCTAATCCTTTAGAAACAGGCTCAGGGCACTTGGCAAAAGCAATAACGTGTCAAAAATGTTCAGGGACATGAAGCCTTTGGTGTAAAAGTTGCTGCTCCTCCCAGTCCTGCTTCACAGGAGGAGGTCCTGAAAATCTGGGATCTCCCCTGGGAAGCACCTCCTCTTCCAACCCTTTGGCAACAACCACGTTGCTTGAGCTCCAAAAAATCAAAAAGTTGGGGAAGAAAAAGGACAACAAAATATATCCAACCGTAAACAAACATGTCAATTAGTGTAATCAGCTCTAATGAGGAAAGGGAAGCCAAGTCCAACACTGTGAGTGCCTGTTTGGGTTGGCTCAGCCCAGGCGAGCCCAGCTCCTCCATCCCTGTGTGTTGGGGGGCAGCTGGGGTGACCTGGGAACACCATCCCTGCTGGATTTGGGGTCAGGGGGGTGGCTGTTTTCCTCCTGGACGTCACCCCATTCCTGGGAAGGTGGCAGAGGGTGAATCCCTGATTCCCAGCAGGAAACAAAGGGCGCTGATTTCTCATCTGCCGTCATTGTCATCCCGAGGCAGCCCCGCCAACCGGGCACAAAGGATCTGCTTTGCCTTCCATTTGCCCAATAAATAATAATAATAATAATAATCCCAATAATAATTGACACACTGGCAATAATAAAAGCCATCCATCTCCCCCCCTGCCCTCCCCAGCCCTCGTGGGGAGCCCAACTTTCGGCGCTGCTTTATTTCTCGGGTGGTTTGGGCTCCGTTGACTTTAACACAAACTGGCACCAAACAAATCTCCCCGTGGCTCACCCGGTATTAAAACCATCTTTCACCGATTCAAATCTTGCAAAAGGGACCATCAGAGAACTGAGGACCAGCACTGGAGGCTCGCTGTTGTTTTTTTTCCCCCCTCCAATGAGATGTTATGGATTCAGCCTCCTTATTTGATCCCCAAGCCCCGTGCAGGGATATCAGGGCTCTGCCAAGCCCTGGATTGGAGGGTTGGATGCTGCAGAGACCTTCACAGCACAGAAATCCATCATCTTTAACAGCTTTGCACCCTCCAGATTGAAGGGTTTTCCCTTTAGCAGTGGTGCTGGGTCAGTTGTTACAGGAGGGCCATCTGGGATAAGGGGAGAGGGGGAAAAGAGAGATATCCTGGCAAAATGCTGTGAAACACAGTAAAACCTCATGGCAGGATTTGAAGGGGGGCCCAGCCTGGTGTGCCCCACCTGGGAGGAAAAAAGCTGGGATAAATGAGGAGGCCAAGCTGCTGTCCCAAAGGCTGGGGTATGGTGGCTCTTTCTCATCCATAACCCAACTCTGGGTTCAGCTTTTCACCCTTTGGACCCCCCAAATCACACCCAGGGGGGTCTGTACCAGGCAAGGAACTGGGCCGTGCAACAGAACGGGGGGCTAAAGGCAGCTCTGTGATGCAAAGGAGAAATGCTGCACCTCAAATCTCACCCCCAGGCAAGAGTCCTTCCCGTGTTTGTTTTGGTAGGACCTACATTAGCCACCAGAGGCACTGGCATCCTAAAGAGCATCCCAAGGCCTTCCAGAGTCCAGACACCTGGATTTCAGGTTCTCTGTGAGCAGTGAGCTTGAAAACAAAGCCAAACAAATGTCCCTGCTCATTGCAGAGGGGTGGACTAGATGATCTTTGGATGTCCCTTCCAACCCAACTCAACCCAATCAAACCCAACATTCCAGTTTATTCCATTCCATTTCATTCCATTCCATTCCATTCCATTCCATTCCATTCCATTCCATTCCATTCCATTCCAAACTCCTCTCTTAAAACAAACCCACCACAGAAGTTGCCCCCCCGACTCCTGCGCTGCAGATTTGATTTTCTTTTTTTTTTTTTTTTTTAATTTTTTATTCCTCTCCCTTCTCATTCCCCCTGGAGAGACGATTTGAGGGATGGCTGTTGTCTTTTCTGTTGCTCTGCTGCTCCTGCCAACAGCCAGAGAGTTCTCACACAGCTCCTTTAACGGCTCAGGAACACAGAGAGGGAATAACCCCAATATGGAACAGTGATGCTGCTTCCCAGATAACACAGTGCATCCAAAGGGAGCCTGGGGGCTGTTCCTCTGGAGATCCCACTGCCCAGGGAAGTGAGGGCCAGAAGGCACCACTGCAGCAGAGCTGCTCATTTCTTATGGGACATGGATATATGAGTTTTATGCTGGATTCCTGTGTGGTCCCTGTGGGACACGAGAGGGGATGGGGGTTTGGAGGATGCTGAGCTGGGTGAGGAGTTGAGATGAAGTTCAGTGCAGACCATGAGGGACAAAAATGTCGAGTCATTTGGGATCCTGGTGGTGCTTTGCTGCCAGCAGGGTGTAATCAGAGCCTGGCAAGCAGTTTTCCTAAGGGTTGGCGGGACAAGCTGCAGGGAAAAGGGCCAGAGCGGTGTAGTTTCAAAGAGAGTGGGCAAAACATAATCATACACTGGGAGGACTAATCCCGGATTATCATCAGGGGTTGGAAGGGATAAACCATATCTGAGCTCCCAGCTTTCATCCCCCAGGGCTGGCAGAGCAATCGCAGCCGCCCCTGGGTGTGAGAGCAGAGGGAGGGTGAGGGGGGCAGGGCTGCCAAGGGCATGGGGGGAGCCCCACTCCAACCAGAGACACTTTGTCCGGGGTCCTGTGCTGGTCCATCCCCATCCCAGGCCCTTTATCCCTTTGGATCCCCTGCAGCAGCACATCCAGCCCCTCTCATGGCCGGCTCCGTGACCGCTGGCTGCCGGTGCCGCTCCGCTCCTTATCTTTTTGGCTTCTCTCCTGAAGTACAAATTGACCTCTCAGAATTTTCTCCTTTAATGCCCTTGTTCTAAAATGTTAATAACTGGTCAGTGACAGGCTGATTAAGCCTTCCTTCCTCCCTTATTTAGATTGGTGTCGCTGCACCGGCTCTAACGGAGCCGTAAAGAACATTAACACCCGCTCGGCGCTGACAGCGTCGACTATTCCCTGGGAATTGATAAGGGCTTTTTCTGGAAATGAATTTGGCTCTGGCAAAACAAACGGATGCCTCGAGCCCCATCCATCTCCCTTCCTTTAATAACTTTCGTTTGTTGGGTGCTATCTCCAGCACCAATTAATGTAACAGATGCCCTTTGGCCCAGCAGGGGTTTTTGCAGGAGTGGGGCGGCTTTAACTCCCCCCCCTCCCCTCCCTCCCCTCCCCTCCTGTCACCTCTGGGCTCAGGGGTGAGGTTTTTCTCCCCACTTGGACCCAGGCAGGGGTTGAGTGGCCCAAAATAACATCCTTTCCTCGCAGCATCATGTCTGGGTCCATCTCTGTGTCCATACCCACATCTGTACACAGGTCTGGTCTATATGTAAATCTGGATCTTTATCAATACCTGTATCTATAGATCTGTATCTATATCTTTACCTATACCTGTGTCTATCTCTATCATCCATATATCTACATTTATATCGTCTATATCCATATCCACATTCCATTTCGTATCAATTACATCTATATCAATATCCATATCCATTTAATCTGTATCAATATCTACATTCTTATCATCTATGTTCATATCTTCCTTATCCACATCATCCCTATCTGTATCTGCATCTGTGGCTACATCCATGTCATTCACGTCCATATCCATATAATTTGTATCCATATCCATAAAGTCTGTATCTGTATCCATATGTATCTATATCCATACAGTCTGTATCTGTAGCTATGCCTGTATCTATACCTGTCTATATATCCATACCAATATCATCCATATCCATAAAATCTATGACTGTACCTCTACCCTTAACATGCACTTCCATGTCCATATCCATAACCATTTCAACTGGATCAATGCCAATATCTATATTCTTATCATCAACAACCATTTTTTCCATATCCATATCCTCTGGATCTACATCTGCAGCTACACCCATGTCCTTCACATCCTTATCCATATAATTTATAACCATTTCCATATAATCTATATCCATATCCATGTAATCCATATCTACATCCACATGACCTGTACCTATAGCGGTACCTATACTTGTGTCTGTCTATATGTCCTATCCATATCATCATATCCATGAAATCTATATGTGTCTCTATATCCTTAGCATGTATATCCATGTCCAAGTCCATATAATCATATTCATAAAATCTATCTCTGTCTCTATATCCTTAGCATTTATATCCATGTCCATGTCCATATCCATATCAGCCAGATCCATAAAAATCTGTCTCTATATCCTTAATATTTATATCCATGTTCATATCCACATCAGCCATATCCATAAAATCTGTCTCTATATCCTTAGCATGTATATCCATGTCCATGTCCATATCCATATCATCATATCCATAAAATCCGTCTGTATCTATGTCCTTAGCATGTATATCCATGTCCATGTCCATATCCATATCAGCCATATCCATAAAATCTCTCTATATGCTTAGCATATATATCCATGTCTGTGTCCATATCCATATCAGCCAGATCCATAAAATCTGTGTCTGTCTCTATACCCTTAGCATGTATATCCATGTCCATGTCCATATCCATACCATCATATCCATAAAATCTGTCTGTCTCTATATCCTTAGCATGTATGTCCATGACCACATCCATATCAGCCATATCCATAAAATCTGTCTCTATATCCCTACATGTATATCCATGTCCTTGTCCATATCCATAGCATCCATATCTGTATCCATACCTGAGCTGGGAAGGGGCTGGGGCGTTGTGGGGCAGAGGAGGGAAGTGTTTCCATGGAGGGCTGGAGCCCCAATCCATGGAAGGCCCCCACACCCAGCCCTGGGCTGTGAGGTCACAGTGCTGGGACACAGCAGGTCACGGCTCATGGATGTGATGGGAATGGGAACAGCCCTGGCACAGAGCACATCCTGGCTGCTGCTTTTCCCCTGGAGAGCAGGGGGTCTCCATGTGCCCCCTTGGGCAGCTCCACAGCCCTGGGATGGTGCCCGAGGAGAGGGGGCACAGGGACCAGCTGCCCCTCTCTGCCCTGGGGAGGCACTGCCAGCTCTGTTCCTGCAGTTCTCACTCCAGGAGTGGCTCTGACTTTTGGAAAAGGCTTTTTTTTTTTTCCCCCCACATGGATTGAGAAGGTTCATTCTGGAAATGATGCTGCCAAAATCATGGAATCCCAGAATGGGTTGGGTTGGGAGGGACTTAAAGCCCAATGAGTTCCACCCCCTGCCATGGGCAGGGACACTTTCCACTAGCCCAGGTGGCTCCAAGCCCTGTCCAACCTGGCCTTGGACACTTCCAGGGATGGGGCAGCCACAGCTTCTCTGGGTAACCTGTGCCAGGGCCTTACCACCCTCACAGCCAAGGATTCCTTCCCAATCTCCCATCTCTCCCTGCCCTCTGGCAGTGGGAATTCCCCCTTATCCTGTCACTCCAGGCCCTTGTAACAGAAACCTGCAGGTCCAGCTGAAGAACACTGAGCCCCCAAACCATGTCCTGCACCCCAATTTTACCACATGAAACATGGTTCAACCACACTCTGTGGGTGGGAAGAGACTGGAGAAGGGCTGAAGCTGCCAGGGTGGAAGGATCAGCACATGGAGCATCACTCTGAGGTCTGAGCATCCCAAAATCCCTGTCACCCTGACCCCTCACAGGACAGTCTGAGCCTTCCTGAGCCTGGGCTTTGGAACATGAAGCTGGTGATTTTAATTACCAGCAGAGAGAAGAAAAGAGAGGGATTTTTTTTACAGCTGGGTAAGTATTGCATGGGGCAAGTCAAGAGTTTTTCCTTTTATAGCCTCTATCCCACTGTTTGGATATAATCTCTTCTCTGTGTCTGCTGTAAATACTCTCCTACAACTTCAGAGTGGCTGTGCCCCGACCCTGGGGCTGCTAAATCCTCTCCCTGCAAAGCCCTGGGCTAAATCCAGCCCATACCTGGGAGGGTTGTTCCTGCTCAGGGGGTTCAACACCACTGCAGGGTTTTTAAAACACGCCTGGCCCTGGCCAAGCCAGGTCAAAAACCCCTGAAAAATGGGAAAGTGCAAACAGGAGAGGATAAAGGGGCTGCTGCAGCAGCTGGGGAAAAGGAGATATATATATGTGTACATGTTTTTTCAAGAGTGAGAAAGAATAAGCCCGAGGCTTCGGTCAGCTGTCACCAGGCTGAGATAAGGATGGGGGAGTTTAAATCCCATTTAGACAGAATCCTCAGGGAAGTGCTGGAGTGGGGAAGGCGGTGGGAGGCAGCACAGATCCAGCTGGTGGAAATCTCTCCTCCAGAGCAGGGATCAAACCCAGCCACGAGTTCTCCAGCAGGAAGAAATTGGGGGCCTGATCTCCCTCCACCACTTTTGAACCGTTTTTTTTGCTGTGAAAGGGCTTTTCTAAGCTTTTGCTGATGTTTTGGCACCCAATAAAGTAGAGAAACAAATGTGATATCAAGGGCCAGAGCATCCAACTCCTTCCCTGTCGCTTTATTAAAATGGTGTAAAATAAATTCCATCCTCCCATTTGCTTTCTCTGGAGCTGTGGCTGTTTTTTTGGAGCAGGGAGAAGGTGGAGGCTGCAAGCCCAGGCAGCTCTGGCTCCTCTGCCAAGCAAAGCACAGGGGGAATGGGACAAATACACCAGAAAAAAGCCCATCTTACAAAATAAAACCTTGAATCTTCACTTGAAAAAGAAGAAAAAAATCATTTTCTGGTGCAACTGAATAACTAAAGGGGGTTGCAAGGGTGCAACATAGAACAGTTTGGGTTGGAAGGGACCATGGCCCTCTCCTCATCCTCAGCTTCTGCAGAAACATCTGATGTCTCCAAATGGGTAGATTTTGAGCCAGAAAAAAAACCCTAGAAGAAGGTACAAGGGCAGTTTTGAGCTCCCAGCTTTGTCTGTCTTCACGAGAATCCCAATTACAGCCAAATGTGCTGTGATCCCTGGGGTCCTTCATCCCTGTCAATCCAGCTGTGCCAGGCAGGGGGGGCACAGGCAGGGCAAAACTGAGGCTTTTATTATGAGATATGGGCCAAGAGGGCCTGAATCTCAAGGGAAACAAAACTAAATGAAAATGTGTGGGTTGAGGACAGATTTTTCACTTGTGGTTGCCCCGATCACAACAGCAGCGAGGTGCAGGAATTCACACAGGCCAAGTTTTGCAAGTCATTAAAACATAGGGTTTTTAACACAATTATGACTCCAAATAGTTTTTGTCCAGGATTAGGAGCAACCCAAGGAGCTGCCATCCTGCTCCACCCTTGTTGGCCCTGCTCCCTGTGCTCTGTGTCTGTTCTGTGTTGGTCACCACTGGAACTCCTCGACACGAGGTCTGGTTGCTGAAATATCCAGAAATAAAGAGTTAAATAACATCTATGAGAAAGCTCCAGATCTTTCTAGTAGAAGAAAACTTTCCTACATATTTTTTTTCCTCCTGTGGAGATTCTTGGCTTTTTTTTTCTCCCCCAACACCTTGTGGTGCCAATAACTCATCCCAGGTAGCAGCGATGGGCTCGGGATTTGATTACTGACCTGATTTAGGCTGTCAGGCCCAGCGTCTCTCTGCGGAGATTGCAAGTGTTTCATGGACAATTTGCAATGAAAGAGAGAAGCTTAAGGAGTGATTTATCCCATAACAACAGCAATGAGCAGAACTGAAGGGCTGCATGTGGCAGCACCCAGCACACGGGTGTCGCTTCCACCAGGCTCTGGAAGTGCTGTCACACCAGTGAGAGCCACAGAGGAGACTCAAAGGGGAGGAATCCGAAATGCAGATTCTTCTCCTGGGTGTAACGGAAGGATAAGGAGGTTGGATCTCTTCTGTGATGATGTAAGTTGGTTGTTAGGGTGATTTCTGTAGGGAAATCACAGCTGGATCCGTTGCAAGTGCCAAGTCACTTATCCCTCCATGGTCCCTGCAGGGAGGAGGAGCCCAGCTCACCTTGCAGGAGGTGGAGGCTGCTCAGGCTTCGGGGAAATGAGAAGGGTGAGGAGACGCTAAATATGTTGAGGAGACACTAAATATGTTGTGTATCAAAGCACAGGCATTGCCTCTCCCTGTCCCCACCGTGGGAACAGGCTGCAATCAGATCTGGAGAGCTGTGGTGTCAAAAAGAGTCTTGTCCTTTCTCCACCTGCACCTCAGCTGCCTTTTTTATTCTGGGAAGGATCTGCCTCACCTGAGAAGTCCTTAAGATGCCACAGACAAGCTCTTCTCTGATTAAGTGCCAAGGGAAGCTCCTGAGAGGGTTGTTTGATGTCACCAGGAGAGGCAATGAATCAGCAGGAGCATCTCATTCCATCTCTCCCATAGCACGGGGAGGTCGGAGCAGGATGGTGGGCACAGGCTGCCTCGGTGTCCCCAGCTCCAGGTCAAGGGGCCAGAGGCACCAAGGGGTTGTGACAGGGGTGGGAGGTGGGGCAGGGACATCCCTGGAAGGGGGAAGGCACCCTTGGTGGAAGGAGGTGTCCTCATTCCCATCATCAGTAAGGTCGGGGTGACCTTACCGAGAGTTTCTGAAGATCCTGGACAACCTTGACAGCCCCATCTCCATTCCATGCCCTCATCTGAACACATTCCAGCCCCAGATATCCCCTTGGCCCAGCCTCATTACCCACTCCCGAGAAGATGAACATCCCTGGGTGTATTCCAGCCAAATCACCTTCCTCCTCCTTTTTCTGCACTAATTAATACCCCAGGTATTTCCTCTGTGGGTGGATATAATTAATTAATACCCTGGATATTTCCTCTATGGGTGAGTCCATCTCCTTTTCCACTGTGCCTCCAGGGCACCTTTTCATCCCTGGCAGCAGGAGAACCCAGCCATGCCCCCAGATTTATGTCCCCACTCTCCAAACACCGTGTCCTCTCTCGGGGCAATGGAGCAGGAAATTCAGGGAGCTCATTGCAGCGAAACCTGGGCGTGTCTTTGCCGTGTCACTGCTCTGGGAGGGGAGTCCAGGAGAGCTCCTTGACCTTCCCCGTTGCCTGCTGCTCTGCTCCAGGGGAAACTGGGAAAACGCCTCTGCTCTAATCCCAGCCTGGTGGGGGGAGCATCCTCTCTCTATGCCTCGGTTTGCAAACTGTCCTTGCCTGGAAAAGGAGCTCAAGCATTTCCTCTCTGCAGTGAAGAACATCTGTCACCCACCGCGGCGTCGAGGGGCTTCGAGTGAACCCCAAACCACCCTGACCCACTTCACTCTCTGTAGTCAAGGAGATGTTTTCCTCTTTGGAAGAGAAGAGGTGGCACTGGAGGGCCTGATTCTCATTTGCACTTGAGCTGTTCCGAACATAAAAGGGCTCTGGGAGCTGCCTGTGCAACCTGGAGTGGAAATGAGAATCCAGCCCTTCAGCATCTCCCGTAAGAGGCCCCAAATTGTCACATCCCTTCTCCCCCAACACCTCAGGAGCCGGGTCCCAGGGCAGGGTGATCCCAAGAGATCCAGGTGGGCCCTGTGAGAAGCACAGGGTGACCTGTTTTGCTGTTTAACACCACAACAGCCAAGAAAGAAGAAGCCACTGCCCCAAAGACCCCCCTGGTGACCCGTGTGTCCCCCTGCCAACTCCCCACCCCCAGGCAGGGATGAGCAGTGCCCTGTGCCACCTCCCTGTGCCCCACTGCCACACCAGTGACATCCAGTTTGCACCAGTCCTTTGGCACTGCAAGGCTCTGCCCACACTGGGAGGGTGTCATGGGTTTACTTGTTCTGAAAAACCAAGCATGGAACTGTTTCCTATTTGAAGAGGATTTTTGGGTACAGAATTGTTGTTTGGTTGTTTTTGTGTTCTTTTCTTGTCCTGCCAACACACAGATATTCTTTAATAAAGGGTTGTTATTTTCTTTTCTCCATCCTTCCTCAGTTGGAGCCTCTTAATTTTGGATTTACAGTTGCTTAGAGGGAGGAGTTTGGTCTTCATAACTCACCCTCCCTAACAAAACCCTTCAGTCTCATTCAGCTGGGACAGAGGGCTTCCTCATGGAATCATGGGATTGTTGAGGTTGGAAAAGATCTCCAAGATCACTGAGTCCAACATTTAACCCAACCCTAACCCACGTCTTCAAGTGCCACATCTACACACCTTTTAACTCCCTCCAGGGTTGGTGTCTCCACCACTTCTGGAGGTGATTTCTGATGAAATCCAGGGAATTAGACTGACAACAAAGTGGCTTTGACCAACTGAAGAGGAAAGAAATGTCCCTCACACCCTCTCTGCCTGCAGCACCTTATTGAGCCTCTGGTTTTGGGGGTGTGCATTCACAAAATCACATTTCCACCTAAAAATGAAGATTTATGGAGACCCACGAGTTTTTTGACCCAGGCTCCTCTTCCCACAAAATATCCAAATGCAAAGGGATGTGAAGGTGTTGTTTGAAGGAGTGCACACTACATTCATTGGGGCCAGGAAGATATTTGGGGGATCCACAATTAATGGGAACCACTTAAAATGCTGAGGATTTGCCCAATCCAAGCTGGACCATATCTGTATATATTTGTATCCATGACAGAAGTCACCTTGCATTGTCCTCATGTTTAAATAGTGCCAGCAGAACTTCCTCTGAATTCACCTCAATGAACCAAGCCCCACAGCCCCATATTTCTATTTATAGATGGTGAAGGAGGTGTGTGCTGGTTTAAAAGTTAACCAGCAAGGCAAAATGAACTCAATTCAAAAGAGAGATTTATAAGTCAGAATAACAATTTATTAAAATAATGCAATAAGTACAATTATACAGACAGACAATTGGTTTTAATCCACAAAACCCAAATGTACAAACCCAGCACCCTGGGGTATGAACAAAAGTGGTGTACCTTGGCCCACCCCCCCGAGTCCAAAGCAAAGGAGAGGTGATAAACCTGCTGGTGGGAGAGCTGCTGCAGTCTGGTCAGAAGTGGTGATTGCAGTCCAGTCGAGGGTGGTGGTCTCAGCCTGGTTGGGAGCAGCGGTGGTCTGCTGTCTTCCTCTGGGTCCCACGAGAGAGAGCCCCAAGGCTCTGAAACTCCCAGTTCTATACTCTCCAGTTCAGGCGGGAGTGCTCAGTCCCTCCCTCAGAGTAGGGAATTCCATAAAAGGGCATGCGGATGCTCAGTCCCTCTTCCATAAAAGGGTATTGGAGCAGGGAATTCCATATAAGGATATCAGAGCGGGGAATTCCATAAAAGGGTACAGGAACATCTTCCCACCTTGCAGGCCTCTACTGAGAGCAGTTTTTGGGAAATGGCATGGAGGCTATAGAATACACAGTTTTGGGTTACACCCATCCAGGGATGAATTGGTCCCAGCCGTTCTAACCAGGACAAGGTGTTTTCCCACCTCATCTCATCCTTTCCAGGGCTGGAAGTTGCTCCTTGGACAAGTTCTCTTGGCCATCTGAGGAACCCAAGGTGGGTTTGTCCTGGGAGTGCCTCACTCACCACTGGGTCAGAGAGGTATCTACTGATCAGAGAATTAGGAATAAGTGGGAATCTGGGCAAGGGAATCAGGAATAAGGTGTAAATCCAGACTAAACCATGGCCTTAAGTCAGTACACTCTGAAGGTTTTTTTTTTTTGATCAGTTTGTGCATCTGCTGGAAATGATGTTTGAGGAGGACCAGAGCAGTGTGAACTCAGGATTATGCTAATGAGATGAATAATTTCAGGTTAAAAAAGAATTAAAGAGCAGAAAACCTTTGAAAAACGCTGAGCTGCTTCATCCTGGTGCCTCTGAAGTGAAAGGCTTTGTTTCAGAAGTGCCAAAACATTTTGCTGCGCTATTTTCCAAAGCTCCAAAGAAGCTTTTTTTTCCCCCCCTCCTTTTCCTTTCCTTTAAAAGGTGAACCAGAAGTTTAATTAATTGACAAAACCAACCTGAAATTCTCCTGCAAGAGGAAATTGCCACTTTGGGGGAGGTCACGGTGGGTTTTGCTGGTTTTCTCCCTCGGCATTCCCAGCTCCAGGCACAGCTCCTGCTGCTGCAGCCACTGCCTCAGCTGCAAGTCCTTCAGCTGCTCCTTGGCTCCAGATGAATAATATCTTTTTCTCTCTACATGGGGGAAAAAATAAGCAGTGGGAGATTTATTTTCCTAAAAGACCCACAGTCTCTTCTGTCTCTGTCTGAAAGGCCATCGTTACCTTAATGAGAGATTATGGAACCACCACCACCTTATTTCTCCATTTAATTGTCCCACCTTTGTTTAAAGCTGGGGACAGGGCTGTTATTGGGACAAGTGTGGCTGTCACTGGGAATAAATCTGCCCTGAAGGAGGGGAAAGTGGGGCTGAAGGGATGGTTTGACCTCTCTGCTGGATTATTTCAAGCCAACCTGAATTAAAACCGAGCCCTTCACAAATGACTTCCCGGCTAATTCCACTCCAGGAGAATAAATTGGAGCCAGGGCCGAGCTCCCTGGCTGGGAGAGGTAATTATTGTGACAGGCCACCTGAGATGCCCAGCTGAAGGAGGAGAAGGCCCTTATGACCCCACTGCCTGGCACAAAGTGACTTTGGGAATTCTCTGGGAGATGCCAAAGGCTTTTCTCTCCACTCCCAGTTGGAGCTTGCTGGGTCCTCCCACTTCTCTCTTGGCCTTCTCAAGGAAGAGCTTTTATTATTTCCAGTTTCATGCAATTTATTGCATCACATCTTTAGTTTTTCCCTAGGCTTTGCCCCCTTTCCCAGAGCTGAAATACCCCCCAAAAAGCAGCTGAGCTCCCCCAGCTCCCAGCAGGCAAAAACCAGCCTTGTTTTCCCTAATGCAAGGGGGAAAAAAAAATTAAAAAAATCCTCAGACCAAATAAAACAATCAAAAAACCCAAACACGTTTCCCCTGAAAGAAATAAAACCACTTTCTGTATCTTTATACATCATAAAGGTGCAGGGAAGGGCACAAACACCATTTTTATTTTTTAGGTTTGCAATTCACATTTAACCTGGAGCCATCTGTCTCACGAGCAGCTTGGCAGGGAGAAGGGGCCTGAGATGTTCATCTGCAGACGTGTCTCCCTCTCCAGCTCCCTCAATTTTCCAGCTGCTTGAAGGCAGGAGGCTCCTGCCTGGTGCCTGATGAGCCCGTGGAGCTCCTGGGTGGGAGTGTTTCCACCCCCACAAGTGCCACCAGCCCCAAAACACCTTTGGGAGAAACCAGCCCATCATCACTCAGTGGTGTTGATGCTCAGAGTCCCCAGATTTTGGGGTTGGTGGTTGTTTAAGGAGGTTTGAGCCCCTCTGGGAGCTGCCCTGAGGTTGTACCTCCTTCTGTGGGGAGTCTCTGGTGGCTGGTAAAGGCTGGGCTTTCAGTGCCATTCCTTCCCTGCAGACCTGGACCTTGCAGGACAGGGAGCATTCCTGGGCACCAGGAGGTGGGTTATGTCCAAACAGAGACAGCAGAAAGAAAAGAAAGCACATAACCACCCACTCCATGCAGCCACTACAGCATCTGCTCCGTTCCTTCCCTCATTAAATACATTTTTGAGACTGATACACGTCTTTGGAAACGAGGATAGAGTTGGTCCCCAGGTGTGCAAGCTCTGAATGCAAAGGTGTGTCCCAGAAAAGGTGTGGCCCAGAGATTTTCCTCCAGGCAGCTCCTCAGGGGGCAAACTGAGCCATCCCATCCCTCCCCTGATGGGGCCAGGGGTCCTTCCTCACCCTTCCCTGAAGCACAAAGTCACCCCTAGGATTTTGTCCCATTCCAGTACAAGGCTGCCCTCAATGGGTCCAATAATTCCTTGGCCATGGAGAGGGATAATCCCGATTTCCCAAGGGCTCTGGCCACCTCCACAGCAGCTGTGCAGCGGCTTGGAGCACGGAGTTATGGAATCATGGAATGCCAGGATGGTTTGGGTCATAAGGGACCTTAAAGCTCCTCATGTGCCACCCCCTGCCAGGGGCAGGGACACCTCCCACCAGCCCAGGGTGCTCCAAGCCCTGTCCAGCCTGGCCTTGGACACTCCCAGGGGTGGGGCAGCCACAGCTTCCATGACACAACTCCTGGAGGTGCCCAAGGAGAGAAGGAGGCCTGGACACGTCCCCAAAAGCAGGACCAGGAGCTGACACACCCCCATCCCACAAAAACCCTCCTTCCAGCCTCATTTATTCCTTATGTGTTGGGCACAATCCAAGCAGAGGAAGGCACAGCCCTGCTTGTTATTAACTGATAACCACTGGATTAGGCAGGATCTGGGAAGCAGCAGAGTAGGGAAGGGGAGGGAGGGGACTGACCCTGGGGGTGGCTCTGCCCCTCCCAGCTCCGTCTGCAGGGCAGAACCTGATATTTTATTTATCCTAAAGGACAGGGAGCTGAAGGGGAGGGTTATTTCCAGTTTAATGGCCATTAATGGAGCAGCACTTTCAGCCACTCACTCCTCCTCACTGCAAAATCCCTGCCTGTTCCTTCTGCTGCCGATGGAAACCAGGCTTGGGATCTTTTCCAAGCAGGGAAGGTCTCAACTGACCCTTCATTAAAGGGCATTTGGGGACAAAGGGCTGCAGAGGGGGAACAGGAGGAGGGGGTGACTCTGGTGGAGCAGGTTGTTACCCCTGGGATCAACACCCAGGGATCAAACCTGGGAGGTTTTCTCATCACCTGGACACCCTTTGATTGTGGTGATGGATAAACTGGCAGAAAACACGGTAGGAAGGGGTTTGTCTGTGACTAGCAGAGAAAAACAGGCTCTGTTCCTAACTCAGGGCTGAGAATGATTCCCTGACACGTGTCTGACCCCAAATCCCAGCACCCCCATCCTGGACCAGGAGTTTTTGACCACGGAGCATCACTTCTTGGTGGGCTGGTTGTGTCTTTATTTGAATGCCACATTAACATTGACAAACATTCCCCAGGAACAGCTTGATGCTGCTGATTTCCTTTCTGCTTATAAACATTGTCCACACAGCTTTTTCTCTCCACCCCGTGTGTATTTTGCCCACAAGATCTTACATTCCACCTCATCTTTGGTCACAGAGGGTCTGGAGGAGTTTCTTTTTCTCCCCATTTTTTTTGTCCCTAATTTCTCAGCTTGTTCCCCTGCAGCACTCTTGGAAAAACTCGTATGGAGACATATATATGTGCTACCCAAATCTGGCTCCTACAGAGCTCAAAAATGCTCTTTCTGTCCGTGGCTGCAGCAATAAATGATATTATTTTTAATGTGTGTGTTGTATTTCCACCATGGAAATACAGAGCGAGGCCAGAGCTGTGGTGAAGGTGGTGGGACTCCTGCAAAGGGGGTTTTGGGATGACTTGAGCCACCCCCTCGTTGGGATTCAGAGCACTGGGGGAGCAGAAATCCTTGGCATCCTCATTCTCCATCCATGGGGTTCATCCACATTGGGACAGGCAGGGAGTTTTCATTTTAGTGAAGCAAATCCATGAGCTTTGGGGGATCATGTTATGGATGTTCACCTAAAAGTCATTCCTTGAGCTGGGGTGACTTTACACCTCTTCCCTCCTGTCCTCTTCCTCTATCCTGGTGTTCTGGGATGGATCCTGCCCATCCCAACTGGCCTGGCCCATCTAAGCCCCTTCCAGCTCTTCAGTGGCCAAGCCCAAGATGGACAGAACCCAGTGAATCCCATATTTCATTTCCCTTCCCATGGGGAGGCTCCAACCCCCCTGTGTTGGCTGGTGGGGGGGGTGGAGTCTGAGCTCAAGGGGTTGGGGCAGCTCTGCCTGGTGAACCCTCTGTGCCCACCTGGAGAGGGGCACAAGACAAGAGCCAGGAGGGAGAGACAAGGACCAAGGTGAGATGGAAGGATCAAGGGTGAGATGGAAGTGTCAGGGGTGGGGTGCAAGAACCAGGAGGGAGATGGAAGCACCGGGGTTGAGGTGCAAGTTCCAGGAGCAAGGTACAAGTGCCAGGATTGGGATTCAAGCACCAGGGGTGAGGTGCAAGGACCAGGGGGGACATGAAAGCAACAGAAGGGAGATGGAAGCACCAGGGTTGAGGGGCAAATACCAGGAGGGAGATGTGAGTGTCAGGAGTGATGCAAACACCAGGGGAGAGGTGCAAGCACCAGACGGGGGGGATCTGAGCACGAGGAGGGAGATGCAAGAACCTGGAGGAAGACACAAGCCCCAGAAATGAGATGGATGCACCAGAGGTGAGATAGAGCATTGATGGCAGGACACAAGTGCCAGGAGGGAGATGCAAAGACAGTGGGGAGATGATGCAAGTACCAGGAGGGAGACACAAGCATCAGAGTTGATGCATGAAACAGGAGCAAGATGCAAGTGCCAGGAGGGAGATGCAAACAGGAATAGGGAGATGCAAACAGGAATGGAGAGATGGAAGGTACAGGGGTGAGATGGAAGTGCCCAGGAGGGAGATGAAAGTACTGAGAGAGGTGCAAACATGAGAGGTGAGATGTAAGGACCAGCAGGGAGATGATGCAAGAGCCAGCAGGGAGGTGGAAGTGCCAGGGGTGGAATGGAAGCTCCAGGAGGGAAATGGAAGCACCAGGAGGGAGATGCAAGGACCTGGGAGGAGATGGAAAAGTCGAAGTACCAGGGGTGGAA
>NW_020897800.1:5867045-5872078 GCF_003984885.1 Neopelma chrysocephalum
GCAAGGACCTGGGAGGAGATGGAAAAGTCGAAGTACCAGGGGTGGAATGCAAGGGCCAGGAGGGAGATGGAAGCACCAGGAGCTTCCCACGCCCGCCTGGGAGCACAGCTCTGACCCTGCCTTTTTGGCAGAAAAGCTGTGCTGGGGCAAAGCCCCGTCTCCAGAGGGGTGGGGGGTGTTTTACCCATCCCAACAACCTCCTCTCTGGGCTCGGGAGAGGCTCTGGGGCTGCAGCTGCATCACGTGGCCGAGGCAGAGGCAGGTCTGGGCTCCGGGCGATTCCGAGCAGAGGCAGAGAGATAAAAGCATCTCCTGCTTTCCTTCACAATTCGCTGAAATCCGTGCACGTTGAACGCTTTGATATGGGAGCAGCAATATTAAACACATCCTGGATGGGCTGGAATATGTCCAGGGGAAAAAAAGAAAAAAAAAGAGGGGAAAAAAAATGAAGGAGAGGTGAAAATCCGTGTGAAGAGAAAGCAAAGAGCAGCTGAGATTAATATAATTAATGTATTAAAAATAGAGAAATCAGCTTTGTCCTTCAGCGGCTCGGACTGAGGGATGGTGAGAGGGATGCTCGGGGGGGCGAGTGCTGCTGATTTACTGGAGCAAAGCGATCTCTGCATCACCGGAACGGCTCCCAGGGAGTCCAGCACACGTGCCGGGATGCAGATCACTGCCGGCTCTTTGGAGCCCTTCCCAAAGGTGACCCAGCCCCTCCCGGAGGGCAGGAGCTGCGGGAAGCGGTGCCAGATCAATTCCTCTGCATCCCTGGCTCTGGGTTGGGAATGAAAAGCAGGGAAGGGAACGGCAGCGGGTAAAGTGTCACACGCAGAGCCCGAGCTGACGATGCTAAAGAGATTAGGGGAGCCTCAGGAATTCGGTTATGGCTGCAATTGGCCAAATAAATCTTTGCAAACCAGTTCTTCGATGATTTTCGCCCTGTTTCATTTGGTTTATGAGTCGCTCACGTTGGCACCGGGATTCTTTACAAACCAAACCTCTGCATTAAGTGCAGGTTTTGTCCCCGATAATGAGACATTAAAAGTTCGGTTTCTAACCCAAACAAGACATTCAGGCTTTCTCTTTTTTTGCACAGGAGACCCTTTCCTAGTTCTTTAACAAAGGCATGAACTGATACGTTTTTATTGATTTTCTTGTTCCTGAAAAACAGATTTTCGATAAAAACCTCGTTTACTCGTAAGCCATAAAAAAAATGAGAGAGCGGCCGAAATGCTGCGGGTGAAAATGTTATGAAATATCAAGAAAAACAACTTTCCATCATGTCCCTGATACTTTTCGAAATGTTTCTGTCTTGCTAAAAAGCAGGAAAAGGCAGTTTGGGATCAAATCCATCTTATTTCTTTTTTATTCAGTGTTTTGTTGGGATTTTGGTGCAGAGCTCTGTGTGACCCCTCCTGCCCCACCCTTGGAGGGGTGAACCCTTTTGTTTCCAGCTGGAATGGGCTCTATCCCGTGTTGTTCTGCCCCCAGGACATCATGGAAACACATCCCACCAGCAGGATGGCAGGAGCAGGCCAAGGCTGGCAGGAGCCATGTGGCCTCTACAGCTACAAACCCTGGATAAAAAAGCATTTCTTGCACGTTTTTTGCCATTATTTTGAATAAAAACGTGGTTGTTTCCCTTCTTTTGATCGGAATGGAGATTGAACATTCCCAAAAACTCTGCTTTTTCCTCATGTTGGGGGTCTGCAACCCTCGCTGTGCCAGGTGGGAAAAGCCACCCTTTGGCTTTTTCCTCTTTGAAAATTTCAATTTCAGTCAAATCATCTATTTTTTTTAGGAGGGCACCGAGCAGGGGGCAGGTGGTTGGTGCCACTGGGATGTTCATCCTTTCCAAGGCACCAGCACAGGCTTTGCCTGCCCAGGGCACAGACCCTGCAGGTCTCAGTCAGGAGTGTTGTTATTTCTCTGCCTGGGAAGGGAACTGTGCTAATCCATTTTCTTTTCCCATATCCAAGCACGATATTGGAGGTTTTCATTGGGAATAGCTGAATATTCTGGATTTAGCCATCGTGGAGCTGCTGGGCTGGGCTGCTCCTCACTTGGGTGGGCTCTGAGAGGAAAAAGGAAAAACATCCAATACCTGTGTGGTCCTGCCATGGCCAGGACTCGCTTCTTCATCCAGGAAATTCAACCAGGTTCTCTTTTTCTCGATTAAAACCTCATTTTCCATATTCCAGGAATCCTTTGCAGGTGGATGGAGAAGCAGAGGCTTCACTGGAGCTGCTTGAGAACCAACCCAGGGGGGTCAGGTGGGTCCAGGAGGGGGGAATTTGCTCCCAGCTCTCTACCTCCACCTCTGTTCGGAAAAAATACTTCTCTAATTTCCTGATTTCCTTGCTGGCACCCCAGGAGCTGGGCTGAAACCCTCGTTAGGAGGAGGAAAGCGACGGCAGGAAAAGCAAGAGCGATTTCCCACCGCTGGGGTGAGATGAAGCACGTGGAGATGCTTCAAAATCAGCACAAGCAAAGCACACGTAAAAATAAAAATACTTAAAGCTCTGAAAACACAGATATAACCCTAAAACCACAGAGAATACGATTTGGACCCTACAGATCGCAGCTTTGGGGGTGTTCTCCCCCCACACGGGGCAGGTGGGGGGAAGAGGAGGGTGTGCCCAAGGCGTTATTCAAACAAACGCCTCCGCGGTCCCCGGGGAGGCTCCGGCAGCTCCGGAGGCTCCTTTTCCCCGTTCCACGGGCTGGAATAATCCAACTGCCTGCAAAGGAAACCTTTGGCAGGCGGTCACCCTCCAGCGAGCCCGGGATGGGGTCGCTGGGGCTGCACGGCGCTCTCTGAATTGAAGCAGTGGAGTGTGAAATAGGAATTACTGACAGCTCTTAAGTATATCAAGAGAACAGCCCTATTCCTTAATACAGGGCTGCTAATAGACATCTAAAGACCCATAAACCAGACAATTCCTCTATATCATCCTAGTTAAATCAATGTAGTTATATTACTCTCATCATTTTCCCTTTAACGTTTATTACATTTTGCCACTGTAATTTATTTTTTCATATCCATCAGCCCATTAAAGACTTTATTCTGAAGATACACATCCTTGTGACCTACTCGAGGCTGACCCGGGCCGGGGAGGAAAAGCAATTTGGTGGAGGAGGTTGGGGGGGTTTTACCCTCCTTCCCTCCCTGGGTTTTTCTGCGGGAGCGCAGGGAATGGGAATGTTGTTCTATCCCGATATCAGATGGATGTGTGTCCTTGGGAAGCCTCGAGCAGCCTTTATTCTATTTTTAAATAGTCTTGCAGAGCTGAAATGTGCTGGAGCACGAGGCTGTGCCTTCCCAAGCGGGGCAGGGAGGGATGTGAGGCCGCGGGAGCTGCCAAAGTTGTCCCCTCGTGGAGCCACCGGCTCTCCAGGATCCCTGGAATATCGCAGCAGCGGGAAGGGAGCAGTTCTGGAGTGCCATCTATTGGTGCCGGCCCTCCGAGGTGCAGGAAAACAGCTGGAATTGTGCGGGATCCGACCCCTTCCCACGGGATTCAGCCCAGTCCAGCTTCCCTCTGCCCTGGCTGTGCCTGGCCCTGCTCCCTCCTGAGCTGTTCCCCCCTTGGCCAAGCTCTTTCTTTTTATTCCTCTGCCTGAATTATTTAAACATCCCCACTTAGATGTTTCTGTGTCCGGAGCTGCTGCTCCTCTTCCTTTATTTCCAAGTAATTTCTCCCTTGGGATAAGAAGAGGTCAATTATTTCTGTCACCGTTTGGGCCTGTGCGCACCAACATTCCCATTTGATTAGTTTTCCTTGGCTTTTTTCCTCCTCATTTTCTCCTTTATTTTTCACAGAGGGATCAGGGCAGTGGGACATTTTTATGGTGTCTGGATTAGTTCGAGGTTCTCCCAGTTTTCAGGTGATGCTAAGAGGGAGAAGTAGAGCAATAGGATGTGGAGATCTTCAGGTCATGCCAGTGCCTGGGTGTGTTGCTGACCACGAGGAAATAATAGAGGGGATGGAATTGCTGAGGGCCCAAAATGCCTGAAAATAGGAAGGAATCCCTGAAAATAGGAAGGAATCCCTGAAAATAGGAGGGAATCCCTGAAAATAGGAAGAATATACCACAGTCTTGCAAGGAAATAAACCCCAGGTGAGGCAAGGCTGGGGAAACCCAAAGCTTTTAGAACAATTCATAGGATGGTTTTAAATCTGGAGATGTTGGATGTGGTTGGATGGGAAAACAGTGGAGTTTGGGACATAACAAGACAGTTTTTTGAGGGCTTTTAAATTGTGTTTATTATTTATGAGGGGTATTTATTACTTTTTATTTATTGCTGTCAATGAAAAAGAGTTGGTTCAACCTCTTCCCTCTGCTTCACCCTCCAAAAAACATGGCTGAGAGCACCTGCAGACCCGGCCCTTGCAGGATAAAGAGCATTCCCGGGCAAGAAAAGGTGGACCACTTCCAAATAGACACATCAGGAATTAGAAAAGCTCATAATCACACCGAGATGGGAACGAGGGAATTGAACTCCCCCACCTCACTCACACGTGGCTCAGGGCACCTTCAGCGGACAAAGCCACCCCCTGGCATTGCAGCTTCCCATATTTCCCGGTTTTATTCTCCCAAATTGTTCCTCCTGCCCCTGGAGTGGCTCCAGCAGCTCCTGGTCATCATCTCCACGACACCCCGAGGAAGGGAACGGCTGCTCCGGGGATGCTTCGCTCCAGGAAATGAGCTTTTTGTCCTTAATTATTTCCATTGTGTTTGGCTCAGTGGCCCCGGGAAGCTCTTTGTGCCTCATCCACGGCCCATCCAGGGAAAGGACTCCTTGAGCCCTGTGAAACATTCCCTGGATGGCAGAAAATCCAACCCCGCTTCGGTTATAAAGAGATGAATTCCACAATCCCAGGGCCCACAGGGATTCAGGGAACTTCATGGGAATGGTCCATAGGGATTAAGGGATATTCATGAGAATGGTCCACAGGGATTCAGGGAACTTCATGGGGGTTATGCATGGGAATGGTCCACAGGGATTTAGGGATATTCATGGGGGT
>NW_020897800.1:5872088-5878753 GCF_003984885.1 Neopelma chrysocephalum
ATTCAGGGATATTCATGGGAATGGTCCACAGGGATTCAGGGATATTCCTGGGAGTTATTCATGGGAATGTTCCACAGGGATTCAGGGAACTTCATGGGAATGGTCCACAGAGACTCAGGGATATTCGTGTGAATGGTCCACAGGGATTCAGGGATATTCCTGGGGGTCATACATGGGAATGATCCTCAGGGATTCAGGGAACTTCCCGGGGGTTATATAGGGGAATCCTGATCCCTCGGAGAAAAATAAAGGAGGAAATAAGAAAATGGGAATATTGGTCCACAGGGACTGAGGGACCTTCCCAGGACCTTCCCTTTATATGGTGGGATCCTGATCCCTCTGGGAAAACTAAAGGAGGAAATGAGGAGGAAACAAGCAAATGGGAATGTTGGTCCACAGGGATTCAGGACCTTCATGGAGGTTATATGGGAATGATCCACTGGGATTCAGGGCCTTCATGGACATTGTATAGGGAATAGTCCCCAGGGATTGAGGGACCATCCTGGGGGTTATATAGGGGAATCCTGATCCCTTTGTGAAAAACAAAGGAGAAAATAGGAAGGTAAAAAAACCAATAAAAGCTAATCAAATGGGAATGCTGGTCCACAGGGATTCAGGACCTTCATGGAGGATTTATAGGAATGGTCCACAGGGATTGAGGGATCATCATGGAGGTTATATAGGTGAATCCTGACCCCTTTGTGAAAAATAAAGGAGAAAATAGGGAGGACAAAGCTAATAAAAAGTAATAAAATGGGAATGTTGGTCCACAGGGATTCAGAGACCTTCATGGAGGATTTATAGGAATGGTCCACAGGGATTGAGGGACCTTCCTGGTGGTTATATAGGAATGGTCCATAGGGATTCAGGGACATTCATGGAGGTTATATCCAGGGGTATGGAGGGGATATATGGGAATGCTCCTCTACTTTGCCTGAAAACACTAATCTTTGATGGAAAAATGGGCCAAATAATGACTCTTTTGTGCAAACTAAGCCAAATTCTCCCTCCAGATCGTAACTGGGAGTTAGTTTCCCTGGGAACTAGATTTATTTCCTCCCTACTTAATACAGGGAGGGCACTTTTAATAACCAATTGCTGCTGAATTGCTGGGGATGAATTATGCATCCCGGGCCTGGCAGTGAGTTATGGACTTCTCCCTCCTGCTCAGGAGCACGAGGCCCTGGCACCGAGGTGCTCCTGTGCCCTTTAGAGCTTTAACAGCCACTAAAGCTGGAATTTTAGTGGCAAAAAGAGCTTTTTTTGACTTTCCCACCCCAAATCCCCTTAAAAGCAGCCAGGCCAATGTTGACTCCAAAGTGCAAATAGACCCAAGAACACATGGTGAGGATGAGGAAGGGGAGGACAAGGATGGTTATATTTAACATGTACATATATATTTAATATATATATAAATATTAAACATAATATATAACACGTGCAATTATATTTAAATGTACATATTTTTAATGCAATGAATACAGGGAGGAGTCCTGACATTGTGATCTCAGCAAAAAAACTTCCCATCTGCTTTGGAAATGACACTTCTTAAAATTCAGCCCGTTTAAAATATTAATCTCTCATGTTATTAATAAGATGGGGAGGGGGGAAATATATATTTTAAGCGAAGGTTTTTATCATCTGCCTCTGGCTTTAATTCCTGGTTTGTCCTTTTCCAGCAGACATCCATTCTCTGGACATCCCTGGAAGATGAAAACCTAAATCGTGCTCGCTGTTGAATTTTTCATCTGAGCCTGATTTTCTCTTTAATATCCCATTTTTATAAAATAATCATCCAGCCAGCTTGGAGGGCTGGTAAAAACAAGCCTAATAGAGACTTTAAATCCAGCCCTGTCTGTTCTCATCTTCATTTGCAGCTTGTCCAAGGTATCCATGTGCCATGGACTCGTCTGGAATGTTCATCAAATCCTGGTGGTTCCCAGGGAAGCTCGTCCCTGGTGCTGGGAAGGTGGGGCTGGATTTACATGAGACAGGACAAAGTTATTCTGGATTTGGGGGCTTCCATGAGTTTTTAGGTGTTTCCAGAGTTACTCTCTGCTTCCAAACTGCCTTTTACCAGGCTGTTGATCCAGTTGGTGGTCTGGGCTTGGTCCCTTCTTGTGGCAGATCCAGTTTTAATCCCAGCCATCCATGATTTTTGGGGATATTACAGAGTAGAGGAATAATAGACTGACTTGATATTAATTTTTCAGGGAGTTGCTTCCTCCCAGCAGCCCTTGGATAAACCCTGGACTGTGCAGCTGGGATGGCACTGGGCTCTCTCCTTTCCTGGGATGCTGCACCAATGGCCCAATTCCCCTCTGGAAATTCAGCCCCCGGATCAGGCGAGGGAAAGGTTAAACCAAAGAAATAAAAAACCCTTAAAGAAATAAAAAATAGTAAAGCAGTGCTTTCCCCTTGGCTTCTCTGCCTTGGCACAAGTCCTGGCATCACTTTTCCTCCCCCCTCTTCCCAGTTTGCTCCCAGAGTTGCCTCCCTCTGTCCCGTGCTCTGTTAATCCCTGTCATGGATAACCCACACTCCGCTGATCCCGCTCCCGGATCCATCTGGAAGCAGAGGGTGGGATCCTGCCATGCCAAGGGAACAGTGATTTTTAATTAAACTCCCAGCACCGGGGTTTTATCGCTGGCATCAGATGGGCAGAGCCTGGCAAAGCCCAGCTCTGCCAAAGGAAACTTTGTGGGATACGGGATCATTGTCCTCCGGGGGGAAAACGCCTTCCCTGGGTACCCCCATCCCTCCCTCCTTGTGTCCCTGCTGTCCTGGGGACAGTGCTCAGGGAAAGGGGGGTATTTACAGCCCGGGGAGTGAGGCAGGAGCTGGCACCGCCCCAGCATCGGGAGCAGCGGCTTTTAATTAACTGCGGAGCACAATTGGCAGGGGCTTATCTGCCGCCTCCAGCGCCACTCTCAGCCCCTGTCCTGCCCCAAACCGGCCAAGGAAAGGGAAAAGCAGCTGGATACGATGGTGGGAACACAACTCCGGGAGCTCAAACCCCCTCGGCAGAGCTCAGCTCTCCAACACAGGAAGGCTCAGCCTTTATTTCCCCCCCCCCTTAAAAAAATAAAAGACAAGAAATCGCATCCGAGGCTGTTTCTTTTTTCTTTTTATTTTCTTTTCTTTTTTCCTTTTCTTTTTTTATTTCTTTTCTTTTTTTTTCATTTTTTTTTTCTTCCAGCTGCCCCAATTATCCCATTTGTTCAAAGCAGAAATCTTGCAATTGGAGGCATTTTATTTATTCTGCCCGAGCCGTGTTTACAGCGGCGCATCCGAGCGCTGGGCTCCAGTGAAGTGCTGCTGGTGGTTGGGGAGGGGAAAAAGGAAGGGAGGGGGAAGGAAGAGGGGAGGGGGGAGAGCATCTTTTTGGGCAAGGGAAAGAAAAAAAAAATGAAAGGGAGGGAACTAAAAAGAGCCATTTGAAAAAAAAAAAAGGCAGACTTCAAAGGCATCATTTATATTTCAAATCGCGGGGAAATAACTTTATAATGAGGAATCATAATGGGGGAACTGAAGGCTCTGGTGTTATTCCATCTCCAGTTTCAAAACCCTCCCATTGTTCTAGTTGAGAGAGGAAGAAATAAAAGCCTGAGCCAGGCAGTAAATTAGAAGGAAGAGGGAAAAGTAGAATAAAGTATCAATTTTTAAAGGAGCGGCTCCAGGGTGGAAAGGGCCCCCCTAGAAATGAGGGGTGTTGTGCTCCTGTTCCCCTCGGCTTTCCAACGGGATTTATTTGATTTTAAGCATATCCAACCCACAGCACAAGGCTGCTCCCCATGGGATGCATCTTAAACCACCCCCAAACCCAAACCATCCCTTTTCTGGGGTTTATCCCAAGGCTGTCGCCCTGCTCATCCCAATTCCAGTGTTAAAATCAGCCTCTGTTATTCCAGGATGAATCAGTGAATGTCTGGGAAGGATGATACAGCTGCCAACCACTGTTGCCATTGTCCCATTCAAGAAGAGTGAGCTTTGCTCATGATTAATTATTATTATTATTATTACAACCACTTTGGGAGCGGCAGGGGAAAAGAAGGAGTGAAAAAATCCGAGGGATTTATTTGGCAATGAAATGCCCGTTTTCCCCCGTGGAGCATTTGGGAAGAAAGGGCTGGTGGTGTCTGCAACGCCCGAGGAAGCAGCTGCTGGGAGATAAGAGCTCGTGGGGAAGAAGGGGCTGTTTGGATGCTGAGCCCAGGGAGGGATTCATGGAGATGCTCTTGGCAGGAGCTCAGGTAACTGCGCCCTGGATCACCTGGGAAACCAGGAGCATCCCCCAAATCCACGGGATCATCCCTGGGCCTGCCGAGCTCTGCCCGTGGATTAGCGCTGGGACGGGAGCTGGGAAGGGCCCAATCCAGCTCCAGGATGGAGCAGAGAACAGACAAAGCTCGTTCCATCCTCTGTCTGCTGCCAAGGCTTAAGGGATTTGGGAACTCAGCCTCGATTTCGTCTAATTCCTCTTGTTCTTTTTAATTGGGCTTGTGCATCTAAACCCCTTCGGCAAATCTCGCCTTTAATCTCCCCCCGCCCTCGTTCCTCGTCTGTTCAATTATTAACAGCTCTAATTACTATTAAACACGGCTCTCCTCCCAACTTGCCAGATGTCTGCTCGGCTCTGAAGGAGGGAGAGGGGGGTTTCAAGGAGCCCAGGGTCTGTTTGGGGAGCATCCAGGGATTTCTGGGTCCTCTGGGAGCTGCCAGAGCCTGAGAAGGAGCTCAGGGTGGCTTCATCCCAGCAGGTGATAAAGGGCTTTGAAGACTGGGATATTAAGTGATTTAAAGAATTGAAAGAGATGATAAAACCATATGGGCTCTGTCCATCCCCTCCTGGATGCTCATCCACATCCAAAGCCATCCTGAGCTTGCTATGGGATGTTCCCCCCCGTGTCTTAGTTTCCCCCCCAAAAAATGGAGCTCAACCAAAGCCAGCACTGAAATAAAGCTCCATCAGATGAACAAATGGAAGCAAAACTTTCCTAAGACTCTTCCCTTCATTTCAGATCCCCTACATTTCAGAAGGGAAAGAGTGATTTCAAGGACCCAATTTTTTTGTTTTGTAGAGCACTCAGGGATTTCTGTGTCCTTTGGGAGCTGCCAGATCCCAAATAGGGCTCAGAGTGGCTTCATCTCATCCAAAGGCAGATTCCAGTGGGGGATATTAAGTGATTTGAAGGGTGAAAGGGATGATAAAACCAGATGGACAACTACCAAATCCCAGATAGGAGGGACACAGCTCTGTCCATCCCCTCCTGGATGCTCATCCACATCCAAAGCCATCCTGAGTTTGCTGTGGGACATTCCCTTCCTGGGCCTCAGTTTCCCCCCCAAAAATGGAGCTCAACCAAAGCCAGCACTGAAATAAATCTCCATCAGATGAACAAATGGAAGCAAAACTTTCCTAAGACTCTTCCCTTCATTTAAGAATCCCCTTCATTTCAAACAGGAGAGGAGGATTTCAAAGAGCCCAGGGTCTGTTTGTAGAGCCCTCAGGGATTTCTGTGTCCTTTGGGAGCTGCCAGGATAGGGAAATCCCAGGACAGGGCTCAGAGTGGCTTCATCCCATCCAAAGGCAGATTTCAGTGGGGGATATTAAGAGATTTAAAGAGTTGAAAGGGATGATAAAGGCAGATGGGCAATTGCCAAACCCCAAATGGGAAGGACACAACTCTGTCCATCCCCTCCTGGATGCTCATCCAAGAAAAACCATCCTGAGTTTACTGTGGGATTTCCCCCCCATGCCTCAGTTTCCCCCCCAAAAAATGGAGCTCTACCAAAGCCAGCACTGAAATAAAGCTCCATCAGATGAACAAATGGAAGCAAAACTTTCCTAAGAATCTTCCCTTCAATTCAGAAGGGAAAGGCTGATTTCAAGGAGCCATTTTTTTTGTTTTGTTAAGAATCCAGGGACTTCTGTGTCCTTTGGGAGCTGCCAGATCCTGGGGTGGAGTTTAGAGTGGCTTCATCCCATCCTGTGATTAAGTGGTTTAAAGAATGTGATATTAAGTGATTTAAAGGGTGAAAGGGATAATAAAAGCAGATGGGCAACCACCGAACCCCAGATGGGAAGGACACAGCTCTGTCCATCCCCTCCTGGATGCTCATCCACATCCAAAGCCATCCTGAGTTTGCTGTGGGACATTCCCTACCTGGGCCTCAGTTTCCCCCCCCAAGATGGAGCTCAACCAAAGCCAGCACTGAAATAAAGCTGCATCAGATGAACAAATGGAAGCAAAACTTTCCTAAGAATCTTCCCTTCATTTCAGAATCCCCTTTATTTAAAGTCACCCCGATCTTGCAATGGGATGTTTCCTTCCCGTGCCTCAGTTTCCCCCAGACTTTGGAGCTCACGATGCTCCACCTGCAAAATCCCACCTCGGAGAGAAAGCTCCATGACAGAAACAAATGGAAACAAAACTTCCCTCTGGATCTTCCCTTCATTTCAGATTCCAGGTGGGAATGATGACAGATCAGGACAACTCTGAGCACTTGCATTTCTCTCTGCAAAACTCGCTCCCTCCTCTCCTCTTCTTCCACAGCCCCTTCCAGGTGTTTTGTCAGGAAGAAAAGGGGGGGGATGGATGTTCCCCTGGTTTGTGGTGGATCCCACAGCCCAGCACCGTGTTTGTGATGCAGAATTGCTCGTG
>NW_020897800.1:5878763-5921456 GCF_003984885.1 Neopelma chrysocephalum
CGAGCCCTGCTTTGGTTGTTTTATTAAACACATGAGAAGGGATCCTTCCGGGAGGCCGTCGGGGGCGATTCCGGGGCCGTGATTGGCACGAGGGATAACAGAGCCGGACAGACGTTAATTCCTAATTTGCTGCCGAGCTTCACCCCGGGGACATCTCACCAGGAAAAAGAGGCAATTTGTCTCGGTTCAGAGCCTCGGGAGAAGTCCACCCCGCTGGAAAAGGGAGAAGGCTTTGATGACTCAATTAGGCAGAGTGTGCTTGAACCCAAAGGTGCCGTCAGGTCTCCACACTTGGCACCGAAATGAAGAGGGGATGGGAGAACCCACCCGGACTTTCTCCTAAAAGGGATGTGCAGTGACTTGGACTTGAGCACAGGTTGCCTTTTTGTGTGGATTGTTAATAATTTCCCTGATTTCCAATCTCAAAAATTTTGTTTTAATGGAAGGGGAGGATTCCAGAGGTGGCAGATGAGGAAGAGCAATCTCGGGCACTAATTAAAATTAATACTTCTCCTCTGAAAACTCTTGGCCTTTGTGTGAAAAGCAAATGGTTACACTGTGGGCAGTGCAAATATTCCCAAATATTTGGGACTGCCATAGCCAGAAAAGGCTGGGTTTTAGCCAAAATGAAGCAAAATCTTGTTTACAGCATCCAAAATCACCCAGAAGTCCTGCTCTCCTGAAGAAAACATGAGGTTGAAACTTGGCCAGAGCCTCCCCTTCGGGTGAGAGGAGAAATTCTGGATTTGGTGTTATGGAGAGTTTTTGGGGATGAAGATGCTGGTGTGTGAACGCTGAGGGAATCCCTGCAGGATGAGCCCAAATCCCTCTATCCCTGAAAAGGCCATGATGGTCAAGGGGGCAGGAGCAATGGACTCCTTCCCATGGAGGCAAGAGGTGAAAAGAGGGAAAAAAGGAGAAGGAGCCGCCCCAAAGCCACAGCAGTGCCGGGGGAGTCTGGAAATAAAGCTGAAGCCACTCTGCTCCAGCTGGGAACATGCAATGGTCCATATATCCCTAAAAATGGGCTCCTGGCTGCCTCTCCCTGGCTGTACAACCACCCTCAGCAGCACTTCCCAGCACTCCATGATGTGTAATAACAATTCACTGCCACTTTCCCCTTTCATTCCCATGGAAAGTTCAGCCCGGCTCATTTCTGGCTCATTTCCACCTCTCCAGTTTTCCCTTTAATCAACTTCAGGTGGGAAAAGCCCTGAGATGAAGCACTGCCAGTTCTTAGGGTCTAAGTCATGTGAAAATCGGGGGGGTTTGCCTTAAATCTCTTGATCCTGGGACTCCCAGCTTTTATTAAAAAGCAGAATTTGGTGGTTTCAGCAGGAATGAGCTCGGAAAGAGGAGCTGCAGAGGGGTCAGGGAGAGGGTGGGGAATAAAATCCACCCACCAAAGGAGCTGGAGATGTGGAAGGACTTCTTCAAACAGCTTCACGGATCACTCCTGACATCTCCCAGACAATCTGAACCCTGTTTATTCCACAAAAAAGGAAATGTGTGTGGAGAAGCAGGACAGCACATTGAGCTGCTGTTGGAATAACCCAAACACGCCCCGTTTGTAGTGGATTTTTCAGTTTTAGTGGGGGTTTTTTTCTCCTTTTTGGCAGAACTTAGAAGCTTTGCACACCTCCTGGAACATAAATATCCCGAGGGAATTGCTGCTCCTTCCACCCACTTTTCTCCTTCAGACTCGTGGGATCCACGGGCTGCCCTACTCCATCTCCATCCCAGGGCTGGAGCACGTCAGGCTGGCAGCTCCACTGGCAGCTCCATTGGCAGCTGTCAGCCCTGCCCAGCACCAGGGGAACGCTCCCAGAGAATTAACTCTGGGGAATGGCTGGAATTCCTGCCGGGAGCTGGGCTCTCCTGGGAGCACAAATGCAGATTTGCCGTCATCCAGCGCTCGGGAGTCGTGGGCAATTTGCTTCCCATTATGGCTCTGGAGGCATCAGCACGGACTATTTTCCCTGCTGGGTGCTGATGTGGCAGATTGAGGAGTAATGAGGTTATTTTGGGATGTAGTTCCAGTAAATGCTGCTGATGCTGTTCCCCATCAGGGCCAGGCTTCCTCCTGGATGTCCCACACTCAGCTCGGGGCTGATGGAAACCCTTCTATTTTATTGGGTTTTAAATCCCACATGTATTTATTTTTTATTCCTATACATATTTATAGATGTATTTGTATATTTTTATATTTTTATATTGATATATATTTTTATATTTATATAAATTTTTATATTTACATATATTTATGGGTTTATATTTCTCCTGATTTCCCTGGGCCTGTTGGCTCAGCTAAACCCAAAGCTCCTCGTGAGGGATCCCGTGGGATCTGGATGCTGAAGAAGCAAAGCCCCACCATCCTCCTCCCTGACCTGGCATCTCCACCACGTGCTGTTTGACCCCGGGTGGCACCAAATGTTGAGGAGAAATTCCCTTTCCATCCTCCCACAAACACACAGGGATGTGTCCTGCCAAAGCTGCTGGAGAACGGGGAAAACGCCACCATGAGCAGCAGATTTGGGGCCCCAAATCCTTGCCATCCTACTGGTGGTGGGGATAACTAATGACTAAATATATAACTAAAGAATAAAGGCAAATAAAGAAGGGAATTATTTTATTCTTGGAGGCCTGGAGACCTTCCGGGGAAAGCTGGTGCTGGAAAATGGATAATTTGGTGAGGAATGATCTGCCCTGAGGGACTTTGCCCAGGAGGAGATGGACACACTCCAGGGTTTTTCAGGAATGAGGGGTTAAATGAAGGTGGAGAACACCCATGTCCAGCCCCATGGAAAGCTGGTTCATCACCTTCAGCTGCAGATGAAGGGCACCATCCCCTCTTCATCCCCTTCCCAGGATGTTCCCAGCTCCTGGGGTATCTCCTGGGATGAAAATGGTTGTGTGGAGTTTTTATCTCTCCAGGGTGAGGAAAAAAGGTTGAAACCAAGATATTTCACAGCAGGTTTTTGTGAGCTTTACCTGGTACCTGCTGCCACATGGCCAGGACATGTCCCCACCTGAGGTGGCAGGTTGGCTGACTCTCTGATTTCTTCCTCCACACACAGGGTTGAGATAGGGTTGGATCCCACCCTCTCCTCCAGAGCCCAACAGCAGCGTTCAAATGCTGACACAAGTGTTTAATGTCTCCTGCGCCCTGAGAAGCTGGAAAAAAAAAAGGAGATTTGGGGATTTTGCATCCTCAGCAAAGCTGGTTGGTACTTGTGTGACCCAGAGTGGAGCCTTTGATAACTGGAGAGGACACAAAGCCGGGCTTGTTGTGGGAGGCGTGTGGAGAAAGGCTGGTGCTGCATCAATTAAGATAAGAGCTGAGCCTGGACACAGCTCAGAAACCAAGGAAATGCTTTAACCTCTCATTTCCTTGCTTTGGAGGCCCCTGATCCGACTGTGGTGCTTCACCAGATGTGACACATACTCCACTCTGGCTGCTAATGAATTACCTGGCTTTGATTAATTTATTTATTCATTTTCTCCTTCCTGGGCATTAGTAGGCCCTGAGAGCTGTGAGGATGTGGGATGAAATCTCTGCTGAGGGCTCCTCCTTGCTCAGATATTCCACAGAATCATGGAATAGGTTGAATTGGAAGGGACCCCCAAGGATCATTGAGTCCAACTCAGGACCGTCCCCAGGAGTCACACCCTGTGCCTGAGAGTGTTGTCCAAAGGGATTATTCACCTTTTGGTGACAGCAGGTGTGACTTTGGGGGCTCTGGGGGCTCTTCACCCCCCTTCTGGAGCAGCATCCCGTGGGATGGAGCTCTGGAATTCAATCGGTGTGGGCTCGGTGGTGGAGTCTTGTCCTGCTCAGTGGTGTGACAGGTCCTTCTGCTCCATATGGGGACAATCCAAGCTGTTGATTGAATTCTGTTTTAACAAATAGATCTCATTTCCAACCCCAAGTGCCCCTACCTGGGTGGTTTTCTTCCTGTAATCCACATAGGGCTGAAAGCACTGCCAGGAGCTCAGCTCAGACCCAACAGGGAACCTTTAAAGCAAATCAGAAATCACCCCCCGGCCCAATTTAAGCCCAAGCCCTGCTCTGGTCTGGGATGCAGCAAGGAAAGGGCTCGTCCATCTGTTAACTGCTTATCTGTCCAGGAGTCCTGAGCTCTGAGCCACGCCAGGAATTTCAATTATTCATGCAGTTATTGCTGAGGACAAACCATCTCACCCGTGCAGGCTGCTCGTGCTTCGCAGCCCGGATTTTAATTGGGAACAGGCAGGTTTAGGGGCTGTTGGGCATGTTTGCAGCACACCAGGGTGCCCAGTGTGACAGCACCATCCCAGAGCAGGCTGAAGGATTTGAGCTCGTTCTGCTCTAAATTCTCCCTGGTGTTCAAACCCTGACCCAAAACGAGCGGAGAAAGTTTAATGCATAATTGAAATAAAATTTCTATTTCCTCTTTGGATTATCTTACAAAATTTTAATTTCACAGGAAAGTCATTACTTCATTTGTTTTGCTAATCCTTCAGATCTGCCGTGCACGGAGGATGATCTGGAACATTATTAGAGTCTCTAATAAGATCTCATTTTCTCCTCAAGGCCAGTCGGTAAAGTCTGAACAAACAACGTGGGGCTGCTCGTTCAGCCCTGGTTTGGATGCCCTGGGCTGGGAGCAGAGGCATCCCAGGCTCTCCTGCTCCTCATCCCAGCAGGTTCCTCGTGCTGCAGCCCAGGCTGGGCCAGGTGAGGTGTGTTTGGGGACTCAGTGAGCAGGAGCCCCCAAACACACCTGTTGGATTCCAAATTTTGGATATGAGAGAAGGAAAACTGCTAAGTTAAAACAAAAGCCTTGGACTGACAGAGGAAAAAACCTCCATCTAGAGTCCAGACAAGGATCCATTGATGTCACGGGTTTGGAATGTCCAAACCATGCCCTGATCTCATCAAACCTGTGTAGAAGACCTTTTGTGTTTTATCTCTCCCTTTGTGTTACCTGTTCCCCCCCATGTAATCCCCCTAAGACAAGATGGGTTTTCCCCTATGATGTAAGTGCTAAGTTTGTAATTTAGGATTTCTCCTTTACCTCACCCCTGTAAAGTCCCTGATTGTAATAGTTCTGCCCCCTCGATGAATATGTAAACCCCCTGTTGAATATGTAAACCCTAAACCCTTTAAATATAAACCTGTGAGTCCAATAAAGGTTCCAGCTTTTTGCCTGCCTGGGATTGTCTCAGCTTTATTGACCTCCCCACACACCCATGAACTGAACAACCACAGGAGTTTCAGGCACTGGGGCAGTTCCCCGAGAGGAGCAGCTACAGGAAAGGGGAATTTTAGCTGGAAGAGAACAGGAGGAGAATGGGTGAAGCTCAAGCAAGGCTATAAAGGAGATGGTTGGATGGAGTCTTGCAGAGATGCTCCTGAAAGCTCCCTCAAAGTGCCTAAAGTTCCCAGCCTTGGCTGTGTCCTGCATCTCCCTCCAGCTCCCAAACCACCCCCATGAGTCAAAAACTGTCCTTGTTCCAGGGCCAGAGGGGAGACTGTTCCCAGGGGGTGCCATGGGCATCTGCAGCAGTGTCCCCATCCACCCAGTGTCCTCAGGCTCCTCCAGGTCTCCTCTCAGGAAGCCCCAATTTGGATGCAAGCAGGGGCTGCCAGGAGCGATGGGAAAGGTGAAGGTGCTCCAGGGCTGGAGCCCCTCTGCTCTGGAGTCAGGCTGGGAGAGCTGGGGGGGTTCACCTGGAGAAGAGAAGGATCCAGGGAGAGCTGAGAGCCCCTTGCAGGGCCTAAAGGGGCTCCAGGAGAGCTGGAGAGGGACTGGGGACAAGGGATGGAGGGACAGGACACAGGGAATGGCTTCCCACTGCCAGAGGGCAGGGATAGATGGGAGATTGGGAAGGGATTCTTGGCTGTGAGGGTGGGGAGGCCCTGGCCCAGGTTGCCCAGAGAAGCTGTGGCTGCCCCATCCTGGAAGTGTCCAAGGCCAGGTTGGATGGGGCTTGGAGCAACCTGGGCTGGTGGGAGGTGTCCCTGCCCATGGCATGGATGAGAGTTAAGGTCCCTCCCAACCCAACCCGTTCTGGAATTCGATGATTCCATGATTGCCGGACCCACGAGGGAGGTGGCAGCTCTGGTGGAGCCCGAGGGAGGTGGGACGGTCCCTGCCCGGGCTCTACCGGGGGTTCTGCAGGATCACGGCTCCCACTAGTGGCTCCTCCTAAAAGAACCACTTGCCAGATACCTTGGAATTACCTGGAATTCCGGGGATCACAAGCCCGCTGTCCCCTGCCCCAAGGTGCAGTAACACAGGAATCCCATTCCAGCACACCCAAACAGGGCAAACTGCTCCCAAAAATGCAACTTCGTGCCATGTTTACAACCTAAGTGATGCCTAAACCTGTCAGGGCAGGATGGGACCCTTTCCTTGCCTGGGTGTCCCTTTTCTTCCCAAGAAAGGGGAGCTGACTGATAAATCACAGGGTAAACCATGCCCTGGGAATGGCAGGTTTGCTGATCCTCTGGAATATAAAGCTCAGTGTTTGCTGAGTTACTCCCTCACCTGGTTCTCTTTCCAAAGGTGTCAATAAAACACTGTAAGGAAAACCTGGGGAGCTTCGACTGCCTCTCAAAGGTTCAACTGGCAGCTGGTTTGGAGAGGAATAAGCAGAAAACTCGCAGCATTTCATTGATCAGCATCAGAATAGTCACTCCTGCTCTGTACAGTACATCTCAGCTCGTTTAGCCTCCCAAATCCCCCCAAATCCATCACTTCTTAGGTAATTACTGCTCCATTACACTGCATTTACAGTGATCTATTGGCAATCATGGGATGAATTATCCCTCACCAGAGGAAAAAAAATAGAAAAGCAGAAGTTTGGGGGAGCGAGGAGGGAAGTGAGTAAAGAGCAGGAAATAAAATCAATTCATGGTTCCATTAACACACAACCACAGCCCTGCTCGTCACAGCCCAGCCATGGTCCTGGGCAGCCCAGAGAGAACCCAAAGAACAATTACAGAGCAGGATTAAAATCATCTTTTTAAGGGAAAGTTCTCGGGACGACTCCCTGCAAAGGTTTAACAAGGCAGGTATTGATGCCAATGCAGGAATTGATTATTAAATCACTATAAACACGCCTCCCTACAAGGCTCCAGTCCAATTTCCTCCCCTCCCCAATAAATATTTCTCCTGGTGTTTATTTAATCCACGCCTGCCCACGTGAATTGAAATGATGGATCTGGATCCTTGATGCAAAACAGAGCTCTGGCAAGGCAGCCATCCATCAGACACTTAAGTTGCTGTTAATAACCTTCCCTCGGGGAAAATTGCAGGCAAATAGTTGTGAATTTAGTGAGAGGGAGCCTCAATCTTCTATTTAAGGAGAGGAGGTGATGAGGAGTGCAAGGAGAAGGCACGGAGCAGGGCAAGGAGGGAGGGAAGCAGGGAAACTTCCTCGGTGTATTTGGGGTTGAAATTCCTCCTGAAATCACGTTTTCCTTTGGTTATTAAGGACAATCAATCACCAACTCATCGTGGTTCCCCTTGGGAGAGGATCTGGGGAAGGAGGCAAAGGGCAGATGAGCAAAGAGCCCAAGTTAACACACAACTTATTGTCTCCCTCAAGCCCCAAAAGTGCAGGAATTCCAGGCAAAAATGAGCAGCCAAGAGGGGGAAAAGACTCGAAGGGTGACAAACGTAAAGAACAAAAAGATGAGTTTCTCCTTTAAAGCCCCCCACTGAGAAATTTATGGGTCTGGCTTGGAAATGCTCTTTTCATGGATCTTGGCTTTCCAAAGGGGTTCAAACCCCCCTGGGTTTGCCCCGAAGCCAAAGGGGGGGGATTTGCAGAGCCAGGGGGTGTGGATGGGCAATGATTCCTGAGATCCTTCCATCCCTGTGCTGCCAGGGAGGGTTTAATGCCATTAGATTCCTCCTTTGGCTGAATAAAAGTTTAACAAGGACAAAATAAGCCCCGAATGAGGAGATTTTCGAGGCTGTTTGAAGGTTTCTAATGAGAGTGGGGAACAAGGGATAATTAAACACATGGAGAATCCACAGGGAGACGAAGGACAGGGGAGGGAGGGACCTGCCCCAACCTCACCCCAGGCCAGACCCCACCCATGGCTCACCCCCGTGTTCACCTGTCCCAAAAATGAGCAGTTTTTCACAAGTTTTTTAAAAAAACCCCAAAAATCTGCATTTTCAAAAAGGAAAACTGGGTTCCAGGATCACTGGTGTCCATCAGACCCCTGGAAACTTGGCCAAGGAGAAGAAGGGAAGCAGGAAAACTTCCTTGATGTATTTTGGGTTGAAGTGATCCCCAAAGCCATGTTTTGCTTTGATTTTCCAGGGCTTCCAAAGTTTCCAAGGAGTTGGCTGAGTTGGGTTGATCAACAACCCAAGAAGAACATCCCCAACACCATGAGGATGCAGCCTGGGGGATTTTTCAGGATATTTCACCTTCTTTTCCCCCTGTTTACCAATATTTCCTCATAGGGAGCTGCAAATGTTATCCTGGAAGATCCCCAGCTTCCCAGGATTAGGGAGGGATGGCTCCAGAGGGAAGATGGGACGCTTTATTCTGAATTTTTTTCCCTTTAATGGTATTTCTCAGGATTATCTCACCTCCATCCCAGCTGCCAGGGCTCAGCACCCACACATGAAGTAAATCCTTGCTCTGGTGTCCCTTTTTGAAAGGATAACAATTTCTACTCTTGGGATATTTATTCCTTTTCACTCTCATTTGATGGACAAGTCCCGTCACGCCAGGATTTCCCCTGCAAACTTTTGGGAATGTATTTCACTTTCAAACAGCCTTATTTAGCAGGGGGACACAGGGCTCTGGGGGTTTGTTAACAGGCTGGGATTAATCCCAGGGATTTACATTCCATGAATTGGGATATTTTAGTTACAAGTTCAACAATGACGGGAAGGGGAAGGGGACGGAGCCGTGATGGGAGAGCATGTGGTGTGGCCTGGAGCTGTGCCAGGGCAGGGTTGGGCTGGGTTTTAGGGAAAGGTTCTTCCCCCAGAGGCTGGTTGGACACTGCCCAGGCTCCCCAGGGCAGTGGGCACAGCCCCAAGGCTGCCAGAGCTCCAGGAGGGTTTGGATGATCCTCTGGAGAACAGGGTGGGACTCCTGGGGTTGGGCCTGTGCAGGGCTGAGGGTTGGACTGGATGGTCCTTGTAGGCCTCTTCCAACATAGGATGTTCTGTAATTCCATGGCCTCCCAGGAAAAAACCCCATTTTCCCTCTGAAAATGCAGAAATTGAGCAATTTGGGATCATCTCCTGAAGGATTTATGGATTATTACATGAAATCATAGCACAGCAGTCACCATATCCTGGCCTGACCGCAGCCTGTCTGAGTCTGGACACCCCTGTTTTCACCTAAATACATATTTGGGAGCCAACACCATTTGCTGTGCTCTGGAGAGCAGGGTGGGAGAAAAGCAAAATACTCTAATAGCTCAGAGATGTTTTACAGACCTTAATAACTTCAGGCTCCCAACAAGTCTGCAAGAAATAGGAACTCTAATTGTGCCCATTTTCAGGCAGAAGAGGGATGGATACACATGAATTAAATGACTGGCTAAGTAAAGTCTTATCAGGAGCTGGGGTAGCTCTATTACCTGATGTCTTAAAATCAAGACTGGATGTCTTTATATCAATCATACTCTGGCTCTGCCAGGAAGAAGAAATGGCTGCTTTAGAAAAAAGCTTTTTGCCTTTGTCCCTCCTTCCCTTTCCTCTGAAATGTGTTTTTCCACTGAAAAATGAGCAAAGGTCACTGTTGTTCAAGCAGCTCCAGCCAGACTTGATGAGATTGGTCCAAATTTTCTCAAGGACATTCCCAGGGAAGGAGAGATGGGCCGGAATTGCTGCAAACCCTCCTTTGTGAGAAGAGTCCTGGGATGTTGCAAGAAGCTTTGGCTTGATGGAAAATCCACAGTCCTGCTCAGATCTTCAGGCAGGAATGTTTTCTCCAAACATTCTGGGATAGGGGCAGACCTGTCCTGATTTCTCCTGGTGTCCTGAGCAACACTGAGCACCAATGTGAACCCAAAAGATAAGGAGAGAAGGGAGTTGGGGATTTAGGGACACCTTCCACTAGTCTGTGCTGCTCCAAGCCCTGTCCTGGAGCACTTCCAGGGATGGAACATCTACAGCCTCTGTGGGCAACCTCGAGTGCCTGTGGAACAGGAGGCAAACAAGCCCTTCCTTTCCCAAATTGCTGAACATGGAGTGGGGAGGTTGAGAGGAATTCCAGCCTGGCACACAGATCCTGGCGTTCATTCCGCATTCAGGCGGCGTTGCCAAGGTTTCCTGTTTGCAAATTGCCTGCAAACAGCTTGGAGAAGTCCCCACCATATTCCTCGTTTGAAAATTTGTGCAGATTTCTTCACAGTCTGAGGATCAATCCGAGCCCACAACGTGATTATGGAATCTCCAATTCCCAGCTCCGCGACTCCCGCTGACCCCGTCGCGGCCTTTTGATGTTTCTACACCAGAAATACACAACAAATAAGGCACAAAGCCACTTCTAAAGCTGGGAGGAAACAAAATCATTCAGTCTGACTTCCAAAAGGTTGAGTGTTGCTCTGAATTTAACAAAATACTCCCCCAAAAAAGCAACTTTTAGGAAAACTCAGAGCCTCAATTCAGCACCTTGAAGCGGTGAAGACTTCACTGCCTTCTTCAGCTGCTGAACCAGGGCTTAATTACCCTCGCTGCTTAATTTGTGTCTGAACATTCCTAATTTGCATTCAGCTCCTGCCACGCCCTTGCTGAGGATCCCTTGGCTCTCTGGAGCTTCTCCCAGCTCAGCTCCAACAGGGATCCTCCAGCTCCAGAGCAACACTTGGATTTCACAAGGCAAGGACCCTTCATGTGCAGTTTGGGCTGTGAGTGGTTGTAAACCAAGGTGAGCTTGGATTCAAAGCCAGGGGACACTTCTGCTGGATCCTTGCTGGGCCACCACAAACTGGGGATTCTGCAATCAAGGAGAGGTTTTTGTGGAATGACAGGATATGCTGGGTTAGGAAGGGACCCACAAGGATCATCCAGTCTGACCCTCAGCCTTGCACAGGTCCAGCCCCAAGAGTCACCCCCTGTGCCCCAGAGGATCATCCAAACCCTCCTGGAGCTCTGGCAGCCTTGGGGCTGTGCCCACTGCCTTGGGGAGCCTGGGCAGTGCCCAACCAGCCTCTGGGGGAAGAACCTTTGCCTGAGATCCAACCTGAGCCTGCCCTGACACAGCTCCAGCCATTCCCTGGCTGCTGTCCCTGGTCCCCCCAGAGCAGAGCTCAGTCCCTGCCCCTCCTCTGCCCCTGCCCAGGAATTTGGAACTGCAGTGAGGTCTCCCCTCAGTCTCCTCTGCTCCAGCTGAACACACCAAGTGCCCTCAGTGTCTTCACACAGCTTCAAATCAAGGCCCTTCCCCACCTTCATTGCCTCCTTTGGACCCTCTCCAATGGCTCAACATCCTCCCTATATTGCAGTGCCCCAAACTCCCCAATCCTGGAGGGTTTGGAGTGTCCCTGGCAGGGCAGATTGGAAGGAGAAGTTTGTTTTCTCGGTGAAGTCCCGGCAGCGAAGCTCGGCCGGCTCTGTTCAAGGTGAGTGAGCACAGAAGGGTCGAGCTGCAGCTGTCTCTGGAATTAGAATAAATTATCCTCTCTCAGATGCCTCCTTAACGTCTCTCTGTGCTGAACACACCTCCTCCGACCACACACGGCTCGGAGGTGAGCTGAGCCCTCTGCTAATGATCAGCTGATTACCTGCTGAATTATGCACCAGCCAGTTTATGCAAAACAAGCCTGACATTATTATTAAACCCTGACAAGAGCTCAGCAGCTGGTGGCTCGCTGTCGATCATGCCTTGACTCCTGTTTAACATGCTGACCAATATTGCCTCCGTGCTACTTTTTTTCTCTCCCATCTGTCTGCACAGACCCATTCTCGGGGTTTTTTTTCTGGCTCAGCCACCTTTTGTCGTGAGCTCGTTCGGTCTCTGGCGGAAGATTTGTCCTGTCCCACGCTGGGGCCACAGAGCAGGGGAAAATCTGCATTAAAACTTCGTGTGGGCTTTGGATTTAAGGCAATTAAAGGTACTTGCCAAGCTCACAGTGGAAAAGTGCTGGGCAAGCCACAAACTTGCGTATCTGGTCCTTCCACAGAGGAGTTTCCAGCCCAAATTTCCTGTGTTCCTGCTGATTTATCTCTTCCAACCTGTACATCTTGCCTGGGAGACACTTCTCACACTCAAAGCCCTTATTGTGCCTGTTCTGGGCTCTTCCAGCTCTTTGCATGAGGCCCAGATCTTGCAGGAGCTTTGTTGTCCAAAGATTATTAAATATGAATATTCAGGAATTAGTTTTCCGCTGTTTTCTTGGCTCTGCTCAGGGCACACTCCGTGTTTAAATGACACTGGAGAGTGTGACCGATAAGGAGAGAGGGAAAGAAGCGGGGGAGGAAGGGAGGGAACACATCTGGTGCTTTGAAGAACTTGGTTTGAAGCTTGGAGCTTCTTCCCTTAACTTCTCCCAGGGAGCCCATGGAGGAACCTGTGGATGGACCACGCAGAGGGGACCTCTGACACTTTGGTAACCATGTGTTTCATTTCTCTGTCACCTTTGTTTACTCTCATTTGTGTACTTAACTAATTTGACTTGACACAATAAGGGCACGGCCATGAGAAGCAAAAGACATGGCTTAAATATTTCATAGAAATGTTCAAAAAAAAAAAAGAGGGCACGAGAGAATAATGTACTGGCTCCTTGGTCCTGCTCATTTTTATTAGGAGGAAAGGAGTTTCGGGGAAAATAGCCATCATTACATCAGATTATGCATGAAAGCATAATAAAACTCCTAAATACACGTGAAATATCAGTGCGTTCACTAATGGGAATTGATTCAGCATTTTATTAATTTTTAACAAGACTTAATGACGTTTCCTTGTACGTTGCTCCCCGTGGTTCATTATTCCATTAAGTGCCATTTAATCTGGGTGATGTGTGTAGAAGGTAACAGCTTGTGAAGGGTTTTGTTTAACAAACTCCTCAGTGGGGCTCCCGCGGGCTGAGGAGAAGTGACAGGTCCCACCCCGGCTCGGGGGCCACCAAGGCTGGAGCCACATGAAAGATGGATGGGATCAGCTGGGACTCCACTGGCTTTGGCAGATGTGCTCCTCACTGATGGATTGGGAGCAGGATTAACAATTCAAAGCCCAGCCCATTTAACATCTCCAGCTCTCATCAGAACTGTGTGCTCGTGAAACATCTGCTGAAGGAACTACAGGGCAATGTGGACTGAAAAATCTCCTGGTGTATTTTGGGTTCTTCCCCTGTTTTGCTCCTAGGGTACTTCACAACTGGTGTTGTGGTTCCTCTGACTCCTGCTCATCTCAAGGGCCTTGAGCAGGAGGTGTCTGAGGCCCCCCCATCCCAGCAGCAGTTGGGTCTGCCCTCACATCCTGCCATCCACCAACTAATCAAGTTTAATCTTCTAAGGAGTTTTCAGCTTGTTCAAACCAAACTGCTTTGCCATTTGGGCTTTATCCTGGGTCTCCCAGCCTAATCTAGCTGCTGTTCAATGATGGCCTTTAACTGTGCCCATTATTTCCTCCCTCTGTGTTTTGTCCCCTGACACATTTCTGGAGCAGCCGGGTCCCCCCTCGCTCTGGGGTGGCTCGAGGAGCCCTGCTCTGCTCCTTCCCTCTCCCTTGCTCTGCTCCTTCCCTCTCCCTTGCTCTCCCTTTTCAAGGACAAGGAAGTTCCTATTTCGGCAGATGTTCCAGGGCCAGTTGAGTCTTTCCCAACAGCATTTATTAAAAGTGTCCAGAGGGTGTCAGAGACAATCTCACGTGGGAGCAACACATCAGGAATCCCTCCTCACCTGCCCGGGGAATATCGCTCCTTCTGGGCATGGCTGGAGGAAATACTTGAAGCACTGAGGGCACCAAGGGGATTTTATTTTCTTTTCTGGCCATGCCACACTGCAAGAAGGACATTGAGGGGCTGGAGTATGTCACAGGAAGGGAACAGAGCTGGGGAAGGGGCTGGAGCAGCAGGAGAACTGAGGGAGCTGGGGGGGGCTCAGCCTGGACCAAAGGAGGCTCAGGGGGGACCTTCTGGCTCTGCAACCCCCTGACAGGAGGGGGGAGCTGGGGGGGGGTCGGGCTCTGCTCCCAGGGAACAAGGGACAGGAGGAGAAGAAACCACCTGAAGTTGCTCCAGGGGAGGGTCAGGTCGGATATTGGGAAATTTTCTTTCCAGAAGGTCGTCCAGCCCTTCACAGCTGCCCAGGACAGGGGTGGAGTCCCCACCCTGGATGGGTTTAGAAGATGTGTTAGATGTGGCACCTGATGCCATGGGTGAGTGGTGGCCTTGGCAATTTTAGGTTGACAATTGTCCTCAAAGATCATAGAGGGCTTTTCCAACCTGAATGATTCTATGATTCCATAGCATGGAACTTGAGCTGTACCACAGGATCATCACCCAACAGACAGATCCACACCTCACCTGGCACTTGGCACGAGCAGGTATCAGGGCCCAAACCATCTCCTCAGTCCAGCTGCTCCAAGCCAGGCTTCATTTGCCCACTTCACCTTCCTGTACAACCTCCCCAAGCACAGACCTTGCACAAACCTGCCCAGGAAGCTGCTGCTGGGCCTGGTGGTTCCCAGTGGCACCAGAATAAAAGGAGCAGGGCTGGCTGCCCGCTGTGCATCTGCTCTGAGCTCAGCAGAATTCAGGCCATTTAAATGCAAACGTTAATTGGAAATGTGGAATGACTGGAGCCCTGGGGGTGCTGGAAAACCTGCCTTGGAGCTGCTTTAGGTGAGTCAGAGAAACTGCTGAGCTGGAAGGAACCCACAGGGATCATCAAGTCCAGCTTCTGGCCTTGCACAGCCTCATCCCCAAGAGTCACCCCCTGTGCCCCAGAGGATCATCCAAACCCTCCTGGAGCTCTGGCAGCCTTGGGGCTGTGCCCACTGCCCTGGGGAGCCTGGGCAGTGCCCAACCAGCCTCTGGGGGAAGAACCTTTGCCTGAGATCCAACCTGAGCCTGCCCTGACACAGCTCCAGCCATTCCCTGGGTGCTGTCCCTGGTCCCCCCAGAGCAGAGCTCAGTCCCTGTGCCTCCTCTGCCCCTGCCCAGGGAGCTGGAACTGCAGTGAAGGGCCCCAGTCCTGTGACAGAGCCAGCAGCAGACTGTGCCCAGACCTGAGCACTGGGCTCTGTGCCACCATCCCCACTCACTGACACTTAAAAACAACATTTCAGGGCCCTGTGGAGATTCCTGACCCCCCGTTACTCCACAGAGAGTGACCCAGAGTGACCCACATCTTCATCCTCGTCTCACCCCACCCAACACCGACCTGACACACCCTCACACAGGCAGGTCCTTGACTTGTGTCGCGGCGGAAGAAGAGAAAATACCAATATATTGCAAAATAAAGGCATTTTAAGAAATGAAGTGAGCCATGATTCATTATTTTAAAGCCTTTCCCACACCCTCCTGTGTAACCCGCTGGCACGAGCGAGCCAGAGCCGGCGCTGGAGCCCGGCCAGTAATTACAGTGATCAAGAGAATTGAAATGTTTTGCAAAGCTTTCTTGGCTTTTAGAGGTGAGCTGCAGAACAAGACAACTTGGAAGTCTCCTTGCCTTTAACAAAGATTCCATTTCATTATTCAAATGAGCAGGTACCACAGAGCAGTGATTACACAGCTGGGATCTGCCTTTCTCTGCGACTCCAGCTCTTCAGGGGATTTGGCTGCCTGATTCCAAGGGAAAATGGGAATAGCAGGGCAGGTGATTGCTCCTCAGGTGGGCTGAGCTTGGGGGATGTGATATCTCCCTCCTGAACGCTTTCATTCCATGCTGGAGGAACTCAGGCTGCACAAAGAGCTGGAATCTCCTTCCAGAGCTCTCAAAAATCACAGAATCCCAGAATGTGCTGAGCTGGAAGGGACCCACAAGGACCATCCAGTCCAACCCTCAGCCCTGCACAGACCCATCCCAAAGAGTCACCCCCTGTGCCCCAGAGGATCATCCAAACCCTCCTGGAGCTCTGGCAGCCTTGGGGCTGTGCCCACTGCCCTGGGGAGCCTGGGCAGTGCCCAACCAGCCTCTGGGGGAAGAACCTTTGCCTGAGATCCAACCTGAGCCTGCCCTGACACAGCTCCAGCCATTCCCTGGGTGCTGTCCCTGGTCCCCCCAGAGCAGAGCTCAGAAAATGTTTGGCAGGAGGTTGGAAACACAAAGCAAATGATGAAAACTGAGGCAGGGAGAGATGAATCATGTTTGGATGTGACCCAACCATGAGAGTGGATAAAGGACAGACAGATACCTCAGTCTGGGCTGCTCAGCTCTGTCTGCAAGGACCATGGGGATGGTGCCAGGCTTGGGGAATCTGTGACTCTGTTGAACAGTATCACAGTAGCAACAGGGAAAAAAAAAGAGGAAAAAAGAAAAAAAAAAAGGAAATGTTATTTAGGAGAAAAAGCATTAAAAAAGAATCAGTTCTTCTCCTTAAGTAACGACAGTTGAGTCTGAATCCTGCTCATCATTTCAAACTGCTGACTCATTTACCACTTGAAATGAATTGAGGGCTGTTAAAGGTTTTATAGAAGATTTCATTAAATATGTATTGAGCCAGCTTAAGATGGAAATTGTTATAAAAGCTGGCATCAGCTCAAAGAGCCAAATGTTGCAGTTTATTACAGAGATATTTTACTCCTGTCTCTGGCCTGAGCCTGGTTTTGGCCTCCAAAATGACAGAAGAAATGGGAATCAGAGCTGCTGTGTCCCAGCCCTGCAGGGCTGGGGAGGGTCCAACCTGAGGGGTGATGCCACCATATCCCAGAACCCCAGAATGCCACCATGGTTTGGGTTGGCAGGGACATCACAGGCCATCCCCTTGCACCCCCTGCCATGGGCAGGGACACCTCCCACAGCCCAGGCTGCTCAGAGCCCTCTCCAAGCTCAGCCAGGGGAGGAAAATGAAAGCAGGGGAAGGGCAGAGCTGAGGAAAGGGGGGCACAGGCCCTGTGTGAGAAGAAGGGTAAGTGTCCCGTTATCTCTTATCTCTCTGAGGCTGCACAGAGACCTTTCCTTAGAAATCCCTTCAAAATCCAGCCCTCAGACCTTTCCATAGGATGGGGCAGGGAGGGGATGAGCCCCCCTGTGCTGCTCCAGCCAGAATGAGGAGAACCAGGCTGTGTGTGTGACCCTGCAGGGGATGAGCAGGATAGGCTGGACATCCTTCAAACCAGGATGGGCTGGACATCCTTCAAAGCAGGCTGCTGGACAACCCCTGTGCTCTGTGCAGCACATTCCAGCAGCTCTGAGCTCTCCCTGAGCTGTGGGATCCCCGGGAAATGAGCAGATTGGGGCCTGAGGCAGAGCCCAGCTCCCAGTTTCCCTGGAAGAGCCAACCTACAGATTCCTTCCCCCTCTGCTGGACCCCTGTGCCCCCAGCTCTGCAGGCAGTGGGATGGTGGGGTGGGAATGAACTGGTTTGTCAAGAGTAGGACGACATTAATGTGCCCCCAGGCTGAGCACAGATGTGTTTCCAGTCTAACATGATCCAGACAATTAAAACAACTGTACCTGCATTTATCACACTGATGGGATGGAGCACGCCTGGCTGCACCCAGGCAGTTTGGGAGTACATTATTCATGGGGGCTAATACAGAAAACTCCCTTCATCTGGCTTTGTAAGTGTACATGGGAAGAGAGGGGCCCTTGGAAGATGAGGAGACATCCCCAACACAACTGGAATTTGAATGCCAGGAATATGGGGGGTGTCCATCTGCCAGGGATGGAGAGGCCTTGGAGTCACATCCAGAGAATTTTATACTGTTTCAAATGTTGGAATTCTGCAGGATGGAAACTTTTTAGTGTGTTCAGCTGGAGAAGAGGAGACTGAGGGGAGACCTCACTGCAGTTCCAAATTCCTGAGCAGGGACAGAGGAGGGGCAGGGACTGAGCTCTGCTCTGGGGGGACCAGGGACAGCAGCCAGGGAAGGGCTGGAGCTGTGTCAGGGCAGGCTCAGGTTGGATCTCAGGCAAAGGTTCTTCCCCCAGAGGCTGGTTGGGCACTGCCCAGGCTCCCCAGGGCAGTGGGCACAGCCCCAAGGCTGCCAGAGCTCCAGGAGGGTTTGGCTGATCCTCTGGGGCACAGGGGGTGACTCTTGGGGCTGGGCCTGTGCAGGGCTGAGGGTTGGACTGGATGGTCCTCGTGGGTCCCTCCCAACTCAGCATGTTCTGGGATTTTGGGATTCTGTGATCCCCATTAGCACAAAACCTTAAACTTGATCCCTGTGCAAAGCACAGGGCAGCAACTGACCTTGAAGGTTATTGTAGAATCCAAGAAGAGTTTGGGTTGGAAGGGACCTTGTAGGTTCATTTAATCCAACTTCCCTCTCACGAGCAGGGACACCTTCCACTGGATCAGAACCACCTTTCACTGGATCAGAACCACATCCAAAGTGATGGGACACTCGGAGCAACAGGCTCTGATGATGCTGAGGGTGAAGGTGCCCAGAGTGTCTTTAGTGACACTAATCCCTGAGCCTTGGGATGCCACGCTTGGAAAGGCATCAGGAAGGCAGGTCTTGATTTCCTGCTCACATCTGCTTGTTATCTCTGAAAAACCCCAGGGAGAACAGAGAAAAAAACCAAACCACACACAGGGAAGTGAGAAAGGAGCTGGGATGGGATTCCCTGCTGGCAGAAAGCAGGCAGTGTCCCCCCAGGGCAGCAGCAGGTGGCACAGCTCCTCTTTAGGGACAAGGCTGGTGAGGAGGTGACAACCAGGCTGTGCACAGACCCCACATTTCACACTGGGGTCTGCAGAGGGGGGATGTCCCCCCAGGCTGGGCTGACACCTCCCCTCTACCTCCCACCTCCTGCCTCAGACCCAATTCCTGAACCTGCAGCTCTTTCATTCCCAGCTCCTGTCCCTGTTTTGGGCTGGTGACCCTGCCCAGGCTCTGTGCAATGATTGCAAAACCAGTGTTGGCTCAGCAGCAGCTCTAAATGAGCCCATTGCCCCCCAAAATTAACCAAACCAAGCAGAATTATGCCAGAAAGGAGGACAGGGTGCAAACCCCCCCATATTTTTGCTTTCTCCCACAATATGGTGCTGGGTTCATCACCAACAGCACCCAACAATTAAAGAGTCTTGGGGCTGCTTTGCTTGGATTGAGAGAGTTATTTTTAAAAAGAGGAAAAAAACAAGTTGCTTCACCTTTGCTGAACCTCCTCATTTACAGCAGAGAGAAACAAGCTGAGCTGTTTGAATTCCCTTTTATTGGACACTTTTGATTTTTCTTGGACATCTACCTGGAACATTAAATGTCCTTTCTCCTCTCCCTCTAGTCCAGTTAATGCAACAAAATATGAGGCACTTTCAGGTTCTATTACAGGTGGAAAAAACCTTGTGATAAGAAAAGATGATGCACTTTTTTTCCAGAAAGGCACAAGAATTTACAAGTAACACATTCAAAGAGCCTCAAAAATGCAGTAGAGAGGAGAGAAGGACAGTTGCTGGTTGGTTTTTTTTTTTTTGGAGAGAAATGCTCAAACCTCAGCCCCTTTGGATAAAGAAAAGAATAATTGACTGTTTGCTTGTCCAGGGGTTTAGCAATCCCTGCCAGGCTTGGTGGGATCTGCAATGGCTTCAGCAGCAGAAGGAAAAGGCCTTTGGAAGCTGCCAAATGTGCAGCAGCATCACAGGGCAGGGGTGGAGTCCTTATTCCTGGAGGGATTTGAAAGCCATGGGCATGTGGCACTTGGGGACACGGGCAGTGGTGGCCTTGGCAGTGCTGGGGATGGTTGGACTCGATGACCTGAAGGGTTTTTTCCAGCCTGGATGATCCTGTGATTTTATGATCCCTGGGCTGTGGCAGGAGGAGGGAATGGGAACCACCCAGAAATGGAAGCAGGGGAAGGGCAGAGCTGAGGAAAGGGGTGAGAAGAAGGGTGAGTGTCCTGTTATCACTCATCTCTCTGAGGCTGCACAGAGACCTTTCCTTAGAAATCCCTTCAAAATCCAGCCCTCAGACCTTTCCATAGAAATCCCTTCAAAATCCAACCCTCAGACCTTTCCTTAGAAACCCCTTCAAAATCCAACCCTCAGACCTTTCCACAGAAATCCCTTCAAAATCCAACCCTCAGAGATGCCTCTAAAAGCATCCTGTGGTGTCTGATAACAGAAGTCTCCACCAGGGAAGGTATCAGGCCCTTCTCAGGCCATTCTGGAGGGACTGGGAAGCTCTGGGGCAGCTCCTGGGACCTGACAAAGTGTGGCACTAAAAAGCGATATCTTCTCATTCCATGGGATTAAGAGCTGGATGGATGGCAGAGGCTCCTGGGGCCCATCCTGGCTGGGTCATATCCCACCCCACTGCCCACAGCAGGATCACACTGCCAGGAGAGGGCAAAACCTGGCAAGGCCATAAACCCCCTGATCTGCCTCATTCCCTCCTCACAGCCTCATCTCTCTTTGGTTTCACACACAAGCCCAGAAGCTCTTCTCGAAAAAGGGCAGAAAAGAGAAAATTGGGGCAAAAAAAGCATTTTTTTGAGCACTGTTGTCCCAGGTCCAAATGCCACAAAGGGCTCAGGTGGCAAAGCAAGTTCCAGCAGCTCGTGGTGCCCCCGTGAGCCGACCCGGCAGCTCTGCCTCGAGCTCAGCCTTCATCTCTAGGAAACCAGGCTTGTTGTTTTCTACACTGTCCTCGTGCCCTTTCAAGCTGTCCTGTCTCATTGACAAGGCAGGATAAACCAAGTCATTCTTCCTTTTTTGTTTCTCTTAGCTCCTGGTCTTTATTTATAGCCAGGGCCCGGAGCAGGAGTGAGCAATGTCCTGCTCGGGGCTGTCCCTGCTCACTCCCCTCAACCTCATCCCTCGTGAGTCAGCTCCCAGAGCCTTGCCCATGGAGCCCTTCCAGCCTCCAGAGAGACAGTTTCCTTTTATTTTCTGGCAAAGGAATTTTGGTTTTGCACAACAGAGAAAACCCTGGCCAGGTAGAGGAGAAGGAGAGGGCGAATCCTCCTCATTTGCTCCAGAGCTCAGGGGATTCTCTGCATCTCACTGAGTCCTTTGGAAATACTCAGGGAAATTCAAGAATGGACTTGTTTGTTTGCTTTTCCCTTTTGAATGGCAAAGGGATGCTTGGTCAGACTCCTTATTTTTTCCTGGGAAAGAGCCCAGAGCTGGGTGACAGCAAGGGGAGGATGCAAGACTGGGTTCACCTAATTTCTGAGCATTTAGGAACGAGAGAGATCTCTCCAGGCTTTTTTTTTCCTTCAGCTTTTAGACCTAAATTAGATTTCCTGCCTGACAAAAGGTGAGAGGATGAGCTTTTACCTACACTTTTGTGCTCACCAAATGCCTGGGGGTGACAGGGCTTTGCAGAACATCCTGAACCTCCCGGGACTAGCAGAGCTGTACCTTGAGACCAATTTGGAGACCCATCCAGCAGCTCAGGATCCTTCCTAATGAAGATCAAACATCTACAAAATTTTGCTGATGTCTTGTAATTCCCTCCAGGGCACTTTAGGAAGAGAGGACCAGCACAGCTGGGCTTTGCTGAGGAAATGTTCACCTGGGGAGCCTGGTGACTCTCCATCCAAGAATAGTTTGGACAAGCAGTTGTCAGCAGTAGTTTAGGTGGTTTTTTGACTACAAGACATCCCCAATCCCTGCCAGATTTTACAGTTTACCCAGGGCCATCCAAGGGCTGAGGTCTGGGATACAGTCACAAAAATCAAAATCCTTTAAAAATACTGAGGTTGAGAATTAGGTTCAAGCCCTCAGGGTTATGATTTTTGGGGTGCCAGGAAGGATGTGGCAGAGAATGCCCCTGGGAATAGTCACATATGGAGAAATCCTGCCCGTGGCTCCCAGTCCCTGCCTGGGGCTGGAAAGCTGCTGGCTAAGAAGCAGCAAGTAAATTAAGTGTATGGGAATTAATCTGAGAAATCCAGTTGGGGGCTTATTAGCCAATTGGTATGCAAGGAGAGGCTGGCTTTAAAGCACATTTAGCCCTGAGAGGAGATTTTTGATTCATCTCCTTCAAGGTGTCAGAATGTGCCTGCGAGGAAACTCCAGCAAATATTCCCCAAGAAAGTGCCAAAATGGCTCATTGTGGCCAGAATTCCCCCCGGGCAGGAGAGAACTCCATCCCTCCAGCCCAGCATTCCAGGCACTTCTGTTAAATGCCAGAGACAGCAATTAGTGCCAATTGCCTCGTTTACTTCCTCCACGGGGTCTGCTTTGGATTGATCCAGCGGCTCAATTTTGTTGTCGGGGATGGTATTTCTCATTTCAGGACATAAATCTCTCGCTCACTTATCAATGCAAAGATTTGTACAGTTAATAGGCACTGGCAGTATCTGTAATTTCACGTTCTGGGCCCAGGGACTGTCTCAGGGCGAGCGAAGGAGCTTCTCCAGGAGGGAAAAAATGATTAGATTAGAAAAGGGGAGGCCAACAACATTCCTGCGGTTTATTGCGAGGATGAATCTAAGTCTTGGCCCCATTAAGCTGATAACAAATGTGGCTTCTGCAGGGCCAGGTTTTACATGGAAATATCTGCAGGAATAACCAGTGCAGGCTGCAAAGTCCTGGGCAGGGGCAGAGGAGGGGCAGGGACTGAGCTCTGCTCTGGGGGGACCAGGGACAGCAGCCAGGGAATGGCTGGAGCTGTGTCAGGGCAGGCTCAGGTTGGATCTCAGGCAAAGGTTCTTCCCCCAGAGGCTGGTTGGGCACTGCCCAGGCTCCCCAGGGCAGTGGGCACAGCCCCAAGGCTGCCAGAGCTCCAGGAGGGTTTGGCTGATCCTCTGGGGCACAGGGTGGGATTTTGGGGTGTCCTGTGCAGGGCTGAGGGTTGGACTGGATGATCCTTGTGGGTCCCTCCCAGTTCAGCACATTCTGGGATCCTGTGATGGTTTAGGATCTTGGTTTTTTATTGTGTGGGGAAGCTGAGACCTCTGGGATGAGCAAACTCACCCTGTGAGAGAGGAAACAATCTCAAATCCACCAAATTTCCCCTGGTTCAGCTGGGAGGAACTTTGAACACTGGAGTGGGAATTGCCCTCCATGACTTGGCACTGTTGTGTGAGAGGGTTTTTGTGTTCAGGTCTTCAAGGCATCTCTTCTTCCACACCTTAAATCCTTTTCTCCCCAGCATCCAGCCCCTCCAACGAGCAAATGCAGCTCCAATGATTTCCCCGGGGCCGCTCCTAAAATCCATCCCTGTCACGTCGGGAGGCAGGAGCAGCTCTGCCAACTCCTTCTGCTTCCAAGAGCACTTGGAAACTGCTGTGGCTCGGGAAGGAGGCTCGTTTGGCAGGTGCTGGCAGAGAGCAAAACAACCTCTGCCCATCTGCTGCTCCGCTCAGCCCTGGATTCCTGACCATGCCTGCAGGACATGGGCGGTGCCCGGAGCCCCTCCAGCCCAGGAGAACTGAAATTGGGATTCTCCCCTCTGTGGTTTCCTCCTCTGGCCCAGCAGGGGTTTTTCAGGGTTTCCCCCTCGTGGTGGTTTGCAGAATGTCCAATTCCCTGCTGGCTTCCCACAGAATTTGGGGAACTGGTTTGGGTGATTTCAGACAAAACCCAGGGATGGTCTGGAAGGTCCTTGGTGTGTTGTGGCAGCTTCTCTGCCATGGGGATCTCACCAACACCATGGAAGCACTTCCACAAATCATGGAATCATGGAATGGTTTGGGTTGGGAGGGACTTTGGGAGGGACTTTAAAGCTCGTGTCCAACCCCCTGCCATGGGCAGGGACACCTTCCACTAGCCCAGGTCACTCCAAGCCCCGTCCAACCTGGCCTTGGACACTTCCAGGGATGGGGCAGCCACAGATTCCCTGTTCCAAATATCACCAGGGATCAGCAAACAGTGACATCCTGTTGCTCTTTGGAACAACATCCCCAAAGGTCTGATCCAAAACGCTGCATTTCATGGCAGCAAAGTGCAGGGAACAAGATCCCCTGGGAAAACATCCCAGGTGTGGTGTGTCCAACACAGCAAAAGTGGTGCCTGGGGGAAAAGGGGTCCCAGCAAAAGCTGAACGGGACAGGAATCCTCTTCTACTTCCCTCACTGACAGACTGGAGATGATGGGAAGGGTCTTGATGTGGATGCAGATCTCCTGGATTGCCCACAGAGGGATCAAAGTCATTTTAAATAGGAACCATCTTCCTTTATTGCACTGAAAGAGGTAAAAACACACCATCTTTTGGAAGGACATTGCTGTGGGCAGTTTATCCCAATGTAGGATCAAGGTTGGTGTGGAGAGAGACTAAACACCCCAAATTCACCAAACCCCATTGTCTCAGGTGCAAATTTCACAGGTAGAGGAATAAATCCTCACAACTCTCATGACTGGCAGGTTATATTTGTCTGATAATCTTCAAAACACCCCAAAGTGAGAATTCTGCCCCTGGTCCATGGAACAAAGTGGGATTTCAGAAGGTTGGGTTCCCAGTGAGGGTGACACCCAAATCCTGGCCATCCTAGAGCATCCTGCCCCAAACACACAAGGACAAGGCAAAAAGACTTTCTTTCTTTCTTTCCCTGCAGGCCTTTGTTGTGAGCTGAGTTTGGAAACCCCTCTGTCAGGCAGGGAAAGAAGCGACTGCTCCCGATAAGCTTCTCAAAAGAGAAGCATGAAATTTGGATGAGTGTGGAGCCAAACCAGCCTGGTCTCAGAGCAAAAATAGCAAATTAATGCAATATAGATTTCATTTAGATTGAAGGATTTGTTTAGTGTGCGTATTAGAAAACATTGCTGTTATTAATTCCTTCCCTTTTGGGATCATCCCCCATTTGTCGGGGTGTTTTTGAACAGTACAGTTTCAAAGGCACTGGAATCCTGGGGGAAGGTGTTGGCTTGACAGGTTTTAAGCTCAATTTTCTTCATTTACATGCAGAGATAGCACTAGATTGGGAAGGGTAAACTTTCCATCTGGTCTAATAGGCTTGGGGTGGGAATACCGGGAAGGAAAAGTACAGCTGTGGGTCTTCAAATTTTAGTAGGAGGGATGTACAAGCACCACCAAATTCACTGTATTTGGAGCTTTCCTAAAATAAAACAGCACCTGGGCTCGGGTGAAAGGAGATAAACCTCCTGCAGAATTTTATTTCTGTGTTCTCTAAGTTTTTTCACTCGCACTTTTCGACTCACAAATGCAAAACCCAGCCTGAAATCACAATAAAGGGAGCAAGGAGGTGCCTGTCACAGCAGGATTTTACATCCCCCAGGCTGGGAGATGCTCCTGTCGCTGCTGATGGGGCACAGTGCCCAGGGCAGCAGTTGGATGGGAACCAACCCAGCTCATCCCACCTCCTGGAGGTCACGGCTCCAGCAGCAGATGGGCCCGTCGTGGAGATGGACTCTAATTCCATCAGCACCTCCATCCACACACACCAGCATGGGAGGGGACACTCTGCTTCTAGTGGGCACTTGGGCAAGAGATGTCAAAAATAAACTCCTTCTGCCATAAATATTTAAAGTTTTCCAGAACTTCCAGTAGGATTAACTCAGGGTTGACCCGAGGTTTTGCAAACTGGGGAAAAAAAGCAGGAATAATTGGGGATTTTTCTCCCTTCTCTTGGCAGTGGGTTGGAATAAAATGAGATTTAATTGCTCTTCCAACCCGACCTTTCTATGAGTCTCTGATTTTTCAGCGTTTTTATTCAAATCTGTGAATTTTCACGTAGAGTTAAAAACATATTTCAGAAGAGGCTAAAATGAAATATCTCTAAAGAATTACTTTTAGCCTCATCCCTTCAACCCTCAGTAACAAATCCAAGCTGACATCAGATGATATTTGGTGATGCATGGTGTGTCCTTCCTTCTCTCCTGCTTTTTGGGGTCCCTGCACAATCCTCACTGCAAGGAGGACAGAGCAACAGTGCTGAGCGGGGACCTGCCCTCCAACCAAACCTCAGGAAAGACTTTCAGAGGCACAAAATCCCCCTTGAGGGCCCTTTTTTGCTGAATTTGGCAGAGCCTTGACCTTCTTGTGGCCTCTTTGCGAGCAGAGGTCGTGGAGCTCAGAGTTGCCCTTGGGTTTGAAAAGCAAAGAAAAGCCAAAGACTGTTCCTTGCTCCCCCCTCCCCCCCCTTCCCGTTGGGCTCAGTTTGAACAACGAGGAAGAGATTTGGATATAAATAAACACAACCCCCCCGGGGTCCCCCGACAGTTTCAGTGCAGAGAAGCTCCCAAAGTTCAGAGTTTAATGGAAAAGCCTGAAGTGACCACGATTTATCCCAAACTGCTTCGCTTGATCCGACGACCTCGGGAAATTATCTCCAGAGAAACCCTGGATCCGCAGTCGGGAGCGGAGAGGGAGCACTGCTGGGAGACAGCTCCTTGCCAAGGAGGTGCCTGCAGGGAAGGACAAGGTTGAGGCAACATTTGGGATTTAGAAGAGCCCCGGAGAGGCTCGTTTGGCTTTGCAGAGCTCAGGGATTCGGAGCCCGTGGGAGCGATGAACACTGAGCATCCCGAGGGAGCCTGGCAGGGAGCAGCAGGGATGGGGCTCCTGAGCCCACACTGCCCCCAGGGCTGGCTTTGCCAGGCACATTGGTGCCAGGGGGTGGGGGAGTTTGGATTGAACCCCCTGGCTCCTGCCCAGGGGGCTTTGCAGTTGAAGCCTCCCCTGGCTGCTCCAGCCCCCGGAGTGAAGCAGTTGCTGCCAGCACCAGGAATAGCTGAGAGTGTCCAGCGAATTCACAGCTCAACCCTGACCCCCAGAGAGGTTTTGTGAGCTAAAAAACCCCCTAATAGTAGCCACGTGGACTGGAATCCCCAAGGACAAGCCGACTGGCTTCCCACAGACACTCTGGAATGGTCCCATACCGGGCTGTGTCCCTGAGAACCCACACCCTGCTCCCATTTGCAGGCTCATGTTTTATTCTCCTGCCTTTCATTGCACTTTTGGTTTTTGCTAATTGAGTTCTGGAGGGGGCAAATGCTTCTTTGACCTCAGCTGTGTCTTCCAAGGAGAAATCCAGTCCCTGTCTGGGCTGGGCTCTGTAATCTGTGCCTTGTCCCTTTGCCTGTACTCAGGGCAGCCCTTTTGTTCCTGCTAAATAATCCGAAAGGATTTCAAACCCCCAAACCCTTCCAGCAGCAATATTTCAGATTCCTATGTGTGCTGGGGAACGCTGGGAATTGCAGGTTCTCTGAGGCTGAATCAATTGACAGAAAAGCACTGATTTCACCCAGTTCCCTCAACCCTCCTGGGTCAATACGAGCAAATGAGATCCTCAAATAGAAGTTCTGGATGGTTTGTGCAGAACCTCCAAGTCCTGGCTTTGTGACAGGGATTGAAAACAGCAGTTTACAGAAACCTGCCTCTCATTCTTGGTCATTTCTCGTAACAAACCCATCTTTTCTCTGCCTTCTCCTATAACACTGATGGGACAATGACACTGCCAGGAACTGCACGTGGCTGGGGAGCACATCCCTCTGCTCCTGGTGATGGGCTGGGACCAGATGAGCCTCCAGCAGCTGAAATCAGAAGGCAGATGATTGAAATCCCGGTTATTTCAGGTGGGATTTGAGGGAGATAAAGCCTCCTGTTTATCTAGAGCCACCAATGTGGGTGGCATTCCAGATGAGAGCTGATCATGGCACTTACATGAAGACATTATTCAGTCAATTTTAGGGAGGAAAAGAGGACAAAGAGGTAACTGGCAACTCCTCTCATGTCCCAAACCCCCTGCAACATGCCTGCAGTGAAACTTTGGAGCTGGAGAGCACTGGAGTAATGGGATTGAGCTGGGAAAGATGATCTTGCTCCAGAAAAGTAGGGAAGAGAGACTGAGGTGGCAGTTGGAGGCCAATTCCATTGAGCCCTTCCTGCCACCTGCATTCCTGCTATATTTAGATTCCCAAAAGAGGGTTGTTAAGCCTAAGGCTTGGACAAAACACTCAGGCACATGGTGTGAGTTTTTGGGTTTTCCTGAGCAGAGCCAAGAGCTGGACTTGCTGATCCCTGTGGGTTCCAGCTCAGGATGTTCTGTGATTGCATGATTTGAATGTACTCATTTAATTATTTGCAGAGCCAAAGGAGCAGGACCATAGTGGGGCCACTGCTTTCCCTGTCTAAAATCACTTTGTCTTTCTGTTACCCCCATGAACATCATGGTTAAGGCATCCAGAAAATCAGCCAGAAGCTGCAGTGGCCTCTCTTAGGAGGAGATTTCTGTGAGGAGAGCTTGGAGTCCCGGAAGGATGGCAAAACAAATGGGATCATGGAATCATTTAGGTTGGAAAAGCTCTCTGAGATCATCAAGTCCAACTGTTAACCCAGCACTGCCAAGGCCACGACTAAACCATGTCCCCACCTGTCACATCTACACATCTGTTAAATCCTCCCAAGGATGGGGACTCCACACTGCCCTGGGCTGCTGTGCCGAGGCTTGAAATTCTGAAATCCTGCTTTTTAGAAACACCCTCCCCTTGCACTTCACCAGCTTCTTGCACTTTGAGAAAGCACCAAGAGCCCTTCAAATCCCTCCTGAAGGCATCAAAAATCCTGTTCTGAATTCCTCCCTTTCCTGCACTGCTCAGGATCTTGGATCTCCCCGAGGAGGCAGATGCTGGTGCCGTTATCCCGCTCCACAGGAAGTTCATCCTGGTTCCAGTGCCATTCCTCCCAATTTCCCTGCTCCCCATCAGGATGGAAATGGCTGCCTGGCCTGTGTTTAGTGCAGAAGGCTGCACAAATAAAGCAGCTTTTTCTCTGCTGGAGCTGAGCTTTATTCCTGCAGCAAGGCTTCCTCAAGCACATGTCCTGGGGTGCTTGAGGTGGTGCTGGCAGAGGGGAGGATATTAAGGGAGTCACCTGTGGGCCTCTCTCTAATTAGACTTAAATGAAGCTGTTTGATAAGGAAATGCATTTCCCAGCACTAGGAATGAGGGCTGTGGAGAATAACAACAGATGCACAATAACACCCGGGCTCAGACCAGCGAGGATTAGTGTTATGGCTAAATTACATCCTGGCCTGGTAATAGGGTGATTTTTTTTCCCCACCACAGCGTTTAGATGAGGAAATGAACAGCGGGAAGTGGATCTTAATTTGCTGATAACAGGGAAGAGAGAGGCGGCTCCAGAGATCCCAGGGATGTTGGAGGGGTTGGGCAGAGGAGGAGGCACAGCCACAGATGGCTCTGCCCCCTCCACCATCCGAGTGTAAAGTTGTTAATGGATTTCTGCCGCTGAGAGAGGGCAGAAAAAGCAGGAATAGAGGGAATTGTGAGGGACTGAGTGGTGCTCATCCCTGTTTCTGCTGCTGAGAGAGAGCAGAAAAAGCAGGAATAGAAGGAATTGTGAGGGACTGAGTGCTGCTCATCCCTGTGCCAGGGCTTCCAGAGCAGGGCTGGAAGAAGGGACCATCAAGGGCAAAGCTGACAGCTGCTCATTCCAAAGGCAATTCCCTTTATTACCCCTTGGCTCCCTTCTCCGGGCCGAGGGGCCCTCCCCGATGGGTGATAATGGGAGCGTTTTAGGGCTGTGCAAAGAATAATTCTCCATTTGCCAGCTGACCCATAATATCGAGGGAGAAGGGGGAAAAAAAGATTATTGATCTAAAATAGCCCTCTTTTGGTCTATTTTATAACAGTTGGAAGGAGGAAAAAAAATATCCGAGTGCTCAAAGTTCAATGAATGGCAAGGGAGGAGGATTTATTATCCCAATTCAGGCCTCTCTGAATGAGTGCAGGTGTTTTGCAAATGAAACACCTTCCCCAAATGAGCAGAACAAAAGGGTTTTAAAAACACAAAGGAAGCTCTGGATTTTCCCAGCTGAGGAATATTTGTTTTAGGCATCACTTTGCACTTCTAGAGGGCAGGGGAAACTTTGATGGATCTTTTCCTGAAGTTGGAGTTCAGTCTTAAAGGAGTTAATTTTCACCTTCTCCTTTCAAACTCTAGTTCATTTAATTTAAAGGAGGCAAAAAGGAAGAGAGTGACATGTTATTGAGTTTACATGACAGTCTGAAGACATTACAATGATGGTTTTATGTGCATTGGAGTATCCTCATCATCCAAACTCCCACATGCAGGCAGGAACAGAAGAAATTCTTCACTCAGCCCTTAGCACTGCTTGTCATAGAGAGGATGGTTAATTAACATGACCTTTATTACTTTAAAGGAAGAACCCAGAAGATCCCATCTCTCATACATCTGTTTGTAAAGAAATGAAATGAAACATAAAATACACCAATCAATGAAGCCAACAAAGAATATTCAAGAGCCCTCTTTTTACTCCCCACTCTGAAGGCCAGAGGAGAACAAGTCTCAGAAGAGAGTCCCTGGTAAATAAAGCATCTCTGCACTAAATAAAAAGGAAATATCGAGTGCAGTCTCAAGTCCAACAGACTTAGATGTGCTCAGACTGTTTCCAGAAGCAAGAAGCCCTGAGGGAGACCTTCAGAAAGTGTGATCCCAGCTTTAATGAAGGGCTGCAGAAAGGGAGCTGAGAGCAGCCTGATAACAAAACCCAGCTCACTGAGAAACCTCCCAAATGTGTCCAAACCAGGGGCCTGGAGAGTGACACAGGAGCTGGAGCTCAAGGACAATCTCACTCCAACCAAGGAGCCTGAACTGGGTGGGGAGGTGTCGATGGAGGGGATCAGGGACAGACTGCACACGACCAATATGATCCACAAAATGTCCACTTTATTTACGAAAAGTTGCCCTTTATGTACTTTTTCTACACCCCAGAGCATGATCACTGTTACATTATTGGTTACATGAAAGTGTCCATGGTGTAAACATGCCCTATTGACACTTCCAATTGGATTAGTGCAGGTGTCCACGCCAGGTGAGGACATAGTTTACCTCTTGGGACTCCTCCTTAATTTTGGCACAGATCCTTCTTTGTTTCAGCTTCAGAGCCTGAAGCCACGATGGCTGTGCAGTTTTTCACTGTCTGTGCCTGTCCATGTCAAGGTAAGGCCTACAGAAATGCAGGATAAATTGCTCACACAGTCCTGCTCTCTCTACAGAGAGGGGAAAAAAGGGAACATTTTGAGCAGCGTTGAGTCGTCCCCGACTCCGGGATCTTCCCCAGCCATCCCCACTTCACAGCATCACCCTCTGGACTCCTCATTCCCCAGGAATAAAGCTGCTCTTCAGAGCTGCTGGCTCCAGGCTGGGTTGGAAGAGCAGCAATATTGCCCAGCTCCCACAGCTCAGCTGGAGGACAGCAGTGGCTGCAGTGGCTCTGCTGGAGCTGAGGGAGGGAAAGTGAGGTGAGAGTTTTATGTAACTCTCCCGTGGTCACGGAGCAGATCTGCTGCCAGACAGGGCTGGGCCAGGTATATTTAGAAATGAGTGAAATAAAGCGTTCAGCCACCTGGGACAGGAGCACAGGCTGCTGGAAATCACACCCTGGCCATCATTCCCACAGCTCCCTGCCTGGAGAGGAGTGGAAAACCCATGGGGGGTCCTTTGCTCTCCAGGCTCCTTCCAGCAGCCTCGTCTGACACCGTCCCCACCTGGAGCAGCACCCGAACCTCCTCCAGGTTTGATATTGAGGAGCTTTCCTTGAGGAATAAAGAGTCCTGCAAGAAATGTTTGGAGCCCGTGGGAGTGGGAGAAGTGTTGGGTTCCAAAATGTGATATCTGCAGAAAGAAGTTTGAGTGGTCTCTGCAGAAGGCCATGGGAAACAGAAGCTGGGAAAACCCCTTTTCCCTGACCTCATCTCTGTGGACTCTTCCTCCCTTCTTCAGCAGGATGGAAAGAGACTCCTCACATGATGTTATCACACGTCCTGCCCAAGAGAATCCAGATCCTGATCTCATCAGACCTCTGCATAAAACCCATTGTGTTCCCCCCTTTGCATGTGTATATCCAATACCTGTTCCCCCCTGTAAAATCCCCCAAGACAAAGTAGGGTTTTTCCTATGATAAAGGTGCTAAGACCCCAAAGTTTGTAATTTCCCCTTTACCTCATTTCTGGAAAGTCCCCAGTTTTAATACCATGAATATGCAAACCCCCTGTTAAATATGTAAACCCTAAACCCTTTAAAAATGAACTTATGAGTCCAAATAAACTATTCCAGTTTGTGCCTCCAAACTGGGGTCGTGTTGGTATTATTGGCTCGCTACAGAAAAGAAGTTAAACCTAAAGGAAAGCTGAACTGCTGCAGGTGAGGAAGTGATCCCTGAGATCCCTGAAGGGATCCATGGGGAGGCTCCCTGGGGAATATTGCTGCTCTTCCAACCCAGCCTGGAGCCAGCAGCTCTGAAGAGCAGCTTTATTCCTGGGGAATGAGGAGTCCAGAGGGTGATGCTGAGAAGTGGGGATGGCTGGGAAAGATCCCGGAGTCTGGGATGACTCAACACTGCTCAAAATGTTCCCTTTTTTCCCTCTCTGTAGAGAGAGCAGGACTGTGTGAGCAATTTATCCTGCATTTCTGTAGGCCTCGCCTTGACATGGCCGGGCACAGACAGTGAAAAACTGCACAGCCATCGTGGCTTCAGGCTCTGAAGCTGAAACAAAGAAGGATCTGTGCCAAAATTAAGGAGGAGTCCCAAGAGGTAAACTATGTCCTCACCTGGCGTAGACACCTGCAATAATCCAATTGGAAGTGTCAATAGGGCATGTTACACCATGGACACTTTCATGTAACCAATACTGTAACAGTGATCAAGTGCTGGGGTGTAGAAAAAGTACATAAAGGGCAACTTTTTGGAAATAAAGTGGACATTTTGTGGATCATATTGGTCGTGTGCAGTCTGTCCCTGATCCCCTCCATCGACACCTCCCCACCCAGTTCAGGCTCCTTGGTTGGAGTGAGATTGTCCTTGAGCTGCAGCTCCTGTGTCACTCTCCAGGCCCCTGGTTTGGACACATTTGGGAGGTTTCTCAGTGAGCTGGGTTTTGTTATCAGGCTGCTCTCAGCTCCCTTTCTGCAGCCCTTCATTAAAGCTGGGATCACACTTTCTGAAGGTCTCCCTCAGGGCTTCTTGCTTCTGGAAACAGTCTGAGCACATCTAAGTCTGTTGGACTTGAGACTGCACTTGATATTTCCTTTTTATTTAGTGCAGAGATGCTTTATTTACCAGGGACTCTCTTCTGATAAAAACATCGAGAGTGAGACCTGGACATTTTTTCCCTTCCAGGCTGTAGTGGATTTCCTCAGAACTGCCCTCTTGGGTGGTCCCAAAACCTGCCTCATGCTGGATGCAAGGCAGCCCCTCAGCCTTCAGGACAAAACCCAGGTAAGAAGATCTCGACTGCTTCAGAGCAGTTTGTTTTCACACAATCCAAATGTGGCTCCTGGCTTTTTGTTTCTCAGTGCTCCCACTTCACTTCTGAGGAGATGGAAACAGGAGCAGAGGAAGGTTCTTTAAAAAGGTTTCCCCCTTCTACCCCAAATTAACTGGGAATTCAGGAGGAGAAAACTCCTTTTGGTTCAGGCCTCAGCAGAAGCATTTTTTCCGTGTTTTTTCTGTTGCAGAAAAGGAATCCCAGAGCCTGGGACTCTCTCACCCTTTGGAAGAGTGGGAAAAGATCAGGTCATTCCACCAGAATTGCTGAGAGACTCTGCTCCCAGAGTGGCTGGGGGTAGAACCCACTTGAGTTTTCTGAACTGCCTACAGGCTTAAGGCCATAAATGGGATAAAGTGCCTGGATCCTTCTTGATATCGTCATAAACTACTCACCTTCATCATCCCCATAACGTAATCAGATGTCCAGGAAACTAAATCTTGTGTTCTGGGAAATACAAAGGTCTGGAGCTGTGTCAGGGCAGGCTCAGGTTGGATCTCAGGCAAAGGTTCTTCCCCCAGAGGCTGGTTGGGCACTGCCCAGGCTCCCCAGGGCAGTGGGCACAGCCCCAAGGCTGCCAGAGCTCCAGGAGGGTTTGGATGATCTCTGGGGCACAGGGGGTGACTCTTGGGACTGGGTCTGTGCAGTGCTGAGGGTTGGACTGGATGGTCCTTGTGGGTTCCTTCCAGCTCAGCACATTCGATGTTTCTGTGACTTCAGTGGATGCAAAACCTTGACCAAAGCATCTCAAGTGAGAGACTGTTGGTGTTCACCCCTCCCTGAGCAGATTTGCACCAACACTTGCAAATGGCAGCAATTGCCTGAGCAGAGCATGAGAACCTCCCTTGATCTGCCTGTGTATGTTTTGCCTTCCTCGTTTTTCCCTGACTAAAGGAGGTGAAGGCATCTGGAAGAAGTGTTATCCAAGAAAGAGGAATTCCTAACACTGACTTGCCCAATGCTGGCAGTGCTGAGGTCAAGGGTAGGAGCTGGATCCCATCTCAAACCCCACTTTTCTCTGTTTCCTTTACATCCAGGTGGGCTCTGGATGTGCAGAGACCACTGAAATGGTGTTGGATGCTTGGAAGTTCTTTACTTAGAGGCTGGGGAGGCCCTGGCACAGGTTGTCCAGAGAAGCTGTGGCTGCCCCAGCCCTGGAAGTGTCCAAGGCCAGGTTGGACGGGGCTTGGAGCAACCTGGGCTAGGGGAAGGTGTCCCTGACCATGGCAGGGGGTGGAACTGGATGGGCTTTGAGATCCCTTCTGACCCAAACAATTCCGATCCCATGATACTATGAAATATGGCCCCAATGTGAAAATAGCTCACCTGACTCTCAAACCCTTAAAATCTGACCCAGCTCCCCTCTTTATATTCCATTTCATTCTTTCAGCATCCCTGCTCATTGACCTCCCCCCCAACACTCTACAGGAGATGCTGAGAAGCTGCAGAAGACAAATTGTTTGGGGTCCATCTCCATCAGCTTCGCAGACTGTTCCAATCTTTGCCCTCAGCTGCACCCAAGTGGAGGAGCTGGAGGTTGTTCCAGCTCCATGGGATAAAAATTGTCACCTCAGCCTTCGACCAGGAGGAAAACAGGGCATGAAAGGCAGTGCTTGCATTATGTAGCACCAGGGAGACACTGAGGAGGTGGCAAAGGTCACCAAGGAACAAGGGAAAAGGTAGGAAAAGGTGGGAGATGGATTTTTGTGCTTCCTGGGCCAGGAATTCAGCACATGGAGGTCAGGAAGCTTCACACAACAAAGGGTTGGGGGCTGTATTTGGGAGTGCCTTGAATTCAGGTTTTTCTGGTGTTCCTGGGGGTCCACCAGAGCAGGTCCCATCTATTGTCCCTCCCTCACCTCCTCACTCTGATGTGTAGTGAGTCAATAGATATGATGATCCCAGCAGAGGCAGAACACTGAAATCCTTTACTGGACTCACAACTTGGTATTTAAGGGGTTCAGGGTCTACAGATTCAACAGGGGGTTTACATATTTATTCTATTAAAATTGGGGAGTTTCACAAGGATGGCATAAGGGAAAAAAACAGATTAACAAATCTTGGGGTCTTACAGTTACATCACAGGAAAAACCCACTTTATCTTGGGGGATTTCATGGGGGGGAACAGGTAACACAAAGGGAGAGAGAAAACACAAAAGGTCTTCTGCACAGGTTTGATGAGATCAGGGCATGGTTTGGACATTCCAAACCCGTGACATCAATGGATCCTTGTCTGGGCTCTAGATGGAGGTTTTTTCCCAGTCTCTGTCAGCCCAAGGCTTTTGTTTAAACCTGGCAGTTTTCTTTTTCTCATACCCAAAATCTGGAATCCAACACCGGTGTCTCATCGAGCTGTTGCCAAGGCCAAACATTGCAGGAACCTGGATCTCTGAACCTGGTACTCTTGAACCTTGCAGGGCATCCTGATGTGCAAAAGTGCTTCCAAGGTTCTTCAGAACAGATCTGGCATAATTAGTCTTAATTTATCCTCAGTAATTGCCTGTGGTGTCAGGCAGCAAGGAGGGGCTGGAAATGCAGAAGACGAGAACCTTTATTTTTCATTATTTCTTTTCCTTGCCACAGAACAGTTTTTTCTTTCTGCAGGGAAGCTGCTCAGCTGAACTCCCTGCAATAAATAAACAACATGAAAATTTTCTGGGGAACGTCCCGATTTGATTAATTTTGCCACGAGGTATTTCTAAGTCAGAAAAAAGAAATAAAGAATGAAATCTGCAACCACCAAAGTAATTTTCATTTTTAACTTCTCATTCTTTGTGATTGTTGTGGAGCTTTTCTCCCACCTTGGGAGGAGCAAGGGGTGTTCTGCACCAATTCCTGCACCCCAGGAAGTCTCTTTTCCGCCCAAACTCATCAAAGCACTTGTGCATCTTCATGCTCCTCAATTTTTGCTGCATTTGGTCATGTTAAAAATAGGGATGAACTCCAGTGGTTTAGCCCAGCAAAGCCTGGTGGGGACTGATGGTTGAATATTTCCCCTTCCAGCTCCACAAACATGTTCCTCACAGGATTCCAACTCCCTGCTTTTCAATGCACAGCTTTGCCCTGTTGAAATACTCATATTTTGGTGCATGAAGTGGCTGTTTGAAACCTGGGATTCCTTTTCCACACGTGGCATCTTTTATGCTGGGTATAAACAGCTCCTTGGACCAGCTCTACCCCAAGCAGGGGCTTCTTTTTGTGCTGCCCCCAGGCAGGATCCAGCTTCCTGCTCTTCTTGCTGCCTTCAGGTCTTGGGGAATTACTTTCCAACATCTCTCCCACCCTGAAGACAGAAGTTGTCTATCAACCTGCACCTCAGGAAGTCTTCCATCATCCCCATATCACCATTGGCGAATCAGAGCTCAAATCAGTCCAGCAGTTTAATTACCTGGGCAGCCTCATCTCCTCGGATGGTGAGATTGACGGGGAGATAGACAACAGGTTAGCAAAGGCATATAGTGCTTTCAGAAAGCTTCATAAAAGAGTTTGGCATAATAAACACCTGAAGAAAAGTACCAAGATCAGTGTTTCCAGAGCCATAGTGCTGTCTACTCTCTTATATGGCTCCAAATCATGGGTCATCTACCGCCACCACCTGCGTCTCCCAGAACGCTTCCATCAACGCTGCCTCCGTACAATCCTAAACATCCACTGGGCAGATTATGTGACCAATACATCTGTTCTAGAACAGGCAGCAGTCACAAGTATTGAGGCCATGTTGCTGAGAACACAGCTGTGTTGGGCAGGGCACGTCTCCAGGATGAAGGACCAACCACCACCTCCCTAAGATCCTGCTTTATGGTGAACTTGCCACCGGCTGCTGCAAGAGAGGAGCCCCGAAGAGAAGATACAAGGACTCCCTGAAGCAACAACTCAGCCTCGGCCATATTGATCACCATAACTGGTCTACTCTGGCCTCCAATCGGGAGGTCTGGAGACACACCATCTGTAACGCTGCTGATGCCTTTGAGAAAGCACCAGGATCACCCTTGAGGAGAAAAGACAACACAGAAAGAATCGTGACTTGCAGAATTTACCATCCAAGGAGTCTTTCTGCTGTGCCTTTTGCAACCAAACCTGCCTGTCTCGTATTGGCCTCTTTAGCCACCAGTGCACTTGTAACAAATGGGGGTAGAGCCCTTCCCAAATCTTCGTTTGCGAAACCCCGCCATGATGATGATGATGGTGATGATCTCCCCCACCAGCTCCCAGCTCCAGATGCTCCCAGGAGGACTCCTGCTGCCAACTGGGTGCATTGGGGGTGATTGAAGGGCCCTCTGCTCTGGGGCTTGCAGTGATCACAATGCATCTTTCATGCACCACAGAAGGCTGGGAAACCAAACCCAGATGAGTCCTATGAGGAGGAAGGAAGTTCAGTGTATGAGTTGACAGGGATGGCAAGGTCTGAAATCCAGAAATGCCAGGGTTTGCCCTAAAATACACAGGAAGGGCCATGTGAAAGCGTTTAGAAATATTGAGCTCTGCCCAAGCTGGCATTTTTATTTCTCCAGCAAGCAGGCACTGCAGTTTTCCAGGGGAAAAAGTGTTTTAGATGATCGTGAATTCCTCAGGCCAAATAGAGCTGAGTGAAATGCAGTGGAGCTGCAGCCAACGTGGCTTCAGGGAATAAAATCCCACCCCTTGGACACCACACCAGGCCAGGCCTTTGCACTTCACTGCTTTGCTGCTGGAGAATGTTTTAAACTGCACCACCTTCTGTTTAAATCACAGGCACTTTTCAATTGCATCTCCAGTGGCTGGTGGGAACAGCAGCCTTTCTTCTGCTGCTGCCTGGGAGCTCGTGGTGTTGGCAGAGGGGGCACAGAGGGGCCATCCCTGGACACCCTGGAGGAGTGGTGCCAGTGCCACCATGGGCTGTGCCCACTGCCCAAACCTGGCAGAGAATCCCAGAACACGCTGAGCTGGGAGGGACCCACAAGGATCATCCAGTCCAACCCTCAGCCCTGCACAGGCCCAACCCCAAGAGTCACCCCCTGTGCCCCAGAGGATCATCCAAACCCTCCTGGAGCTCTGGCAGCCTTGGGGCTGTGCCCACTGCCCTGGGGAGCCTGGGCAGTGCCCAACCAGCCTCTGGGGGAAGAACCTTTGCCTGAGATCCAACCTGAGCCTGCCCTGGCACAGCTCCAGCCATTCCCTGGCTGCTGTCCCTGGTCCCCCCAGAGCAGAGCTCAGTCCCTGCCCCTCCTCTGCCCCTGCCCAGGCATTGGAACTGCAGTGAGGTCTCCCCTCAGTCTCCCCTGCTCCAGCTGAACACACCAAGTGCCCTCAGTGTCCTCACACGGCTTCAAATCCAGGCCCTTCCCCATCTCTTTGCCTCCTTTGGACACTCTCCAATGGCTCAATCCCTTCCTCCCATTGTGTCCCCCCAAACTGCCCCAATGTTGCAGGGGCAGAGCAGAGCAGGACAATTCCCTCCCTGATGCCCCAGGACAGGGATGTCCCTCCTGGCTGCCAGGGCACTGCTGACTCAGGGACAACTGGCACCACCAGGACCCCCAGGGCCCTTTCCCAGCACTGCTTTCCAGCCCCTCATTCCCACTCTGTCCCTACATCCGGGGTTGCTCCATCCCAGAGGCAGAATTCCTGCACTTCCCCTTGTTGAACTTCCCATGGTTGGTGATTCCCAGCCCTGGGATCTGTCCAGGTCTCTCTTCAGGCCCTCCCTGCCCTTGGGGAACTCAACAGCTCCTCCCAGGTTGGGATCATCTGCAAACTTGCTCATTGTCCCTTCCAGTGCTGTGTCCAAGTCCCTCAGGAAGATGTTGGAGAGCACAGATGGAGCCCTGTGGAACCCCACCTGTGGCTTGAGGTGACCTGCTCCTGACTCAGGACCAGGGGCTTTGCATCATCACCTTAAAGTGGTGTAAAAGCACCAGCATTTCCCCAAAGCCAGGCTTTTCCCACTTTTCCTCTCTCTCTGACAGCTCCCACACCGTCAGCTGCCAGAAAAAAAAAACAACAAGAAGTGCTAGAAATGACAGCAGAGTAACAGAAAAACTACAACATTTTCACAGCCTTGTCTGCTGGTTTTAAGTGCATTTCACCAGAGCTCAAAATTACATTATTTAGTATCAATTATCCTTCGATTGAAGCTCAGAGAGGTGGCAAGGCTAGCGTTTTTATCTCATTAGCATGTCTTGCCTGCTAACCATTTGCTGTATTCCCTCCCTTTGATCCTGTCTTTGATTATATTGTGTGACAAAAGCCCATGTAATCTGCTATTATTTCCATTAATAGCAAATCTGCCCTCCTCTTTGACAAGCCAATTTATTCTCATTGCTGTGTCTCTGTGCATCCTGGCCAGGTTTGACACCCTCCCCCTGTGACAGTTGGCAGGTGTTGATCCAGCCTGGGTGGCACCAGGACCTCGGAGTGTCACCAAACCAGGCTCAAAATATTGACACTTTAATGGCAGGCGGAGGACAATGAGATGGTGCAAAGAGGAGCCACAGGTCAAGTGGTTTTGCTCTTTGCCCTGGGAAGAAGAGATGGATGAAGATGCAGGGAAAGGTCTTGGAGGAGGTGAGATCCATAAGTGACCTACGAGTGTGAACAACTTGGCTTTGAACCCTGAGCAAGCTCTATCTGCCCTTCATCACCCATTTCTCTTGGTGTCCAGCCACAAATCTGATTCAGAGCAAGAATCCTGTGATCTTCATCCATCTTCCCAAAGTCACTTTGAGAAACCAAGTTATTTATTTAGAAATATCCTTTCTTCAGGCTCTTTTCTGAACAGTTTTGCAGCCACAAGTAGGTGCTGAAGCCAGAGTTGACCTGCCCAGCCCAACTTTGACAAACTAAATCAGGTATTACAAAATAATCAGGTGTTATGAAACCAGCTGGAACTGCTTTTGCCCTTATTTGGCTTCTCCTTCAATCTGGGCTTTTAGAACGATGCTCCCATGGTAAAGACTCAATGACTTCAATTGGATGCCCACACACAGCCCCAGTCCACTTTTCCAGGGAGTTTGGCCAGCCCTGAGTGCTCTTCTCCATCTACTTCGAGTGCAAACACCTATTTCTCCCCACAAAAGAGATGCACTTAAAATAAACCTGGGGTGTGGTGAAAATCCCGACTCCAGCACTACAGAGGGATAATCACCATTCTCAACCCCAACACAGTGCACAGAGGGCTTATTATTTTTCCATGCCCTTCTGGTCTAACAAAGGGAGTGGGAAATGAGTCCTGCCTGCAGAATAAAGAGGGCTTTGGTGGGAATCAGTTCTCTACAGCAGCGAGAAGGAGAATAAAGCCGTGGAGAAGAAGGAGCCTCGTCAATGGGGGAGTTAAATCAGAGCAAAATCTCCTGTCAGAGGCACAAAAGATTCAGGGCCAGGTATTGACGCTGCTTCTCCTCCTCCCCTCTCATTAAAATTTCTCCCTCTGCCCTGGAATTAAAGCACATCAGTGGCCTGAGGTGCTGAGCTCACCTGGGAGGCTGGAGGGGCTCTGCAGCACTGGCAGTGCAGGGGAGTCTCTCCTGAATTAACTCTGCTCTTGGTGAGCACAGGAAGGATTTGCTGCCGTGGTTTCCAAGCTGGCTGCTTTTTAAGAACATCATTTGAGGTTTTCTGGTCCTAATTTCGTGAACTATCAGGTCTCCTCAGTCTCGTTGTGGAGGTCAGGTCATAAAGGACCAGGAAATCCCACACAAAAACCATCCACTTGTACTTCAGCTCAAACACAAACAGCTCCAGCCTTGCAAAAAACACAGTTCCACATATATATACATTTTATAGCTCCTCTCCAGCATTTAAAACCTGAAGAATATGGGTTTTATCCCTTGAATCTGATTGATTTTTTTGATTTTTTTTAAATTTTAAATAAATTGAATATTGCTAATTTTTCCTTTCCCCTCTGCTGATCGGGCTCAGCAAATCTAGCTCTGACTTAACTTAGCAGATAAACTGAGCTTAAACCTGCTGCTTATTTCTAGGATTTCCTCACGTTTCAGCATGATCCCCAAAACTGTTAAACAATTTTAAAAGAGGGTCATGAGTTATCTTTGAACTGCAAAGTCCAACTGTAAAGAACAAACATGGGAACAAGAACTCAGTGCAGGTTAAAGCCCTCGTGTTCTGCTCACAATGTGGATCCAACCAACTTCCTTGGAGACTCCTACTGAGACATGGAAGTGTCTCCTCCAAGAACTGCTCCAGGCACAGGAGGAACCTTCATCTGCTTCTCTGGAGCTCAGCATGTCTGGCTTTTTTACTGCCTGAACATGGAGGTTTAATCAATATTCCAGAATTTAAAGCACAAGAGCTTTTCTAGAGCAAGCTGCAGAAAGGTTTTTTAGGGAAAATCCAAGTTTGCCATTCTGTTCTGGTTTAGGTAAAATGAAAAAAAATATAGAAATAAGAGGTGAAAAAAGCCAAAAAGAAGGTTTTTTGGGATGGGAAGAGTCCACATATGGGTTTTCAGGCCCTTTGGAGAGCACTTGGGCTGCAGCCCCGGAGCTCTGGAGCTGCTCCTCCCTGGAAGCCACTGCTGGGAAGCAGAAGGTCAATCTCCATTATCCCTCAAATCCCCCTGGATTTGGAAATCTATGCATGTTAACTGCTTATTTCTCTCTTGCTTTTATTAATTCATAAATAAATTAATGGAGTGGGTTGATTTTTCTTCCTTTTTTTTCCCCCTCTTTTTAATCTTTGAAGTGTTTTTGAAGAAAAAATAATTGGCAAAGAACCTGTCCCTTTTCCCACCAGCTCTAAGGATTCATTTAAGTTTTATAAGTGCTATTTCTATTAGAATAAAGGCTTTATTAAAAATGACAGAAACAACACTCTTCTGTACAGTAGAATCATAACCCCTAAATACCACCCTTTATTTTAAGAGCTTTACCCTTTAAAACACAGAAATTCACTGCCAGGGAGGCTCAAAGAGCCAGAAATCACCCCAAAAGGGAAATATAAATTCCAAAACTTTAGGAATAGCTTTGTGTGTGCCCCTACAGTCTGGAAACAACCCTCCAGCTCCTTTTTCAGTGGATACAGAGGGGAAAATGTGATATTTAAGAGGGAAGTTCCAGATATATCTGCAGCTTCAGTGGACCTTCAAGTCCCCCATGAAGGGTTTGGAGACCCTGAGATATTTTTTGGAGCAGGGAAGGGAGGAAACCTGGGAGAAATAGGGATGGTTGAGACCATGGGACTGGAGGATGGAGCCCAACCAATGGTTGCTTTGGTCCTGGGCTGTTGAGTTTTCCTTTTAGCGTGGTGATAAACCAGGTAGACTCACAGGAATGGTTTGTTATTCAATTTTGGCAAAAAAAAATCAACCTCTGCCTCTGCAGCAAAGTCAGAGGAGAGCCCATCCCTGCCACGGGGTGCTTCCATCTCCTTGTTCTTCCAAAATCCTTTGCTCTTCTCAAAGCCCAT
>NW_020897800.1:5921466-5943952 GCF_003984885.1 Neopelma chrysocephalum
TCCAGCTCAGCTTCAAGCCACCCAGGAAAGTTTTGGATCCTTGCTGAGACCCTGAGATATTTTTTGGAGAAGGGAGGAAACATGGTGGAAATGGGGTTAAGAACATCAGGCTGGGTGTCAATGCCCAGCCAATGGTGGCTTTGGCCCTGGGCTGTTGACTTTTGCTTTTAGCACAGTGCTAAACCAGGCAGACTGACAGGATAGTTTTATTACTCAGTTTGGGGAAAAAAATCAGCTTCTGGTTCTGGAGGAAAGTCAAAGGAGAGCCCATCCCTGCTATGTGCTGCTTCCATCTCCTTGTTCTTCCAACACTGTCTTAGCAAAGCCCATTAATTGCTTTATTCCTTTTCTACCCACTGTCTCCACTTGGTCCAAGGCCTGGCTGGAAAAACCTGCTGGAAAAATCTGCCCGTGGGTGAAGCAGCACCGAGGGAAACCCCTGCTTTGCATTCAGGGAGGCAGCTCTTGGGAATCATTCCATTATCTGGGCATTATTTTTATCCCCAAGTGCTGACTCTGAGCTCTGTGACCTGCTGCTGCAGCCGTGGAGTGTCCTCACAAACCCAGAGGAGGCTCAAGTGTCCTTTCAGAGTGAATTAAAACAGAACCCCAGGTGAACTCATGGAGTTTTATTATCAGTAGAGGAGATGCTTTCAGGGGGTTTGGAGAAAATGAAGTACTCCAGTGCTACAAAGGACCAAATTCCCCCTCAAAAAACCCCACAAAGCTTTCCAAAGTATCCTGAATAATAAATCGTATCTTGCTCAATTGACCAATTTAATATTTTCCCACAGGACAGATTTGGTCCCTTTTCCAAATCTGAAGGATTTTTGTTCTGCAAGGACACTGCCCAGTGGGATCATTGGCTTACAGCCAGGATTTCCCCACACAGGCTCCAGCAGCCAGCCCAGTTTTGCTCTTTCCTACCACTCTTTAACTCTTGTCTCTGGCTGTTGCTGTTCCAGACTAATATTCCCACCAGAAGTTGATAAGCAGACTTCCGAGAATAGTAGGGTGAGCCCAGCAAGAATCAAAGAGCAAACATGCACAGAACAAAGAGCAGGCAAAAATCAAAGACTCTTGTCCCCATTTTGGACAACCCAAGAGCTTGGTCAAAAAATCCTCTTAAAAAACAGGAATAGGGATTTATTTTCTCCAGGTTTTTTTGTTGTTGTTCCCAGATGACTCTTGCAGGCAAGAGAACTTAGAGCCAGCCCTCTGTGCTTCACAGAGAACGTTCCCATTCCAAATCCCCCCCATCCTCACCCAGGAAATGTGTCACCTCCAGAGCCATGGGGCAAAACATCAGTGCCTTGGAAATACACCCCAGGAGGGAGTTCTTGGAGTGAAAACAAAGGGGGAATTATTCAGAGCATCCCATTTAGGTGTGGCTGGGAGCAGTGGGGTCACAACAGCTCCCCAGAATTGATTAACTACTTATTAAACCAGAGCGGCGGCGCTGAAGGGAAACAAAATCACCAAATTAAGGCGAGCGAAGCTCCGAGCAGAGAAATGGGCAAACAGGCAGGGAAATAAAATAAAATAAAAGGGAAATGCAAGTTAATGGAAGCTTCAATCACAAGGCAGCAGGAGCCACAGGAGGCTGTTACAGTGACAGCTCACACTTATTGCCGGGAAAATTGTCTTCGGAGAGCATGGGTGGGTTTGGGGTGCACGGGGATGGTGGGGCTTGTTTTGACCTCCTGCCCAAAGCCAGGCTCTGGAAACGTGGTTTTCCTCACCTGCCTCATTGGAATGTCCCCAGAGAAGGAGAAAATGTGCTGACAAAGTCAGTGCTGGGGTTTTAAGGCCTTTGAATCCCCCCCAGGGCTGTTTTGCCCTTTATAGGAGAGATGAGGAAGCAGCCAAAGTTCCTCCCTCGCTCCGGTGGAGTTCAATGGGTTGAGTTATCCAGGGGGGCAGGAGCCTCTATGGATCCCCTGTGACCCCAGAAGCCATTGCCAAGGCTCTTTTCCATGACCCATTTAGATCCTGACACACTCTCATTTCCTCTCCCATCTGTCACACCTCTCAAAGTGCAGCTTTCGCTTCTCGTCTCCTTCGAGTGTTTCCAAGAAACTCCTCAGAAACCATTCCAGCCTCTCACCTTCTCTTCCTCACCACTAAAAATAGCTGGAGCTGTTTGGAACAGAGTCGAGGGTTGACCTGTAGCATCTCTGAGAGGAGATGGGCCCAATCCACCTCCGTGGAGAAGCCGAAATCCCTCCCCTGGAGTACTCCAGCTCCAAGCTCCATGTGCATCCCGAGCTCTTTGCACCTCTGCCGTGGGTGGCAGTGGAAGACTTTTAGACAAAGTTGAGCCACGAGGTTCAGGAAGGATCCTTTTGCTTTCTAAACCCCTCAGAGAGGAGCCTGGATGAGGCTGGATCCATCTTAGCCTCAGATTTTTTCAAAAGGTTTAAATTTAAGGAATTACAGAAGTGTGATTGAACCACTTTGTCCCACAGGTTTTAATGTTCCAAAGTGAGAATATTGCTATTAAATGAGGCATTTATTACTACAAATTATCAAAGATCTCAATCAGAATTATGTACTCCATAATAGAAATGATAAACCTACTAGAAGTGCACTATAATTTGGGGTTGAAAGTGGTTCTCCCATCATCAGGATGTTCATTTGGGGTTGAAGGTGGTTCCCCCTCACCATCAGGATATTCATTCAGAGTTGGAGGTGACCCCCTCACCATCAGGATATTAATTCAGTGCTTTCTCACCATCAGGATGTTCATCAGGGTTTGAAGGTGGTTCCCCCACCATCAGGATGTCATTTTGGGGTTGAAGGTAGTCCCTTCACCATCAAAACGTTATTTTGGGATTGAAGGTGGTTTCCCCACCATCAAGATGTTATTTTGGGGTTTGAAGGTTATTTATTCACCCCCAGGATGTTCATTTGGGGTTGAAGGTGGTCCCTTCACCACCAGGATGTTATTCTGGGGTTGAAGGGGGTTCCCCCCACACCAGGATGTTCATTTGAGGTTGAAGGGGGTTCTGCCACCATCAGGATGTTATTTTGGGGTTGAAGGTCATTTATTCACCACCAGGATGTTCATTTGGGGTCGAATGTGGTCCCTTCACCATCAGGACGTTCATTTGGGGTTGAAGGTGGTTCCCCCACCACCAGGATGTTATTTTGGGGTTGAAGGTGGTCCCTTCACCAGCAGGATGTTCAGTTGGGGTTGAAGGTGGTTTCCCCACCATCAGGATGTTATTTTGGGGTTGAAGGTCATTTACTCACCACCAGGATGTTCATTTGGGGTTGAAGGTTGTCCCTTCACCATCAGGTGGTTTCTCACCATCAGGATATTCTTTCTGGGATTGAAAGTGGTTCCCCCACCACCAGGATGTTATTTTGGGGTTGAAGGTCATTTATTCACCCCCAGGATGTTCGTTTGGGGTTAAGGTGATCCCTTCACCACCAGGATGTTCATTTGGGGTTGAAAGCCATTCCCTCCCCATCAGGATGTTATTCTGGGATTGAACCCAGGCTGGTTTCACCATCTCCTGGCCCCCCTCAGCCCCCCAATGACCCATTTGCAAACAGGGCCTTGTCCTGGTGACATTCCAGGGGCCGTGTCCTGCCACAGCCCCAGTTCCCTGCTCTGCAGCTCCCTGGCACGACCTTGGCTGTGACTGTTCTTCACTGGCCCTTCACTGGTGTCTGCTCTGAAGACAAATTAGATTTTTAGGTACCAATCAGCTCCCCTGGTTTAGTCCAAATGCATCCATCCCTCTTCCAGCCTATTAAGGGCTGGGATGAACTTCCCAGCTAATGCAGGTTGCAAATCCACAGCCACTGTGCACATGTCAGGCACTGAGAGCAATTCTGTTGTTTGCTAAGGAAAAAATTCCTCAGGAGGAGGGAAAAGAGAAGAAGATGAGACCAAGAAGGCTCTGGGCTCCAATTAAATGAGTTTCCTTGGCTGCCTGGATTTGTCTCCAGCACTGGCAGGATCAGCAGTGGGGTGGGAGTTGTGCCTCATTCCAAGAGTTCAGCATCATCCTCTCTCCAAGGACTGGGGAGACCCAGGGGGTGGGGAGGTGTCAAGCTTTGGTCTGGGGAGGAGGGGGCTCCCTGTGTGCCTGCCCTGCTCCCCTCCTGAGCATTTTGGCATCAACAAAAGCAAATGAAGGAGGTCAGATTTCACCCCAAAGGAAAATTTCATGCTGTAAACTCCCCAAAAGCTGGAGCTAAGGAAGTGCCTGGGTGGACAGGCTGTGATTTCCCAGCTGAGGTGACACTTGGGAGGCCAGAAAATCCCAGAATGGTTTGGATTGGAAGGGGCTGTTGGGTTCCAAAATATGATATCTGCAGAAAGAAATTTGAGTGGTCCCTGCAGAAGGTCTTGGGGAACAGAAGCTGGGAAAACCCCTCTTTCCTGACCTCATCTCTGGGGACTCTTCCTGCTTCTCCAGCAGGATGGAAAGAGACTCCTTACATGATATTATCACCCAAACAGAGCCCACATCCTGAGCTCATCAGACTTCTGCATAAAAGTCATTTTGTTCCCTCCTTTGCGTGTGTATTCTCTGTATCCCTGGCATCCTGTAAACCCAAATACCTAATCCTCCCTATAAAATCCCCTAAGATAAAATGGGTTTTTCCCATGAGGTAATTCCTAAAGACCCCAAGATAGTCAATCTGGGATTTTCCCTTACCTCATCCTTGTGAAACCCCCCAGTTGTAATAGAATGAATATGCAAACCCCTGTTAAATATGTAAACCCTAAACCCTTTAAATATGAGGTTGTAAATCCAATAAACCATTCCAGTTTCTCACCTCCCCTGGGATCCTCTTAGCTTTATTGACCTCTGCAAAGGGCATGAAAGATGATTTCATTTCAAGCCCTGCCATGGGACACCTTCCACCAGACCAGGACACTCCAAGCCCTGTCCAACCTCCCACGATCGTGTTTGTTCTCTGCTGCTCCTTCCAGGAGACAATTCTGCTGCTCCTTCCCTCAACCAAACCCCCTTTTCCATCAGGATAAACCTCCTGACAGTCTTCCCATGTCATGAGAAGCCTTCCCTGAGCTGCACAGTTGGGAAATGAAATCCCCCCAAAGCCTTTGTTGCCCAAACGCTGCCGGGGCAGCCCCAGAGGGGGGAACAAACCCCTCCCTTTTTGGCTGAACCCATTTCTTTACACTTTCACAGCTTCTCCCAGGGACAAAAGAAAAGAGGGAAGCAGGTCTAGAACCCTCCCCTGGCACTGGGATGAGAGCTGGTGTGGTTGGGATGGATTCCTGATTGCAGGGGAGGGATAACAGGGAGGGCAGGGAGCCATGGAGATACATCAGTCCCCTTTAGCTGAATTCTGGGTTTGCAGCTGAGACCAAAACACACCCCAGGGCAGTTAAACCACTCATTTAAGAAGCCCAAATCCCACCTTTCTTCCTTTTCCTCATCAGGATGCAGGAACAGACCCCAGAAATGGCTCTGGGGAGGGGAGGTGCCCAGGCTGAGGACACGGGATTTAATCAGCTTTGGCCTTTAACTGGCTGGAACCCAGGTGGAATAAAAGAGATATAAACTGATAAAAATCATTCATTGCCTACCAAGAGCAGAAAATTTGGGAAAACATCAGCCTCCCCCAAGCCAGTTGCAGCCCAGTGCCATTCCCAAGCCTGGATCCTCCGCGGGAATTCGCTCCCCTTCCTGCCCAGCTGCAGATGCAACTGCTCTAATAGGCTGTAACTTTCTTTTCCATTTGGAAGTAATGAGATATAATCTGTTTAATTCTAGTCTTTGAGCTCTTTTGGAGGCCTTTTTTTATTCCCATTTTCGGATTTTTTTCCCTTTTTTTTTTTCCTCGTGGAAGGAAAACTCCGGCACGGAGAGAAAGATTTTCTAATCACCGGCTCTAATTACAAAGCAGCACAAATTGCCAGAAACTTTTTTCTCCTTTTTTTTTTCTTTTATTTTTAATTTTAATTTTTCTTTTTTTCTTTTTTTTTTTTCCAAATGGCTTTAAATATAACGAAGAATAATTAAAAATCCAGCAGGCAGCTGCAGACTGGAGTGGCTGGTGGAGGAGAGGCTGGGGAGGGATGGGATGTGGGAGCTGAGGCTGGAAGCAGCTTTTATGGGAAAAAACAGAGGGAGAAATATCAGAACTGGATGGATCCCACCAGGATCAGCGAGTCCAACCCTTTGCCCTGCACAGAACCACCCTGGAGAGTCCCAGCAGGTGGGATGGAAGTGCCCAAAATCCCCATCAAGGCTCTTCCCAGGGATTAATTGATCCCTAAATGGGTATTTGTTGAAGTGCTTCATTTATCAGGCAGAGAGAGCCCCCAAACCAGGCAGAACTTGCCCCAATCCTTGCAGAAAACCATCTGCTGCCAAAAGCTGGAGGAGTTTGTTGGAAATCATCCCAATTTTTGTTGTTTCCTTGAACACCTTGGGAACTGGGAAGCTCTTGGGGGCTCTGGATCAGAGAGGGGGGTTGATTCTGCACAAAACCCAGGTGAGATCCTGCTGGGAAACATCCCAGTGCATCCAGCACATCCCCCTGGCACCCAGCCAGACATCCAGGGGGATGGGGAGGCTGCAATCAATGCTTTCCATGACTCCAAACAGAAAACATGGAATCCACTACACTCTTTAGGGAAAGGAAGTGGGAAAAAGGCATTCCCTGTGTCCAGATACGGCCAAGGGTGGGTGGGAAGGCAGAAGGAGGCAGCTGGGAGAGGAAAGAGGGATGAATTTGGAATCTCAAAGCGAGTTTTTTGGCTTATTCCTGATCTATTTTCCCCCTTCCATGTGTTCCTCAGGACCAGGGAGCTGTGTCTCCCTGCCCTCAGCCTCTCAGGGCTCCAGCACGTTGGGTTTAAGCTGCTATAAAGGTGATGGATAAAATTTAGGCTAGAGGAGAGCTCGACTTTTGATACATGACCTCTCCAAACTGACTTTTTAGGAGAATTTCAACCTGGAAAAATAAGTCCTGGCTGACCCATCTCTACCCAAAAAAGGGGGAAATTTGAAGGAGCAGCTCCTGCACTTTCCTGCCCAGGGAATTCCATGGTCTCCATTGCTCAAAGGACAGCAAAATCAGTTCAAGCTGGGATTGCTGGGGGTTTATTTCACACAATGGTAGTTTTGTAGGGTCATAAATCACCATTTCACAGGTGTCAAGGTCTCCTTCAGAGCAAGAACTCGTGTTCTTGCAGCTGACTCACTTCCCTCTCCTCTCTGTGCTCCTGCAATTCGTGACTTAGAGAAGTCTGAGAGGGAACAGGGATAAAATCCAGGTCTGGGCATCCCCTCACACAAACAGGGAGGGGTTTTCTTTCTGTCAGAGCCCCAAAAAGATGCTGAATTAATTGAAGAGCATAAACCCCCCAGGCTGTGCCTACAGGGATGCTCTGCAGGAAAGGCTCAGTGGCTTTAAAAAGTGTTTGACAAATCAGTGTGGAGGGAGAAAAAATTAAAAAATCCACCCCAAACTGTTGGTGTGGCATTTAGCCAGGCTGCTCCTGCCTTCAGAGGAGCCAAAAAACCAGCTGAGACCCGAAATAATTTCCTACAGGTGTCTCGAGAGTCTTGCTGCTCCCTGAGGATAAACCTTTTGGAATACTGAGGGTGGGTGGTTGAAGGAGTGTCTCCTGAAAATCAACAACAGGTTGCACATGTCCCCCCTGACCCACAGGTCCAACAGCTCAAGGAAATAAAAAAAAATATCAGATTAGGCAAAGCATCTTCTTCAGTTTGAGTGAAAGGCAGAGGGTTCAGAGGGGCTGGTGTGTGGAGAGGGAGCTCTGGCTCCTGAAAAACTGCTCTGCCAGAGTTCTTCCCATGCAGCCTCGGTGCTAAAGCCACTTTTCTCCAGGTTTGGCCAAAAACTCCTATTTATTTCAGGGGAAAATCTGATTTAATGTGGCTTTAATGTGAGCTCGACCCTTTCAGTCCCCAGGGAAGCCACCCTGGGGCTCACCCCAGTGTCTGACTGACACCACGAGATCCCCACACAGGGAGCACCAGTGGCTCTGGTGGCTAATTCAGATTTTGGGAACAGCTACATCAATCCCAGCTCTTCCCTCCCCACTCCAGCCACAATATCCTGGAGGTGAAACTGTCTCTGTGCCTGGAATGTGCCTGAATATGACAGAGTGGGGATGGGCAAAGATTTAGGGCTCTTTTCCCCCCACACCTGGTGACATCTCCCCTCCTGTCTCCCTGTCCTGCAAACCTCCCCTTGCAGTGAATCACACCCAAAATCCCCCACTGAGAGATGGGCAGGGAAAAAAAATACAGATTTTTTCCTTTACAGTGTCCTCAGGAAAGCCCAGGGGGCAGGGAAAAGTGAGCAGGAGCTGTTGGAGCTGTGCCTTTTCTCCAGGGCTGGGAATCCCATGGAATTTGTCCCCGGGACCTGCTGAGCATCCCTGGGGGTGCCACTTCCCAGGATCTCCTGGGGATGCTCTCTCAGCTCTGGCTGATGCTGAGAGGAAATGTCTCCCACCTGTCCATAGGTCCAGGATATTCATGGAAGCCATTTGGAAAATTGTGTTTTTAAGCTGATTTTTCAACCCAGGGAGACAACACTGAGGGAGTTCTGGGGGACTTGGAATAAATCTGAGAGCAGGGTTTCCTTCCATTAATGAGTGGACAATTCAACCTCCTTGCCTGGGGGGTTTGGGCTTGGTTTTTATCCCCCTTCTCCAGCTTTTCTTCCAAACTTGAGCCACTTTGACCTGATGGAACAGCTGGAGCTGTGTCAGGGCAGGCTCAGGTTGGATCTCAGGCAAAGGTTCTTCCCCCAGAGGCTGGTTGGGCACTGCCCAGGCTCCCCAGGGCAGTGGGCACAGCCCCAAGGCTGCCAGAGCTCCAGGAGGGTTTGGACAATGCTCTGAGGGACAGGGTGGGATTGTTGGGGTGTCCTGAGCATGGTCAGGGATTGAATTCCATCATCCTTGTGGGTCCCTTCCAGCTCAGGACATTCTGTGATTCTCTGAACTCATCGAGTTCTGCTTTTCAGCTGCAAGTCAAGCCATAAAAAGGAGTCAAACTTCCAAACCATCAAGTTTTCACCCAAAATTACCAATGCAAATTCACCTCGGTATCCTCTGAATACAACCCCCTTGGTCAGGGCTTAAATCCTATTTTCCTAGGACTTAGGGAACACAAATTCCAAACCCTGCTGCAGCAAAGAGTGTGCTTGAAAAATATTGAGTCTCAGGTGCCTCGGCAGTGATTGTGACATTCATTTAATCCCTGTGTCTATAATTAGATTGATTTTCCAGGGAAGAGCAGCAAATTGCATTTGAGGAAGTTATCACATTATTTTATTACGCTCCTGATTATTACATTTTTTTGGGTGCAGGTGAGAAAATAAAAATGAAGCTGCGCTCTGCAAACTTGGGGAGAAGGAGTTTTTTTTTAATTGTAGATTAATTAGTTGGAGTGACAGACGTAGCTGGGACTGAGGGAAGAGCAAGTAAACATCCTCCCCCTCCCCGACCTCGCTCAATCTGCATTGCAAACTATTATTTAAAACCACCCAGAAACAAGACAGGCTGAAATTTCCAGCCTCTCAAACTGTGGTTTTACTCCAAATCCAGCTGAGAAAGAGTGAAATTGGAGACTTGTGAAACTCCAAAAAGCTTCAATTTAGAACCAGGCAGCGACATGACACCGGGTGTTAAAAATGTGTATTAATATCAAATGGCATAACTCAATCCTGCTGTTAATGGAACATCTGAAGGTTGCTAAAATTCCCTCCTTTTTTTTTTTTTCTGATGTTATCAGAGCAGAATAAGACATTTGTTAAGCTATTTTTCACTCTAAAGTGCCCAAATGACCCCATCACGGGTAATTTTCGTCAAACTCCTCTTAAAGAGGCAAAATTCTCCTTTCTGAGTGCTCGAGTCGCGTTGGCACATCCTCGGTGCAAGGGTTGGGGTCCAACCCTGTGGTCAGGGCAGAGCCCTTGGTCCTAGAGAAAAAAAATCAGATAAACAGCTGAGAAAAGAAGTTGAACTAAGTTGGGGCAGCCTGTGCTGGCACAGAGGGGGTTGGTTGGTCCAAAGGAGGCAATGAAGGTGGGGAAGGGCCTGGATTTGGAGCCGTGTGAGGACACTGAGGACACTTGGTGTGTTCAGCTGGAGCAGAGGAGACTGAGGGGAGACCTCACTGCAGTTCCAATTCCTGGGCAGGGGCAGAGGAGGGGCAGGGACTGAGCTCTGCTCTGGGGGGACCAGGGACAGCAGCCAGGGAATGGCTGGAGCTGTGTCAGGGCAGGCTCAGGTTGGATCTCAGGCAAAGGTTCTTCCCCCAGAGGCTGGTTGGGCACTGCCCAGGCTCCCCAGGGCAGTGGGCACAGCCCCAAGGCTGCCAGAGCTCCAGGAGGGTTTGGCTGATCCTCTGGGGCACAGGGGGTGACTCTTAGGGCCGGGCCTGTGCAGGGCTGAGGGTTGGACTGGATGATCCTTGTGGGTCCCTCCCAGCTCAGCATGTTCTGGGATTCTGTGATCCCCTCAGGAAGGGCTTGTTGTCCCCAGAGCCTTGGGGACAAGCTCGTGGTTGCTGTGCCCCCCTAAGCAGCATCCCGGGGGTTTCACTGGGGTTTCCCAGAACACCCAAGATTTCCCTTGGGAGTTTTCTCCTGAGCCAAGCACAGAGAGCAAAATGCAGGAGCCAAAAGAAAGAGGAGACACCAAAGCTGGTGTCAAAGCTCAGCTGAGCTCAAATATCCACCCAGCACATCCCACTGCTGTGTGCTTGTGTTTGTCTATCCCACACCTGCTCCTCGTGCCCGTGGTTTTATCTGCACTGCCCAGGCTCCCCAGGGCAGTGGGCACAGCCCCAAGGCTGCCAGAGCTCCAGGAGGGTTTGGGTGATCCTCTGGGGCACAGGGGGTGACTCTTGGGGCTGGATCTGTGCATGGACAAGAGTTGAACTCGATGATCCTTGTGGGTCCCTTCCAAACCAGCACAGTGTGTGATCCTGTGACTCTGTGACCCTCTTGTGGAACAACCCCTGCTTGGCACCTGGGATCAAAACTCTGCATTTTGAAAGCCCTTCTGAAAGCTGAGAAGTTTGGGAGGTCAGCAGGGGAAGAAAAACACGATGTGAAACTCCTCCTGAAAAGTCTCTGGGCCATCCTGGTCTCCCCAGGGACCTCTCCCAGCTCGTTCCTGCCATCCCTCATCACAGCAGCTGCTCTGCTCCTGCAGCTCCTCACGGAGGGCCCTCGGTGCCGGGCTAATCCGAGCAGACAGCATGCATAATTCAACTGGATTTGGGCAGGGAGGAGATGGGAAGGGGCAGGATCCAGCCCATCCTCTCCATCCCTGGGTGGCTGAGCAGCCCCAGCTCTCGTGGTGCCCTCACTTCACTTCGCAGTAGGGATGAACACAACAGAGGAATTGTTTGGCCTCCATCGTGTCCTCCTCACTCTCCACAGCAATTGAAGCATTTTATTGTGGTTTGGGTTTTTTTTTCTCATTAACACAACAGCAGGCAGGGATTTACACCAATCTTAAAGGGCTGTTCCAGCCTCCCGTGCCCCCAAATCACAAAATCACGGAATACGCTGAGTTGGAAGGGACCCACAAGGATCATCGAGTCCAACCCTCAGCCCTGCACAGGATCGGCCCCAAATCTCTCTGGGGTGGGTTTCTCCAGGGATTTGGGCAGTATTAAATGATTCACTTTGAATTAAATTATCTATTATCTATTAATTAAATTATTTATTATTTTCTTATTAATTTATCAATGTTTTTGCATGACATGGAGCAAGTCGTGTGACCCCCCTGTGCATCAAGGGCAGAAACATTCCTTCCTTATTGTGCTTGTTCCTCAAAAAGACCCCCAGTAACAGACAGAAAATATTATTCCAGGGGATGGAGAAGCCCCCAGGGATATTGAGGCAGGTTGTTGGTCTTTATTTCCTTTTTTAAGTTCCAGTTTTACGGAAAAGTCCATAAAATGGTGACATTTTTAACCATTTTTGCTCATTGCTTTGAACTTCCCCGTCTCGTCTTCGGAGGCACCAAGGCCCAGAAGGGCCAGGAGATGTAGTTTAATGAGACAGGTTTTAAAGGTCACTCTGTGTAATAAATCTGTGCTTTTTAATATTTAAACTTGTAAGGCATTTAAACCTTCAGGCTCCTGGGATTTGCTCCACCAGATCCAACTAGATCCATCAAGCTCAGAAAACCTTTTGCCTCCGTGAATATCTGATTTCCTGTGCTTGAGATGAAGAGGGTCTCTTTATCCAAGTCCATTCATCTGTCATAACTCGGGCACATTTAAAGCCTTTAAATCTCTCTGGGATGCTGGATAAGGTGTGGAGAAAACCTTCTGGAAGCTGGAGCTTGTGAAGCTCTTGTTGAGAGTCAAGAGAAAGGTCAATAAGAGAAAGGTGATGCCTCCCAAAACTGTGTTAAAAGCCCTCTCCCCCGAGCTTGGCCAAACCCCAGGTTTAGAGAAGATGCTGAGGTGGATTGAGGAGGGAGCAGAACATAAATTCAGGGTTTTGCTGCACAGCTGATGAGTTTAGAAAAACTGCCAGTTTGGGGTCAGGATTTTTGACAGGAAGCTGAACATGAGCCAGAGTGTGCCCAGGTGGCCAAGAGGGCCAATGGATCCTGGTCTGGATCAGGAAGAGTGTGGCAGCAGGTCCAAGGAAGTGATTCTTGCCCTGGACTCAGCGCTGGTGAGGCCACCCCTGGAGTGCTGTGTCCAGCTCTGGGCCCTCAGCTCAGGAAGGACATGGAGGTCCTGGAGCAAGTCCAGAGAAGAGCAGCGAGGCTGGGGAAGGGAGTGGAGCACAAGTGCTGTGAGGAGAGGCTGAGGGAGCTGGGGGGGCTCAGCCTGGAGAAGAGGAGGCTCAGGGGAGACCTCCTCACTCTCTGCAACTCCCTGACAGGAGGGGGGACCCAGGAGGGGCTTGGTCTCTTTTCCCAGGCAACTCTCAGCAAGACAAGATGGCTCAGTCTTGAGCTGTGCCAGGGGAGGTTTAGGTTGGATATTAGGAAGAAATTCTTTCCAGAGAGGGTGCTCAGCCATTGGAATGGGCTGCCCAGGGAAGTGGTGGATTCTCCGTCCCTGGAAATTTTTAAGAAGAGACTGGATGTGGCATCAGTGCCATGGGCTGGGAACCACAGCGGGGTTGGATCCAGGGTTGGATTTGATAATCTCAGAGGTCCCTTCCAACCCAGCTGATTCTGGGATTCTATGATTCTCTGATTCTCTGCAGGTCGGGGCGTGTGGGGGTTCATTTGCTCCCATATCTCTGATTTATACCCCAGCCCCACTCTGGCTGTGCCCAGCTGAGCCCCCCCAGCCGTGGGCTGGGTCCTGGCACAGTGTCAGAGCCGATGCCATTCGCACCCAATCACTTTTCCATCAGCAGGAATTAGGGACCATCAGCAGGAATTAGGGATGCTCTGGCTCGGAGCGGGATAACGCTCTCACACCCTGGGAATGCTCGGCTGACTGGCACTTCCCCTGATTGATATTGCAACGAGAATTAGATGTGATTAAATCGAATCATTGCCTCGTGAGCAGATGAGGGCCAGAGGCTCCCAGGATGGTCAGATGGGAAATTTGGGATGGATTTGCAAATCAAGCTTCCAGAACTATCAGTTTTAAAGCCAATGTAGGAAAAAAAAATCATTTTTCTTTCTCAGGATCGAGGTGTGGGAAATTTCCAGGGGTTCCCCAGTGTCAAAAACCCTCTTGGACCTGGAATAGCCATGTGGGAGGGGGATGAGAGATCCCAACCCTTAAGGAGAAGACCCACCAAAAACTACTCAAAAATGGTATTTTAAAGACTGAGATGAGCTCGGTTAAAACTTGGTAGTAATAACACCAAGGCCATGGGTTCAATCATCATTCACTTGATGATCCTTGTGGGTCCCTTCCAGCTCCAAATATTCCATGATTCTGTAAAAGGAAAGGCAACACCTTCAACAGAGTGGGACACAGGTCCTGGGGTTGTTAATGGGGTCTGGAGCAGCAACCTTGGCAGGAGAGGGACGAGAAGAAAGGCCCCAAGGGTCAAGAGGGTGATAGGGAAACCCTTTGCTTCCTACCTTCTAAAAAGCTTCTGTTTAGAGGTAGGAATTGGTCCCACTGTTGATTATTCCAGCCAGGCCCTTGATGCATCCCAGCAGCTCTGTGTTAATGTTCTGGTGATGGATGTGGGATCTGCTCCCCAAACCACCATGAATTCCATTAGGAGGCTGGCTGGGAAATGAGGTCTTTCAAGATTTAAACCCTCAAACACCCTTTATTTGAATTCCATGCCAGCACTGAGCCATCTATTTGCCTTCAGTGCAGCTCTGAGCCCCGGCCTGTCTGCAGGGCTGATCTTTGAACTTCTCTGGGTTTGAGGTGGGACCTCATCCCTGCTGGATCATCTCCTCCTGCTCCTGGCTCTGGAGCCAGAATTATTTCCCTGATTCTGTAATTAAGGCCTGGAAACTCTGGGCTCAAATCTGCTCCACTGGTGCCACCTCGAAATGTTTCCATCTGCTGTGACATCACAAAACCTGAGCTGGGGGTGGTTCCATCCCTGGCTGCAGCTCCAGACACCAAATCCAGCTGCTCTGGGGTCAGCACTTGACAAAAGCAGCTCTCTGCCCTTTGATTTCAGGGGGATGGGGTGGGGTCCTCCCATCCTTCTCCTCTGGGGCCAACAAGGCTTGGAAGGAACCAGGGGGCACAGGAGTGGTTGGGTGTCATGAGTTCCTCAGGCCTCAGCAGCTGTTGGAGCACAGACCAGGAGGTTGGATTGACTTGGGAGTACAAATGATCCCATGGAACCGGGCTGGGAGAGCTGGGGGGGTTCAGTTGGAGCAGAGAAGGATCCAGAGAGACCCGAGAGCCCCTTCCAGGGCCTAAAGGGGCTCCAGGAGAGCTGGAGAGGGACTGGGGACAAGGGATGGAGAGACAGGACACAGGGAATGGCTTCCCACTGCCAGAGGGCAGGGCTAGATGGGAGATTGGGAAGGAATTCCTGGCTGGGATGGTGGGGAGGCCCTGGCCCAGGTTGCCCAGAGAAGCTGTGGCAGCTCCTGGATCCCTGGAAGTGTCCAAGGCCAGGTTGGACGGGGCTTGGAGCAACCTGGGCTGGTGGGAGGTGTCCCTGCCCATGGCAGGGGGTGGGATGGATGGGCTTTAAGTTGCCTTCCAACCCAAACCTTCTGGGATTCTTTGATTAAAAACAACTTTTTGAAGTGAACTGCAGGAGGAACAAATGCAGTTTTCAGTATTACCCCAATTTTGAGGGAAAAAAGGAGAAAACAGGAAGTGGGGAAGTGGCACCTTTGGAGAGTAATTCCCAAATGGACAGAGCAGCACCTTACAGTGGAGTGGATGCTCATCCCAACCTCACATTGGCTGGAATTCCTACCCAGTGGGGCTGGAAGGTGGCAAACTGTTTATAAGGGAGAGGAAAAAAAAAAGGATGAACATCCCTGAGTGTTGCACTTGTGCTTTCCAAAGGCAAGGTTGGAGACCCCGAGTATCCAAAGGTAATTTAAGCACAAATTATTAAAAAGCAAAAGAAAGGGAAGCAGTGAAGCAAAACAAACCCTTTTGATGGAGGTGAAGCAAAGGGGCTTTTCTCCTCTCAGGTTTCCACTGGGGGTCAGTGGAAATGCTTTTCATTTATTCACTTCAGCTCCCAGGTCTGTGTTGCTGCAGCACCTGAGGAACAAACAGTCCAGATGTGCCTCTGGTGGGGGCAGTGAAAGAAGAAAAGCTTCCAACCTGTGCAAAATTAAAGCAAAACAGGGACAGGGATGTTTTGAGGACTCTCAGCCTATAGACTTAATTTTTAATTTTTTTTTCCACAGGTTTCTAAATACTGAAGGGAGAAATTAGAGCCAACACTCTCAGACTGGGGGTTTTTATTTAGTCCCATTTTTGAGGTCTTTTGAGCCCTCCCTGGGATTATTATTTGAGCCCTCCCAAGTCAATCCAACCACCTGCTCCGTGCTCAAGCAGGTGCTGATGCCTGAGGAACTCATGAGACCCAACCACTCCTGTGCCCCCTGGTTCCTTCCAAGCCTTGTTGGTCCCAGAGGAGAAGGATGGGAGGATCCCACCCCATCCCCCTCAAATCAAAGAGAGCTGCTTTTGTCAAGTGCTGACCCCAGAGCAGCTGGATTTGGGCCCTGAAGCTGCAGCAACCCCAGGGCCACTGCAGGACCCTCCTCCAGCTCAAACCCCTCTTCCTCATATTCTAGCTGTGGATAAAAAGGACTATTTTCATCTCCACCTCTTTTATTAAATAATCAACCTGAGTTTGAGCCTAAAGCCAAACAAAATAAAAACTTAGGCCAGTTTGAGCTGGGGAATCAACCCCAACAGCAAGTGGGGAGAAAACACTAAAAAAAGTGTTTTTTTTTTCCAAGGAAAGTGCTCAGATAGCTGGAATTGTGATGCCTTTCAGGACTAGGCACTTAGTTAAATTAAGATGGGCAAGAATAAGCTGCCTAACTTTAAACCCTGCATTAGCCCCATCTCTATTCATGAAGGCATTATGTTGAATTAATGTTGTTATAGAATTAGCCTCCTAAGAGGCTTGGAGATGTCACCTCCCAGAAGATGCTATTATTTGTAGCCCTCTTGGAATGGTGAACACACTCCCAAGGTTCAGATCATTCCATTATTGGGTAACCTCCAGAAATCAGGAAACCACATGGATTGGGTTGTTTTTTATATTCAGGCCAAACTCTTGGAATCATTGAAAGGCAGGAAAAAATCTGCTCCAGCATCACCTCAACATTTCCCTCCCATTTCAGTTTTGGAGGAGTTGAATTTTCCCTCCATCTCCTGGAGTCCTTTCCCACCGTGTTGGGAGCCAAGGGATCCTCTGGATTTTATTCCACTCTGAGGATGTTCCCCATGAGGTGTCTGGAGGGACACCAGTGTGGAGCTGGTGGACAACTCCAGGGTCCCCTGATGGCTGATAACAACAATTCCATGGTGCCAACAGACCAGAGCAGAGCAGGATATTCCAGTTGGGAAGGACCCACCATGGGCCAAGGGTGGCAGGACAAGGGGTCATTCCCCCTCTGCTCATCCAGTATTTCCCTCAGACCTCATCCTGCAGCCCCAGGGAGGGATTTCCACAGCCAAATCCCTTTGGGAAGGACCCAGGTGAGCTCTGCAGCCTCCCCCTGTCACGCCTTGTTGCCTCACTCATTTAAAAGAAATTTAAAAAAAAGCAGCTGAGGAGTTAATTGAGTCTTATAATTTTCTGAGTGCAAACAGTTCTGACACAGCTTTCCACCCCTTTCTGGTGCTCCAGAGCTCCTCATGATGGGGATGGATAACCCAACCTTGGGATGCTGATGAAGAAATTTAAAAAAACTCAAACTTAGTGCAGATACACCCAAAAAGACTTAAAAATCCAGGGGTGACTCTTTTTTTTTTGTGCTAAAAATGCCTCCACGTGCAGCTTGAGGTTGCTCCCACGGAAATGGAAGGGAAAGAAAAAGGATAATAATTTCTCTCCAACTCAATGTTGCAGGTGATTAGTGCCCAATATGCCCCGAGCAGCTTTAGTGTTTAACATGGAGGTGATAGTGAGAATTTATGAGAGCTCGTGGACAATAACAGCTTTCCAGAGAGGCTTTGATTAAACATTATGGATCCACATTATGCAAATTTATTGCGTGGTTAATATGACTCCAAAAGAACACAGTGGCACTTAAAAAAGCATTTAAAAAGGGGGGAAAAAAATAAATAAATCCAAGTCGCCGAAGCCCACGGGGTTTCTCAGAGCCACAGGAAGGTCTCACTTTAGGATGGTTGGAGCTGGAAGGAGAAGTCAGAGAGCAGGGAAATACAGGGAAAATCCATGAGTTTAAACAGCACCTTCAGAGGCAGACAAATTCCAGCCTGGATATCCCACATTCCAATTGCTTCTGGTGTTAAATCACTGCAGACACGTCTCGTCCAACAGTCACCTGCTTTTTGTGTTTGAATCTGGGGGGACCAGAATGGGACGGAATGGAAACCATGGGCTGGGTTTGCCAAAGCCAACATTCCTGCCAGGAATGGGGGGGGGGGGGGGGGGGGGTGTTTTTAACTCCCTTTGACACTTTTTGGGTGTCGTTTGTCACCGTCTCCCGAGCAGGACCGGGGTTGGGGCCGGGATTGGGGCCGGGATTGGGGCCAGGATTGGTGCCAGCAGCTCCTGCAGGGCCTTCATTAACTCCCACAGATTCTCCTGCTGGTTAAAACTGGGATTATTCTAAAGCCAGGACTCATTTTCCTCCAGAAATCGAGGTTGGGCAGAAGGCAGATCCCATCAACAACCTCTTCTCCATCAAACAGCAAAGCACAAAACCAGCACAGAGCAGGGGTGTGATGGACAACCAGCCCTTCTCCAGCTGCTGCTGCTGCACTGGGGCTTTTTGTGTAAAAACCCAACTTTTTGGCCAATGATCATGAACCAGGAGCTGATGTACGCAAAGGACCTTGAGTTTTGGGAGGTTTCAGAGCTTGATGCTCAGAGAAACCCAGAGAAACCTGGTTGTTCTGTCCACTCCTTCCCTGGTGGAAAAAAGATTCTCCCAGCAAACAGAGTTGTTCCTGCTCCCTCCCAGCCCCATCAACCCTTCCCTTCCAAGCTGGAGATGCTTTAAACGTCATAACCCTTTAATAATTGTTGCTTGGCCATCATTCAGTGAGGGCTGTGGTTGTTCCTCAGGAGGATCCTCCTGGATCCTGCCGTGAGAGGGGAAATGGGCAGAAAATTGAATTTTTAATAAAAATACAGGTGGAGGGTGCAAACCAAGGGTTCTGGAGAACAGGAGGGAGGGTGGAGAGAGGGGATAGTTGCAAGGTTTGGGTTGTTGGGTGGAATTCTCCCCATGGGTGGAATCCTCAGGTGTCTGGAGAGGGGGGATGATGTTTGGGAGAGGAGCTTCACCCCCCTGGAAGATGCTGGTGGGGGTTTGGGTGGGGTAGAGAAGGCAGGAAGCTCCATCCTCCAGATCTGGGAGCTGTTTGGCAATGCTGGGGTTGGGATAACAGTGAGGGCACTGATTTGGGGCTGGGATGGATGGCTCAGGCCTGACCCTGTTTGCAGCCCCTTGGAACCACTTTCAGCCCCTAAACTGGGGGGTTTCCTCATTCCTGTTTTCCCCCCACCTCCTAAAGATGATCCACAGGTTCACTGGGGGATAATTGTTAAGTTTTTAACTCTGTGCTTCTGCTTTATTAGACCCCTCTTTCAGGCAGGGTCTAATAAACCCTGTCCCAGCCAGCAACTAGGCCGGGCTTAAAGTGCCCAGGCTTAAACCAAACTCAAAAAGCATTTTCAAAGTGGTCCAATGTGAGTGCAAACTGCAATGACACGAGTTCCTGGGACACCTTGGAATCCCCCTCCATCCCAAAATATCCAGGAGCTACAGGTGGGTGATGAAGGACCCCACGAGCTCCCACAGCAGGGAAGGGTCAGGTGGGTCTTCATGAGCTTCTTTCCAGGAGATGAACTCACCCAGGGCTTGATAAACTGGATTTAATGCCCTTTGAATTGTCTGGGGTGGTGTTTTCTTCTGGGTAGAAATCAAATCAGAGCCTTAAGAAAGAGCTAATTGGGGCAGGGTGATGTTTTTGGGCTGTCAGAGGTGGTTTGCACCAGAAATCAGCTCCAGACAGAGAGACCAGTGCTGGGAGGGCTGGTGGGAGAAAAGGTGGGAATTCTTTGGTCACTTCATCTGTAGGTTTTGAATGTTCAGGTGGGTTTGCTCCCCCTCTTTTTCTTTCTGAGAACAGTTAAAAGTGGGGAAGAGCAGTTAAAAATGGGGAAGAGCAGTTAAAAATGGGGAGCAGGAGGGAGGGGGGTGATGGGAACTGCTCATTTTTCAATTTTACCTGATTTCACTAAAGGAAATGATTCATTTAATAACGTTTTGAATCTCATCTGAGATGAAGCAGGAACCCAAACCCTGCCTGCTGCCAGCAGGATCAGAGCCTGGACCCCACCCCAGCCCTGGGCCAGGAGGGTCCATCCCCTCCCCTCCATCCCCCTCTCCCAAGGGATGGGGTGGCACAGCATCCCTGTTCCCATGCTGGGAAGAAACAATTCTAGTTCTGCATCAAAAACCTCAGTCCCTGGGATTCCAACCCCCTCCTGGGCTGTCCTGCAGCTCCCAGAGCTGTGCTCCTGCAGGATGCTGAGACGTTCCTCCCTCAATACCTTTCCCTTCCGTAGCAGCTTTTATCCAATAATCTCAAAAGCACTTTACAAGTAATAATTAATTAAGCTTCCCAGACCCTTTCTTCAATTCCAGATTATTAATAAATTATGCTTTATTATTTATAAATACATGGCACATCATTTTTCTCTCTGCTATTACCCTGAACAGTCACTTAGCTGATATTAGCACAGTTTAATTCCAATTTGGCAAGGATGTTCTTTAACCCTTTCAGGGTTCTTTCTGGGTGGTGTTGAAGTGCTGCAGGGAGAAGAGGGTGGTGTGAGGGTCTGGTTGTCCTGTCCAGCTCCTTGCTAATGTATTACATTTAATTTCCCTGCACCTTTGTACCAAAAGGAGTGTTATTAATGCCCTTACTCACACCCAGCCAGAATTAGGGGTATTACTTTTCATCCCTTTGCAAACCCCTATAAAATACCGAGTCTGGGAACTTGTGCCCTTTTCATTTTGCCTCCTCTAAAGACTCCCCAAAGCTGCTTATCTGAGAGCCCAGAGCCCATTTCTGCTCCACACCCAAATCCTCTTGACCTCAGCAGAGCCTCCAACATCAGCTTGAATCCACCCAAAACCCGGGATTTTCCTCCCTGAGAGCAGAGCAGGATTTCATTTCCCATTCAGCCTCATGGACAGAGGGGAAGCCAAACCAAGTTCAGAGAAATAAACCCTGAGATAGTTTTTCCAAAGCCTCGTGTCCCTTTGTGGGAGAAAAGCCAGGGATGAATTAATGGCATTGAAAAGGGAGAGGAGAGAGAGGCTGATCCTTCTCCTGCTGGAAACAGGGAGGGAAGGACTCTATCCAAGGGTTCTGATCCCTGGGGAGACAGCCTGGGAACAAGGCAGAGGAGGGAAAAGCAGCCTGGAGAAGTTTATGTGTAATGAGCTCCTCTGAGCTGGTCCCATCCCTCCCATCAGGATTTGGGGTGGGATGGGGGGTTAAGGAGCATTAACTGCCCCATTCCCACTTATTCCTCTGCTTTTTGCTGGTGGGCTCCCTGTGTCCTGCTGGGATCCCAGATGGGGATGGAAAGGGCATCAATCTGCTCCTAAAAACCCCCCTGGACACAGGAGTTGGGGCTGCAGGGGGGGAGAAGGAGCCCCAGAGCTGCTCTGCACTTCTTGGGGGGATCCAGGTGGGGGCAGAATCTGGGTTTGGTTAAAAAAAACCAAAAAAACCAACAAACAAACAAAAAAAAACACGCAACCCAAACCAACCAAACAAACAAAACCCACAAAAAAAACCAAACAAAAGACAAACAAAGGAAAAAAGAACCAACCAAACCAACAAACAAACAAAAAAAACAAAAAACCAAACAAAAACCAAAAAAACCCCAAACAAACAAACAAACAAAACAAAAAAACACAAACACCCCAAACAAAAAAACCCAACCAAACAAAGAAAAACAAAACAAAAACAACCCCCCCAAACAAAAACAAACAAACAAAGAAAAAACAAACAAACAAAAAAAACCCCAAAAAACCAAAAAAACAAGAAACAAAAAAAAACCCACAAAAAAACCCGCAAAACCCCCAACAAACAAACAAACAAAACAAAAAAACCCCAACCAAACAACCAAAACCAAAAACAAACAAACAAAAAAAACACCAAAAAAACCAAAACCAAAACCAAAACAAAGAAACTAACAAAAAACCAAACCAAACCAAAACAAAAAAAAAGAAACAAATAACCCTCACAACCCGAAGTAGCAACCCCAAAGGCACAGGACATCCCTTCCCACCTCTTGGCATTGGGCAAAGCAGGATAAGTGTCCAAGGGAAAGTTCCAGCTCAAACTTTCTCCAGGTTTTTGGAAGTCTGAGTGTTTCAGAGTGACCAGGAGCTCTCTGCTCATCCCCTGCTTGGCCCCTCGACCCCTTGGAGGCTGGAAAAGGGATGTGCCAGGCACAGCCTGGGGTGTGCAGCTCCAGGGAGGATCCAGGAATATCCAGGCTGGTACAGGGATGTTTCAGCTCCAGGAGAGATCCAGGAAGGATCCAGGCTGGTTGAGGAGGCTGCAGCTCCAGGAAGGATCCAGCACATCCATCCTGGCAGAGGGATCCAGCATCTCCAGGAAGGATCCAGGCACTTACAGATTGGTAGAGGATGCTGCAGTTTCAGGAAGGATCCAGGAATATCCAAGCTGGCACAGGGATGTTTCAGCTCCAGGAAGGATCCAGGCTGGCTGAGGAGGCTGCAGCTCCAGGAGGGATCCTGGAAGGATCCAGGCACATCCAGTTTGGCAGAGGGATCCAGCATCTCCAGGAAGGATCCAAGCATTTCCAG
>NW_020897800.1:5943962-5954563 GCF_003984885.1 Neopelma chrysocephalum
GCACATCCAGGTTGGCAGAGGGATCCAGCATCTCCAGGAAGGATCCAGGCCCTTCCAGGTTGGCAGAGGGAATTTAAAAGCAATGGGAATTTAAAAGCAATGGGAATCTCAAAGCAATGGGAATTTAAAATCAATGGGAATTTAAAAGCAATGGGGATCTCAAATCAATGGGAATTTAAAAGCAATGGGAATCTCAAAGCACTGGGAATTTAAAAGTAATGGGAATTTAAAAGCAATGGGAATCTCAAAGCACTGGGAATTTAAAAGTAATGGGAATTTAAAGCAATGGGAATATAAAAGCAATGGGAATCTCAAAGCACTGAGAATTTAAAAGCAATGAGATCTCAAAGCAATGGGAATTTAAAAGCAATGGGAATTTAAAAGTAATGGGAATTTAGAAGCAATGGGGATCTCAAATCCATGGGAATTTAAAAGCAATGAGAATTTAAAAGCAATGTGAATTTAAAAGCAATGGGAATCTCAAATCCATGGGAATTTGAAAGCAATGGGAATTTAAAGCAATTGGAATTTAAAAGCAATGAATTTAAAAGCAATGGAGATCTCAAGGCAATGGGATCTCAAAGCAATGGGAAATTCCAGCCTCTAGACTCCCCACTGTGTCTCTGTGCTTGTATTTCCCAGGGCAGGGTTGCTGATCCAAGCCTGGATCCCACCTTCTCCTTGGGAGAAGACAGATCTCTCTGGGAAAGCCCCTCTGCCTCCATTTTCCCCATGGATAAAATGAGGATTCCTCCTTGGCCAGGCCCCTGGAGCTCCCTCTGAGGGCAGGGAAGGGTCTCTCCCCTTCCCAACTAACCCTGAACCCCCCGGGGCTGCCAGGAAGACGTTCCTGAGGCTGCTTTTCCCAGAACAGACTGTTTGGGACGGATGTGGAGAGGGAAGCCAAGGCTGGTTGTCATTTCTCCCTGCATTGATTCCCTTTTTTCCCTTTGTTTTATTTGGGGATAATTAACAGCTTTGCCTAATACTCTATTAATTCATTGTGCCACTGCATTAATTAGCATTAAAGGGATCCTTATATCAGTGTCTGGAGTTGTAAGGAGGCCCAATCCACCAGCAACTTTTCCATATTCCTCATCAAAATGTGGCACAAGAGTGGAAAGAACACATCAGGATGAGGTTTTTCCCAAAAAACCACCATTTTCCAGCAGCACTGCAGCATCCCAGGAGATACTGAGATGGGAAAATATCTCCAGGACACAGTTTATTTTCTCCCTGTCAATATTTTCTCTCCCTTTAATCCATTAAATCCACCAAACCCCTGAAGTTTTTACCCCATGTTCCCTAAACCCACCAAATCCACTTAAGACTCTCCAGAACTTCCTCAGGGGTTGGGAAAAGTGGGATCTTTGGGAAGATCAGCCCTTTTTTGGGGCAGTTTTTGGCAGCAGAATGTTGCTTCCAGGATTTTTTTCACCAAGTGACCTCCTGGGAGATGTTTTGGAAGGAGCTTCCTGGGCTTTGGGGGGGGTTTTTACTCCTCATTGCCTCCAAAACGAGCCCAAAATGGGTTGGGAAAGGGGTTAATCTGAAGATTTTGGAGGGGAAAAGGGTGGGAAGTCCTGGGGTGGTTTCCAGGTTTCATCAGTTGTGGTAAAATTTGGGGATGAGCGATGGGAAGGCAGCAGGGAAAGCTCCTTTCAAGCCAACAAGGACATCTAAAATGGGTAAAACCACCACGAATCTCCAACTTTCCACCCCTTTCAACACCACAAGAACACCTAAAATGGATAAAAACACCATAAAGCTCCAACTTCCCACCCTTTTCAACCCAATTAGAACATCTAAAATGGGTGAAAATGCCACAAATCTCCAACTTTCCACCCCTTTCAACCCAACAACAACAACTAAAATTGGTTAAAAATACCATAAAGCTCCAACTTCCCACCTCTTTCAACCCAACAAGAACATCTAAAATGGATAAAAACACCATAATCTCCAACTTCCCACCCCTTTCAACCCAATAAGAACAGTTACAATGGGTAAAAATACCACAAATCTCCAACTTCCCACGCCTTTCGACCCAACAAGAACATCTAAAATGGGTAAAAATCCTATAAATCTCCAACTTCCCACCCCTTTCAACGCAACAAGAACATCTAAAATAGATGAAAATACCACAAATCTCCAACTTCCCACCCCTTTCAACCCAACAAGAGCAGCCAAAATGGGTAAAAATAACAAAAATGTCCAAATTCCCATCCCTTTCAACCCAACAAGAACAGTTAAAATGAGTCAAAATCCTATAAATCAGCAATTTCCCACCCAAATAACCCCAATTTGAAAGAAAAGGAGCTGATCCCTGTCCCAGGGTGGTTTTTGAAGGTCATTGGGAGACTCCAAAAAGAGGCACAAAAATGATGAGGGAGGTTCAGGGCCCAAATTTCCTCGAGCAGGGGGGATGTTCAGCCCTGGGGCCTCTCTGGGCTCAAATATTTCCCGGCCCTGAATAAATAAATAAAAGAAATAAATAAATTTGGAATAATTTGACTGTGATTCCCTGCCCTGCCAGTGGGAATTTAAAGAGAACAAAATCAATGCTGGGCCGAGGAATCTTTCAGCTCCTTTGGCAGCTCTGGGGGTGATTTTTTTCCCCTTGAACTGGCAGAAGAAAAACTAAAAGCTGCATTAGTTTTTTTTTTTTTAATTAAGACTCGGCATTATCAGACTTTACAAGGCAGAGCCAATGCACAGATGAATTACCATTTAATTAAGCTTTCCAAGAAACTTTTGAAGGCTGCAGATTAAATGTGGGCTCAGATTTCTTGCAGGATTTTTTTTTTTAATTATTATTATTATTATTATTGTTGTTATTTGGGAGAAGTTTTAATTGTTTTCCTCCAGCTCGATAAATAATAATAATAAAAAGAGAAATCATTATCTGCGAGATAGAGCTCAGGGATTTTTCATTTGCAGAGCAGCCTGGATGGATATAGATCTATATATCTATAAATCTATATAGATCATATAGGGAAATATAATATGTATATATATACACACACATATAGTATAGATACATAGGAGATATATATATATAAATGCATAAAAATAGGGAAAAACATGATGCATTTATGTCCAGATGTCCCCTCATTGTATTTATTATATGTATTTTATGTATTTATTACATGTGTTACTATGTATCAATTATCTTTTTTTATGTATTTATTATATGTATTATATGCATTTATTATATAGATCATTAAGTATTTATTGTATGTATTACATGTATTTATTATATGTTTTATTACATATTTTTATGTGTTATATGTATTTATTATCTGTATTATTCTGTATTTATTATATGTATTTTATGTATTTATTATATATATTATATGCATTTATTATATAGATTATTATGTAATTATTTTATGTATTACATGTATTTATTATCTGTATTATTCTGTATTTTATATGTGTTATATATTGTTATATATTGTATGTTTATATGTGTTATATATTATTCTGTATTTATTATAATATTTTCTGTGTTTATTATAAGTATTATGTATTTATAATATGTATTATAGGTGTTTATAATATTATAGGTGTTTATTACATGTATTTTAATGTATTTATGCATTATTATGTATTTATTATCTGTATTATGAAGTATTATCTGTATTTTTATGTACTTATTATATGAATTATTATGTGTTTATTGTATTTATTATATGTATTATATGCATTTTTTATATAGATCATTAAGTATTAATTGTATGTATTACATGTATTTATTATCTGTATTGTTTTGTATTTATTGTATTATTTTATGTGTTTATTATAAGTATTATTATTTATTATTTATTATTATTTATGTCTTTTGTATTTATGATGTGTATTATATGTATTTATTATCTGTATTATAATGTATTATCTGTACTTTTATGTACTTATTATGTGCATTATTATGTATTTATTGTATTTATTACATGTATTATATGCATTTATTACATGTATTATATGTATTTATCATATACATCACATGTATTTATGCCCCAGGCAGAACAGGCAGCCCAGAAAAATTCCAGGAGTCCAACAGAGGGATGAAAGGAGGATTTGGGGGGAAAAAACTCCTTCACTGCTGTTTTCATTTCATGCCTTTATTTGCCCTCCTTTGCAGTGAGGGGCAGAAGGGACACACAGGAGGTGCCTGGATGGAATTCCATTGGTTTTCCAGTGAGAATATGGAGCAGGGAGCAGAGCTCACCCAGGCAGCAGCTCTGGGGGGAATTCCCGGTGGGATTTTCCCTGCTGGCATTTCCCAGGGGAGGGGACATTGCCAAGGGGAGGTGACATCAACACCTTAATTTAGTGCCAGTATTGGAGGGTTTCATAATTTGTGGAACACTGACCTGGAATTCCATCCCTGGCCAAGGGTGAGGGTGTCTGAGTGTCTGCAGAGGTGGAGCAGGGAAATCTCAGGATCCAAGGATCCCTGTTTTTTGGTGGAGGTTTTTCCATGGTGATTCATGTGCCAAGGGTTCCTAAATACCTGGGAAAACCTCCCCTTGGGCTCAACAGCCAAGATCCCCACGATCCATGAGCAAGGAACTTGGGATTAGGGATGAGGAGCTGATGCAACATGAAAATGGGAGTTGGGGGGTGTCCAATGAATTATCTCAGGGGTGGCAAATCTCTATCCCAAAGTCCCTGGGGTGTATTTTGAGGGGAAATAACCCCACAGATGTAGGATGAGGAGGCCCTGGAACAGGGAGAAGTTGTGGCTGCCCCATCCCTGGGAGTGCCCAAGACCAGGTTGGACGGGGCTTGGAGCAACCTGGGCTTGTGGAAGGTGTTCCTGCCCACGGCAGGGGGTGGAATGAGATGGGCTTTAGGGTCCCTTCCAACCCAACCCATTCCATGATTCCATGGCTCTGTGACATGGGAAGCACAAAGGCACCTGGAACAGCCCATGGTGTCACCTCCTGCTGCCCTTCATCCCCAGCCTGGTGGGAAGGGTAGGAGGGAGTTCAATGATGATGGTGCTGAAGGTTATGGGATATTTTTAAGAAGTTGCCAGTCCTGGATTGGCAAACAGCCACTCCAAGTGTCCATCCCAGCATGCCCATCCCTTCTGAGCCCATCACTGCTGATCCCACCACTCCTGATCCCACCACTCCTGAGCCCATCACTGCTGATCCCATCCCTCCTGATCTCACCAGTCCTGATCCCACCACTGCTGATCCCATCACTCCTGATCCCAAGACTGCTGATCCCAAGACTGCTGATCCCATCCCTCCTGAGCCTGGGAGCACCAACCCAGCCTGTGCTCACCTGACCTCAGGTGAGATGGTCCAACCTCTCCATCTCAGAGGAGCTCCCTCAGAGCAGGGCCTGAATCCCGAAGGTGAAGGACCCCAAATATCCCCGAGGGACAGGATGGTTCCCAATCCCAGTGGAGGGGCCGCAGCACCATTGCAGCCCCTGGCCCAGCAGCAGGAATTATTTGGAGTCTGAAAGCCTCAGGAGACTGTGAAGGTGCCAGCAGGGATGGGCATCACTGTGGGACACCCACGGGTGAACCTCGGGGTGCGTCCACAGCAGGGAAAGCCCCACAGGAGGTTGGGAAGTGTAACCAGGCCCCAGGAAATGCTTGGACACCTGTAGGGAGAGACAGACACTGCAATGGGATGAGAGGCCCTAAGAGATACACTAATTTGCACTTAAGTCCAGCCCAAACCCCTCAATCAGCCCCTTTTTTGGACAGTTTGGGGTTTTACAGCTCAGTAGAGAGGGGCAAAGCTCAGCCTGGCAGCTCCTGCACCAGCTCCTCGGCCACGGGTAGGGAATAAAACCAAGTGTGCCACATGCTGCCCACCCTGCCTGGACTTATCTCATCCCTCATGCCTCGATTTGTTTGGATTCCAACACCCTCCCTCTCCAGGAGCCGCTCCACCCCTCGCTGGGATGCCCAGGGAGAAGGAAATCCCAGCCCCGTGTCAGATATTGAAGTCTGGGAAATTTGGGGGGCCTGATCCCTGCCGGGGATATTTTTTTGTGCCACCCAAGCCAAGCCGGAGCCCCGGGCACCAACTGTGCGGCTCCGGTGCCATCTCCTGGGCGCTCCGAGCTCCTGCAGCCACGGCGCGGGGATTCTCCAGGGATTTTGGGGATGCTCCAGGGATTTTGGGCCACATCCAGAGCCTTTGGGAGCAGAATTGGCTTCCTGGAGCAGCGCGGGAGGGGTGACACCAGGGGACACTTGGATTTGGAGGTGGTGGCACCAGAGCACAAGGAACACGTGGCGGCCCCGGGGCTTTGTGCGCTGGGAAAAGAAAGGAAAATCACAAAAAAGTTCCATTTTTCTACGGGAATTTTCAATTCTCCCAGAAATGGCTGATTTCTCCCGAGATTTGGGGGGCACAGAAAGGGGTGGGAGCATCCCCGATGGAGCATCCCTGATGGAGCATCCCTGCATCCCACCGCCCCGGGAACACCCACGCCCTGCACGTGCCGAAGCAAAACGCCCTGGATGTTTTCCCATCGATAAATTCTTACAGGGAAAAAGAAGAAAAGCGGGATTTTGGTTCAAAAAATGTTCAAGAAAAGTATTTTAATGCTTTTCTCAGCAGAGCCCCCGCGGCTGGTTCATCCCGCGGGGATGGGACGGGGTGGGAGCTGCAGCCGCGGCAGACCTGGAGGTGGCAGTGCAGCCCTTCGGATGGAAAACCTCCATCCCAATCCCTCTCCTTGGAGACGCCGGGAATAAGCCGCAGTAGCCAGAATCTTGTTTTCACCCTTAGCCTGTTTTTTTTCCCCCATCCCGTGCGATTCCCAACGTGAAAACTGGATTGTGGGAAGTTTAACGTGTCGGGTTTGGGGGATGAGCTGGATTAGAGGGGGATGAGCTGCTGCAAGATCCTAAAACCTCCTGCCACCAACAGCCCTGAGGGAGCCAAGAGGAGCCATCCCAGCTGAGAGCTGAGCTGCAAAGGGAGCAAAAGATCCCTCCAAACTGCCCTGGGAAAGCCCTTCCTGCCCAAAACCCCCCTTTGGGATCGTGTCCAACACAGCCAGCTCAGCAAATCATTTCCTGTCAGCATTTTGGGATCCTGAGCAGTGATCTGGCCCAGGTTTGGGGTGGGTTGTTTTGGGTTTCTTTGTGGATTCCAGCTCTTTTCCATTGCCCTGTGGCACAGGGAAATGTTCTGGGATCCCAGACTTTCCAGGCACATCCCCTTTGGACAACTCCTGAAGTGCAGGATATTGATCCCAGGAGGAATTCACCCATCCAAGGCTTTCCCTGATCCCCACATCCCATATGGACAGCCCTGGATAAATGAGCCCTCCAAATTAAGGCAGGTATTCCAAGGCAGGCATTCCAGGGCAAGTATTCCCAGACAGGTATTTCAAGATAGGTATTCCAGGGCAGATATTCCCAGGTAAGTATTCCCAGGCAGTATTCCAAGGCAAGTATTCCGAAGCAAGCATTCCAAAGCATTTATTCCCAGGTAGATGTTCCAAGGCAAGCATTCCAAGGCAGGTATTCCCAGGCAGGTATTCCAGGGGGGATATTCCAAGGCAAGCATTCCAAGACAGGCATTCCAAGGCAAGTATTCCAAAGCAGATATTCCAAGGCAGGTATTCCAAGGGAAGCATTCCAAGGCAAGCATTCCAAGGCAAGTAGTCCAAGGCAGGTATTCCAAAGCATTTATTCCAAAGCAGGCATTCCAAACAAAGCATTCCAAGGCAAGTATTCCAAGGTAGGTATTCCAAAGCATTTATTCCAAGGCAGGCATTCCAAAGCAGGCATTCCAAGGCAAGTATTCCAAGGCAGAATTCCTGGTCAGAACATCGGTGTCTGCAGCCCCTCACTGCCCTCCCTTGCTCTGCAGAGCTGTGTCAGGGCAGGCTCAGGATGGATCTCAGGCAAAGGTTCTTCCCCCAGAGGCTGGTTGGGCACTGCCCAGGCTCCCCAGGGCAGTGGGCACAGCCCCAAGGCTGCCAGAGCTCCAGGAGGGTTTGGATGATCCTCTGGGGCACATGGAGAAGGTCCTGTGCATGGACAAGAACTGAACTCGATGATCTTTTGGGTCCCTCCCAGCTCAGCACACTCTGGGATTCTGTGACTGTGATGCTGGAGGGATTTCCTTCATTCACCTGGGGCAGGAATTCAGGCAGAGCCGGCTGGGAACAGCCAGGATATGGACACAGGAGGGCATGGAAGAAGCTCCAGCACCTGGCACAGGGGCAGGGATGAAGCTCCATTCCTGAAGAGTTCCAGGCCAGGTTGGACAGGGCTTGGAGCAACCTGGGATAGCGGGAAGTGTCCCTGCCCACGGGAGGTGTCCCTGCCCACGGCAGGGGGTGGAACTGGATGGGCTTTAATGTCCCTCCCAACCCAAACCTAGGACCTCGTTCCTGTTAGATGGTTTGGGATGAGGCAGTTCCTGATACCTGGTTTGGGATGAGGCAGCTCCTGGTTGATGGTTTGGGATGAGGCAGCTCCTCACAGATGGTTTGGGATGAGGAAGCTCCTGGTACCTGGTTTGGGATGAGGCAGCTCCTGGCACCTGGTTTGGGATGAGGCAGCTCCTGGTAGATGGTTTGGGATGAGGAAGCTCCTGGTACCTGGTTTGGGATGAAGCAGCTCCTGGTACCTGGTTTGGGATGAAGCCAGTGAGCAGCTAAGCAACCATCCCCCGAGGAGAACAGCACTGGTGTGCACTGGGACATGAGAGCTCAGCTGGTCCCAGAGAGCTGGGCCATGCATTCCTCACAGTGGGATCTGAAAACTGTGGGAAGGACAAGGAGAAAGCCATAAAAAGTCCCCCCTTCTGTTCTCCACTTTCAAAGCAGAGGGTTCTGCCTTTCCCTGGGAGGTCACAAATGTTCAGCCGCAGCCTCAGCTTCCCCATCCCTCGCTTGGAAAGTTGTGACATCACGTGGGAGTGGAGAAATCTCCTGAATTTGAAGCCAAGAAGGGAAATCTGGGAAAGCTGAGGCTCTGCCTCTGTCAGAAAGGACACACAGGGATCTTTTTCCTGGCAAAAGCACCAAAGAAATGCAATTAGAAAATAGAAAATGCAATTAGAAAATAAACTCTTTGATTTGCAGAATCAGCCTGTGCTTGGCAAAACAGAGCTGCTAATGAATCCCCTCTCTGCCAAGGTTGCCTGGTTGGGGGAAACTTCCTTCTGGCTAATTACTGAGGTCAAACTAATTGCAAGGCAGCCTTTTGTGGGTAGTCCAGCAAATAAGCCGGGTCTAAACCAAGGGCAGCTCAATCAGCCTCCACTGGGAGAGAGGAGGAGCTCGATGATGCAACTGGTCCTGATCCACTCTTGGTTCCCATGGGAATGTCAGGGAGAGAGCTCCGGGTCCCATTAACTCCTTCCCTTAATTCAAATCAAGTTCCTTATATAGAAAAGAATTAAATCTTCGTGTGTGTTTTTCCTCCCTTGAAATTGGAATATTTTGTCTAAATATTAGGGCACAAATCTAGTCACAGGAATATTTACTGCCAGGCACATAGAGATCCATTTACATTCACAGAGACTCACTTTTGGGGGCACAATTGCAACTCAAAGCGACACAAACACAGGTGGATGAAAACCTAGTCCTGCTGGACACAAACATTCCATGGATGAAGGAGTTTGCTTTATGTTAAGCCACAAGAAATTCCCTGGTTTCAGATCCCAGATGCCTTTTGCAGTTCCCTTTCCTCTGATCCCAGCTTTCCCCTCCAAAATCAGCATTTCCATGGGATGTGCAGTTACTGTCCTGCTCAGGAGGAGGGTTTGGAAAGACTTGAATCCAGATTTTGCCTGGTTTGGGATCAATCACCCCTCTTGCTGGCAACACTCAGCTTTATTCCTAGTTCTCACACTCAAAATCCCAACATCCCTGGGCACCTCCTCTGTGCCCAGAGCTTTCACCTCTCCTGGCTCTTGTTGAAGAGGGGGGAATATTAAACCCAGCCTAGTCCCCCCCACCAGTCTGACCTGAAGTGAACTCCAGCAAGAGCTCAAAATCCCCTTCTGCCCAAGCTTTGGGCTGGATTTGGTTCTCTCACACTGCTCCAGAGGTTAATCCTGTCCCACACGGTGGAGATGCACCTAAGCATGACCAGAATTAGGGATTTAGGCCTTAATTAAGGGGTGATGCACAGCAACAGCCTCCAGCAGCCCGGGGGCTTTTCATTAGACTAATTAATTTGGCTGCTTTGGGGCTGTACTGGAAAACCCCCGAGCCCTGGCTGGATAAAATCCAGGCTGGAAATCAGAGCTCCCATCACCCGACACCTTCTGCTTTATTTCAACGCTCTGCCCTCCCCTCCTGCCTCCCCACCCGGGGTGTTTGAACTCAGACCTCTCCACAAACCTTAACAAGGCACAGTTGGCCTCAAAAAACCCCTTTTCCTCCCTCCTTTGCAACGTGATACCCCCGGGTTACAACTGGTTGTAAGGGGGCAGTGCAGGGGTTTCCCAGGTCAGAGCAGGGAAAGCTGCCCAGTTTTCCTCTCCTGCATTCCCAGGAATGAAAAAGCCCTTCAAAAAGGATTTTTTGGGGGAGGTTTTATTCATTCCATGCTCTTTGAGAAGGCAGACAGGTGGAATTGTGCTGGATGCGTGACCCAG
>NW_020897800.1:5954963-5965496 GCF_003984885.1 Neopelma chrysocephalum
CCCATTTATTCATTTCTTTGCTTCCCATTTCTTTCTTTCTTTATTCACAGCCCTGAATAAAGTTTTGTTCATCCTCCCTGCACAAAACAAGCAGGGAAATCAGTTTATTCCTTTGCCTTCGGAGAAAGGAAATTTCTCTACTTGGAAAATTCACGGGATTTTGGGCAGATATTGGAGAAGGTGAAACCATCCCGGTCTTGGGAAAGAGAGGGGAGGAGGATTTGGACTTTCCTGGAGTTTTCCTTCGGAGTTTCCTTGAGGAAGATGCTCCCCACACCTCAGCCCTGCCCACAGCAAGAAGTGCCAGGAAGATGAACTGGCTTTGAAGCAGTTTGGGGATTTTTAAATTAAAATGAATGACATTTGGCTTCCCAGAACATTGGGCTTTTCCCCCTTCCCCAGTGCTGGGATTTTCTATGGGGCTGGAAGTGGGATTTCCAAGCCAGTTGATGGCAGGGAATGCTGGGCTGTCTCTTGGGAGGGGGGTGAATCCAGGTTTATCCTGCCAGGCATTATTTGGGGATAAATTATGGCCTGAGGGGGAGTTGCTCCGTTTCCTCCATGGAGACCCGCAGGATTCCCATGGAGGAATGGCAAACCTCAGCTGGGAATCTGGGATGTGCCTCAATGGAGAGGCAGGATGAGGCTGAAGAGCTGTGCTTGGAAAGGCTGGAGGGGATGGGGAGGCAAGAAATAAAAACCGAGGGTTTGGGCTCCTCAGCTCAATGCAGGATTATTTTTCTGCCCTAATTTAATGTATCCAAGGGAAGAAGGAAATTGCTCCCCTTGCTGAGGAGGGAGCAGGGATTTGGGAGACCAGTTTGGGGAGGAATGACAGGACAATCCCTCTCCAGGGACAATCCCCAATCCCTCTCCAGGTCTCCCAAGGATGCCCAGCCCTGCTGGTGGTGCCACCTGACACCAGGGCAGATCCAGCCCTGGGCATTCCAGACCCTTGGTATTGGGACATTTTTCTGCTCCACCCCCCAAATCCAGGCTTTGGGAATGAAAAGTTTCCAGCCCCACTCCCTGCCTGCTCCGAGGGGGTCCCAAAGGGAATAAATGCTCATAAAAGGGGTTTGGGGGGGGTGTCTGTGATGGGATGAGATTGAATTTGGGGGTTGGTTTCTCTCATTCCTTGAGGGAAAGCTCCACCTCCAGCATTGCAGTGGGATTGGGACACAGGATCCAGGGAAAGGAACGTTTTCCAGAGGCAAATCTTCACCTGGCTCCTGGTTTTAGAGTGAAAATGTTATTTTTTTAATATATATGTGTGGCAGCATCTCATCCCAGGCCAGCAGGAAACAGCCCTATAAATAAACTTCCTCTTCCCATGAGATCCCAAACCTTGGGACACAAAAATTCCACCTGCTGTGAACATAAAGTGAGTTCTCAGCCCTTTGGGGGGGTGTTTTCCAGATCCAGGGTTGAGGAAAAAGCCCAAGGGATGCACAACTCCCCTCCCCAAAAGTAAAATAGAAAAAATCTAGGAAAAATAGAAAGAAAAACAGAAAGAAAAGAATGGAAAGAAAAAAGAAAGAATAAGGGAAAAAAAATAGAAAAAGTAAATCGAAAAATAGAAAGAAAAAATAGAAAGAAAATAAAAAATAAAGAAAGAAAAGAAAAATAAGAAAAGAAAGAAGAAAAACATAAATAAATAAAAAGTAGGCAAAATAGGAAAATTGAAAGAAAAATAGAAAGAAAAGAAAAAATAAAGAAGGAAAATAAAATAAATTAAAAAAAAGAACGAAAAGGAGAAAAATAAATGAAGTAGGAAAAAATAGAAAAAATTTAAAGTTAAATGGAAAGAAAAAAGAAAGAAAAAATAAAGAAGGAAAAGAAAAATTAAAAAAAAAGAAAAGAGAAAAAGTAGAAAAAACAGAAAAATTGAAAGTAAAATAGAAAGAAAAACTGAAAAAATAGAAAGGAAAAACAGAAAAATCTAGAAAAAATAGAAAGGAAAAGCAGAGAAAATTGGGAAAAATAGAATGAAAACATAGAAAAAATAGAAGAAAGAAGAGAAAATTAGGAAAAAATAGAAAGAGAACTTAAAAAAATAGAAAGGAAAAGTAGAAAAAACAGAATTAAATAAATAGAAAGAAAAAAAAGAAGAGAAAAAAAGGAGAAAGAAAGAAGAGAAAGAAAAAAGAAAAAAAAAGAGAGAAAGAAAAAAGAGAAAGAAAGGAGAAAAAAAGACCAAATATGAAGGAAAAAAGGTCCCTCCCAAGCCTGGCATCGGATTAGAAAAGCCAAGGCCAAGATCTCTCCTTTCCTGCTGGGTTATTTATCCAGCTCACGGATCCCAGGCTGTTCCCAGTGGGAATTGGGATCCCGGGTTGTTCCTAGTGGGAACTGGGATCCCGGGCTGTTCCCAGCGGGAATTGGGATCCCGGGATGTTCCCAGTGGGAATTGGGAGCAGGATCTTGTCCCCCCATCTCTTGGAAGAACAAGGAGGTCCCAGGGAGGGAAAAAAGGCCCCTTTTTGAGGGCAGGGCTGGAATGTTCTGGGAGCAGGACAATCCCAGGAAAAGGCAGGGCAGGAGCAGCGAGGGGTTAAAGCAACACTGAGCCCTTCCCGAGGGATGGGTGAATCCCAGGGATCTGGTTTAACCTGGCAAAGCACATTCCCGAGGGACAACGGGAATGCCGGGAATGCCAGCTGGGCTCAGGGAGGAGGAGGGCAGGAAAAGCAGGAAAAGTTGTTCCCCCTCCTTGAAAATCCACTTCTTCCCACCCAAACTGTGCCATCCCAACCCAAAAAGGGCTGGGCCAGCTCCTCCCAAATCCTTCTTTCCCATTAATTTGGGAATTGGGATGCTGGTTGACCAAAGTGAAGAGGAATAACTTCTGGCTTTTCATCCTCTGCCCCCCTTTCCTCAGCCAACACGTGTCCAGGGATTTTTCCCAGCTGGAAAGACAGAAAGTCAGTTTTTGGCAATGCCAAGGTGGATTTTTTCCCCCTGGAATGACCCTTTCCTGCTCTGGAGCTGCACAGAAAAAGGGGATTTCGCCTCAGCAGCGTCTGGTTGTGCCCAAATGTTGAATAATTTGTGCAACAAATATTCCAAGAGATTATCCAACAGTTTTCTGCCCTTTCATCCCTATTTCCACCACCACAAGGAGCAGGAACCACTTGAAAAAGTCACCACCCAGGGCTGGAAGTGGAGAAGGAAATGGTCCTTCCCAAAAAAGCACCTGAGATGGGGAGACAACCTGATCCCTGCACACCCAGTTCTGCTGCCAAAGTGACCTTTGGCTGGGAAATATTGCAATTCTTGGGATTAATTCATGTTTTTACCTCCAAAAAATGGGGAATTTTGATCTTTCAGAGCTCACTGAATAAATCCACCCACTGTTGTGTCACTGGGATGTCTTTCCCTGCTGTTTAACAATTAATTGCTGTAACCTCAAAGATACAGAGCTTTGGAAATCAGATTCTGCATCTTCCTGGTCCCTTTTAACAGCTCATCACAACACATCACTGCCTTGGTGGTGTTTTTTAGTGACATTCCAAGTTGTGCCAGTGATCCTGGATCAGCTTCTCCAGGAATATTTTAATTGGTGTTTTCATTGCACGTGTCAGAGAACTCCTGGAGAGATGGGAGACAAGTGATTAAAGACTTGGGGAAAAAAATTGTGCTTGTAGGAGAATTCAGAGGAAAACAATGTGAGGGAGGAGCAAGGAAGGAGAAATATTAAATGTGATCCATGTACAGGAATAAAACCCTGGGACTTGGGAGGATTTGGGAATTGCTGCAGGAAGGAATTGAGGCCCCAGGACAGATGTGGGGTCCAGCCAAGCAAAACCAGCCCAAAGGCAGAGGGGGGGATGCTCATGGGCCACTTCAGGAGCTCGTGGGCCAAGGATGCTCCTCTTCCCAAGTCATGGGGGGATTGACATCACTTCCAAATCCTTCCCTTCCAAATCCTTCCCTTAATTATTGAAGCTGGACAAGCAGCATTCCAACCTCAGCTGTGCCTGAGGCAGAGCAAGGAGGGGTTTATTCCTCCTTTCTCTCCAAGGCTCACCCCGAGCTGCTGAATTTTGCAGGAACAATTTTCCCTGCCTCTCCTGGTGCAGCTTTTGAGGTTTGTGTCCCATAAATATTCACGGATCAGGAGAGAAGGGTCAGCAAGAAGGAAAGGCTGGGGCTGCAGAGGGCAAGGTGAAGGGGACAAAAACCAGCTCTCAGCAAAAGGAGGCTCGGTAAATTTGAATCACAAACCTTGGAAAACAAGGCTGACAAACATCTCGTGATTGAAGAAATTTGCCCCCTTGTCCTGAGACCTGTTGATGTGCAACCCTGAGATAGAAACCTGGCTCCAAGAAGAATTAAAAAAGGACTTTTTGAGATGGTTGTTAAAACCATGTCTAAACCCATGTAATCCCTCTGTCCCCCATGTAATCCTACTAGAAGAAAAATTAACTATTTGGAAATTGCAGTAAAAACTTGTGGAACTCCCCAATTAACAGAGGTTGTCCCCTTCATTAACATGTCCAGCCCCAGATGCCTTTAAAATTGTGCTTCTGTGTTCAATAAAGGATTCCAGTTTTCCCCATGCTGGAATCATGTCTAGCTTTTATTTTTCAGACCGCCACAAGGAGCATTGAACTGCTGTTCCAAAATCAACTATTGCTGAAAATAAAGATAATATAGGGGCTGCCTGCTCCCAGTCCCTTGCAGACTCCCTGGATGAGTCCTTGGAAAAGCTGTGCTCTGCCATTCCCATGGCATAAAGCAGGACTCTGCTTTCTTTTGGATCCTGCCAGGCTAAAATAACCCCGAGCGCCTCAGCTCTCAAGGAGCTGGGCTGGGTAATCTCCTCAAGCCCTTTTTCCCCACCTCAGCCAGGAGATCCTGGGAGTCTCCCTTCTGACGTGATGATCTCCAGGCAGTTTTCCAGCCTGGAAGTGCAGGGCTGAACATCCAAGGCAGGGAGGGAGGGTCACCCCGAGCGGAGCTGGAATGTTCTGCAGGTGCTGGCTGGGGAGCAGAGCAGAGCTGATGGATAAAACCTGGCTGTGCTCCAGCCTCCAGAAAATGTGACAAACTGGGATCTGCTGCCTGGGGGGGAGGAGATGAAATATGAGCTGAGGCTCAGCTGAAAGCTCCTAACTCATCCAAGATGTTGAGCTGTGCAGACTTGCTGCTGCAGGGAACGGGCTGAGCCAGGTTTATACGGATCCAGGGAAGCACAGAGGGCTGGAATTGTCTTCCAGGAGACAGCAGGATGTGACCTCTGGCCGCCCATGATATAATTCTGGGCTTTAAAGCAAAGCCTGTCTTCATCCCTCTGCTCCAAGACTGAGCTGACCCTGTTCTTCCCCAGCCCAAAGGAGAAGCCAAGAGGGGGAAAAACACTTTAGATGCCAAAGCTTATTCCACTCAACTAATCCTGCAGGATTAGCTGTGCTCTGAGGTCAGGGGTTGGGATGAGCAGCCAGTAAAGAAAGGATGGGTTTAGGAGCAGGGATTCTCTGGGATTTAGTCCTGCATGGATCCCAAAGGAAGGGTTTAGGAGCAGTGATTCTCTGGGATTTAATCCTGCATGGATCCTAAAAGATGGGTTTAGGAGCAATGATTCTCTGGAATTTATTCCTTCATGGATCCCAAAGGATGGGTTTAGGAGCAGTGATTCTCTGGGATTTGTTCCTGCATGGATCCCAAAGGATGGGTTCAGGAGCAGTGATTCTCTGGGATTTATTCCTGCATGGATACCAAAGGAAGGGTTTAGGAGCAGTGATTCTCTGGGATTTAATCCTGAATGGATCCCAAAGGATGGGTTTAGGGGCAGTGATTCTCTGGGATTTAGTCCTGCATGGATCCCAAAGGATGGGTTTAGGAGCAGTGATTCTCTGGGATTTAATCCTGCATGGATCCCAAAGGATGGCTTTAGGAGCAGTGATTCTCCAGGATTTATTCCTTCATGGATCCCCCAGCACCCAGCAAAGCATCCCAGCTTGTGGCTGATGAATTGTCCCAAGCTTGGGCTTTCCACCCTTGAGCTCTGATTTTTTATAGGAAGTTAAATTTTGTCCTGTCCATGCTTGCTGGAGGGATGAGAGAATTAGAGGTTGAACTGAATCCACATGGAAAAATGTCCTGGGAATGGGACCAGCCCGGTGGCTTCGACACTGAGAGTGCACAGGGTGCACTGGGACCATGTGCTGCCTGCCCAGCACATCCCAGGGAGTTCTCCTGGCTTCACTCCAGCCCCAGGAGGAACAGGAACAGCTTAAAGTGTGTGCTGGGAACAGCCTTGTCAGTGACTGAATCTTCCTCTGATCCATTTTCATCGTGCCTGCACTTCCCTCCACACCATCCCTCCGAATTAGGGATCCAAATATCCCCCTGGAATGCCCTTGCACTCCATCCAAACCAAGCCAAGAAGGGGTTGGTTCCTCCAGGGCAGGGCTGAGTCCAGTTCCTGCAGCTCCTCCTCCCTTCCAGAGCTTTTCTGCCTCCCACAATCTCTTTCCCTCCCTTTTTGAGCCTGATCCCGTCCCTACACTTAGTGACTGGGAAAACACAAAAGCCTTGAGCTGGGCCATCACAAATTAAAAGGGGCCTGAAGTAGCAGTCTGGGAGAAGGTGTTGACTTTGTAACTGGTTCCAGGCAGCTCAGTCATTTCTCTTACAATTAATTAGATTTTTTTTTGCTCTATCCTCTGTATTCCAGAGGATTTTCCCAGTGCTGCCCAACTGAGATCATGAGGATCAGAGCCCCCATATCTCAGCCAGAGAGAGCTCCTGGGCTCAAGCCTTGAGCTCCTGGACAAGACAATCCAAAGCTGTCAAACCCCGTGGTATTATCCAATCCTGTCCTGCCAAATCCTGCAGGTCTGGGAATGCAAAACACACCAGATTGCATGAGGAACATCCTGAAATGAACCCTTTTTGCTTTCAACCTGTGTTTTATTCCTTGTGGGATGCTCCCTCCGCTTCCCAGCTTTCTGCAGCTTGTTTATCATCTCCTGTTCTTCACCTTTAACATCTCCTGGGGGCTGGTTCAGCTCTGCAGGATCTCAGCACCGGCCTCAGGTGTTACTTTCTCCAAGCCCAGGTCACCCTTCCAAGCCCTTTTCCCTTCATTCCTGTCTGCAGGTTCTCTGTGTTCTTCAACCCAGATGGCTTTGCCCTGTCAAATCCATTCCCTGCTGGAATTCCTAAAGGCAGCTGCTCAAGTGCTCAGCCTTGGACCTGTTCCCCTTTCCAAGAGGAAAGGCTGAAGGAGCACATGAGCTTTCAAATGCACCCTGAGCTGCCAAAAATACTTTGCACCAAACATGTGTTTTGCACAGGAGTTCAGTCCCTGCCAGAGTCATTTTGGCAAGGATTTTGATTTTTTTTTTAAAAAGAGCTAAAATCCCAGGAGAACTGTAATTCTTTGTATTACAGATCATGCTGATTCCTATCTGGAGGTCAGATGTGTGTTAAACTAAAGGCATTAATGATCATGTAAAGCCATAACCTCCCTTTGAATTCCGTGAGGCACCTGGAGAGCACGAGGACAGGGAGTGAGGGATGCTCAGGGGGCTCTGTGGGGCTGCTCAGGCAGGAATTTCCCTGCACAGGTGGATTTCCAGCTCCACTGGACCCGTTTAGGATCTCAGGAGGCAGCTTTGATCTCCGAGTTCACTTGGATCTGTCCTTGCTGCACCATCCCAGGCTGCAGCCAGATGGCTCCAGCATCCAGATGGCTCCTGCATCCTTCTCCTCCTCATCCTCAGGGGGGCGAAGGGATGATCTATTTTGGAGGGTGGTGAGAAGTAGCACCTCTCTTCAGGTGCAGCTCCAACCCCAGGAAGCAGGAATTACACGCGGAGATGTGAGATATAAATACATACATAGAATCAGGGAACCATGGAATCAGAGAATCGGGGAATCAGCCAGGTTGGAAAAGACCTCTGAGATCATCAAGTCCAACCCTTGATCCAACCCCACCGTGCTTCCCAGCCCATGGCACTGATGCCACATCCAGTCTCACCTTAAACACCTCCAGGGATGGTGACTCCACCCCCTCCCTGGGCAGCCCATTCCAATGGCTGAGCACCCTCTCTGGAAAGAAATTCTTCCTAATATCCAACCTAAACCTCCCCTGGCACAGCTGGAGACCCTGAGCCCTCTTGTCCTACTGCTGCTTCCTGGGAGAAGAGCCCGACCCCCCCCTGGCTTCCCCCTCCTGTCAGGGAGTTGCAGAGAGTGAGGAGGTCTCCCCTGAGCCTCCTCTTCTCCAGGCTGAGCCCCCCCAGCTCCCTCAGCCTCTCCTCACAGCACTTGTGCTCCACTCCCTTCCCCAGCTCTGTTCCCTTCTCTGGACCTGCTCCAGCCCCTCCATGTCCTTCCTGAGCTGAGGGCCCAGAGCTGGACACAGCACTCCAGGGGTGGCCTCACCAGTGCTGAGTCCAGGGCAACAATCACTGCCCTGCTCCTGCTGCCACACTCTTCCTCAGCCAGGCCAGGATCCATTGGCCCTCTTGGCCACCTGGGCACACTCTGGCTCCTGTTCAGCTCCCTGTCCATCCCCACTCCCAGCTCCCTTCCTGCCTGGCTGCTCTCCAGCCACTCTGTCCCAGCCTGGAGCTGCCGGGGGTTGTTGTGGCCAAAGGGCAGGACCTGGCACTTGGCCTGCTTGAACCTCATCCCTTTGGAATCAGCCCATGGATCCAGCCTGGCCAGCTCCCTCTGCAGAGCCCTCCTGCCTTCCAGCTGATCGACACACCCCCCAGCTTGGTGTCATCTGCAAATTTGCTGATGGTGGACTCGATCCCCTCATATAAATAATCAGTAAAGCTATTAAACAGGATTGGGTCCAGCACTGATCCCTGGGGACACCACTGGTGACCAGATCCCAACTGGATGCAGCTCCATCCCCACCACTCTCTGGCCCCAGCCCTCCATCCATACACACACAAACATATTTATATATACATATATATCACTGAATTCATGGTGTGCACACACACGACTGAGTTTTATGGTTTGTTTCCCAGCCCAAAAGACTAAACACCAAGTCCTCCAACCCCCAACTCAGCAGGTATTCTGGGGAATTGACCCATCACAGTCCCATTTTTGAGAGCTTCAGGACTTTTATAGCCAGGCCATGGAGCAGCTGAAGTTGTGCACGGCCTGGTGGGGTCATAACCTTCCACATGCTCTGGGAGATCCCCACAAATTAATGGTTGAAAGTTAATTAGGTGCAGCTCCCAGAAGCTGAAGAGCCACGAGGTGGCTGAACTTCTTCTTGCCCTCCTTGTGCATCTTCTAGGACTCATCAACACCTCCAGTTCTGCTGGAATGGGACAAACCCACCCTCTGGGAGAGGAGGACTCTTGACTCCATATCGACATTGGGAAAGAAAGGAAAATTGGGATGGTCCCAGATGTCTGAGAAGTGAAGGATGCAACATCACTTCTGGCATCACTTCCACTGACTCATCCCCCACCTGGGGCCTTGAGAAAACCACCAAATAAATAAACTTTGCCCAAAATAGCAATGAAGAACGAAGGAGAAACCCTCTCTTTCTTCACAACCGTCTGTGCCCTTCCTTGGCAGCACCCAAGGATGGGATGATCCCATTGCAGAAGAACTGAGGGTGGTTTTTCTTGTGTCTTTGAAGGAAAATACCCTGCAAACATTGGGTCAGGAGTCCCCAGAGCATCCAGGGGGAACATCACCATGGTGGGGAGGAGAACCTGCACAAGCTCATGGATTAGATGGCAAAAGAGATCAAACTTGGGGGTCTTTTGAGGGATTTTGATCAGTTTTTCCAGAGATGCCAGGCAGTGCCTGGCTGTGCCAGACCCTTCCTGGTTTCCTATGGCAGCCTGGCCTCAGTTTCCATGGGATATTTTCCTTCGAAGAAACAAGAAAAAACAGATAAATGTTCATTTTTCTGCCCAAATCTCCACGTGGTGTTGGGATAGGGTGACAAGGAGAACTAATATGCTTGGAAATAACTTATTATTGTGTTGTGGAAATGAGACAGACAAAAAATTCCCTTTGCCCCTGACATGCCAATTCCCACAGCAGCTGCTGAGGGAAGGTGGGCAAGGATGGGAAGTAAGAAACAATTCCAAAGGAGTCTGGAAGTTGCTGATGGATGACAATAAATTGGGAGCAGATTTGGAGAGGCAGGAGCTGCTGTCCCATAACCAATGTGTGTGGCTGCTCCCCCGGGGAGCTCAGGGAGCTGCCAAGGTCCTCCTGAGATGCTCTGCAGGCTCAGGAATGTTATCCCAACCGGAGCCTGAACCCTCAGGAAACCACTCAGAGGGGGGATGTGGGAAGGATCCGGATGGTAGTGGTGGGATGTTCATGGCAGTGGGATTGACCGTGGTGGTGGGATTGGGATGCCCATGATGGTGGGATTGGGATGCCCCTGGTGGTGGGATTGGGATGCCCACGGTGGTGGGATTGGGATGCTCCTGATGGTGGGACTGGGATGCCCATGGCAGAAGGATGGAAATGGCCATACTGGGTAAGACTGGGAGGCTCCTGGAGGTCAGATGGAGATGCCCCTGGTGGGGG
>NW_020897800.1:5965506-5975255 GCF_003984885.1 Neopelma chrysocephalum
GGGTGGAGATGCCCAAGAAGGTGGGATGAAGATGCCCATGGCAGAGGGATGGAAATACCCACGGTGGTGGAATTGGGATGCCCATGGCAGAAGGATGGAGATGGCCATACTGGGTGAGACTGGGATGCTCCTGGAGGTCAGATGGAGATGCCCATGGCAGAGGGATGGAAATGCCCATGGTGGTGGGATTGGGATGCCCAGGGTGGAAGGATGGAGATGCCCATGGCCATGCAATTGGGATGCCCATGGTGGTGGTATTAGGATGCTCACAGCAGTGGGCTGGAGAAGCCCACAGCAGTGGGATTGGGATGCTCCTGGAGTTTGGATGAAGATGCCCAAGGCAGTACAATTGGGATGCCCATAGTGGTGGGATTGGGATCCCATGTTGGAGGGATGGAGGTGTCCAAGGCTACAGGATGGAGATGCCCATGGCAGAGGGATGGAGGTGCCCAAGGCTCTGGAATGGAGGTGCCCAAGGCTCTGGAATGGAGGTGCCCAAGGCAATGGGATGGAGGTGCCCAAGGCAGTGATGGAGTTGCCCAAAGCAGTGAGATGGAGGTGCCCATGGCTCTGGGATGGAGGTGCCCGTGGCTCTGGGACAAAGATGCCCATGGCTCTGGGACGAGCCCAGCCACCAAGAGGTGGCGCTGGGACACCGCCGTGCACAAAGCCGAGCTCAGGAGCAGAGCTAAGCCGGCACTAACGAGGCAGCCGCGGTTTTATCTCTTATCTCGGTGCGCTCGGGCTGGGGGAGGGTTCTCAGGCACCGGTGTCTGTCTGTCCTGCCCAGCCCCGGGGGGGAAGGGGAGCTGCTGGGCTGGGAGGACACGCGGCTTGGGGCCCCGTCTGCCAGGGCTGGAGGCCACGGTCAAAGGCAGCTCTAATTGAATTAATGGGGAGAACCGAATTTTTCTAGTAAAGAAAACACGATTCCTGCGCTGAACAGGACACGGGGGGGGGGGGGGCTTAAGGGAAGGTGAACAGCGCTGGCTGTGCTGAGCAGGCACTGCAGACTCTTTCTTTGCCATTTTTGACCCAGTTTTTGTGTCTCTTTGGGTGCTGCAGGATGCAGAGGTTTAGGAGAGGCAGAGCTGTGACATCAGGACTCCCTTCGGGCCAGGGCTGTTGCACCACTCCCGGGGCTTTCACAGCCACTCGACAAAACCCCATTTTTTAATTCAGAGAAAAACCCAAACCATACCCTGGCTGCAAGGCTTTCTGCTCAGCAGGTGCCTGCAGGTAAAAACCAGCCCTGGGCTCCCTTTTCCTCAACATCTCCGAGGGTTTCTGAGCCCAGAAATGAGTCACGGGAAATCCCCACTGTCTGATGCTGCTTTCAGTGTCACACCACAGAGTCCCCACCCAGCTCTTCTGGTACCAAAATGCTCTAAATTTTGGGGAATAGGAGGAAGGAAGGTAAGAAGGGCACCTATTTTAGGCAGGGCAGGTTTGCAGGGAGCTCATCTTCTAGAAAAACCCACTCACATCCTCATGGTTGGGATATTAATTGCAGTCAGGAACTACTTAATCTTTCCTCAGGAGCCAACTTGGGAGAAAGTGGTGGATGAGTTTGGGCATCTGGAGAGGGTTAAAACCCTCAGGGTTTCCACAGGCTTGGAAGAGATCAGAGCTGAGCTGGAAACAGGAGCCCACATGGAACTGTGCAGCAATTTCCAGCTCTTTCCAGATGGAAAGGGTGAAGTGTGGGGTCTCCTTGGGTTGTAGATGTCATGGAAAACACAGAGAAAAGGTGGGAATATTTCTAGGGATTTTTAGGAAAAGGTGCAGCTCCTCTGTCGGAATCAATAGGGTCAAGCACCAGGATCAGTCAATGGGGTCAAGTAAATCCATCAGTGAAAAAGCCATTTTATATCTGTGAATTCTCACTGCTGATGGGTAAAATTCCAGTGTCAGAGGTGCACCTTGGACAGGGACATCAGGAAGGTGACTGAGAAGGCAAAATTCTGAACTAACATGGCTGTGCTGCAAACAGTCAGGAACAAGAACTCTTTTACTTCCCAGATCTTGGGGAAAGGTAAAACTGGAGGGAATTCAGGCTTGGGGAAAGCAGCAGCACATTCAGCTCCCGTGTGGAGCAGAAAACCCAAAAACTGCTGGTGTGAGACCCAGAGAAGCAGATAATGAGCCAAGACACCCCTTGAGTATGAAGGACACACAGCCCCCAACTCCCTCAAAAGCCACAGGGAGGGAAATTCCGGGGGCAGAGTCAGGATCTGTGGCCATTTGGAGCTCTGGGGGTTTGATTTGTAACCCTCGTGCTCTTTCCTGGCCCAGCAGCTCCTCTGTACCTGTCCCAAATCCAAGGGATTCCTCCTCAAAGCCCTGCAGCTCCTGCAGGAATACCCAGGAGGGGCCTCTTGTCCCATCCCTTGGATGTGCCTTGGGATGTTTGGATGATCCTTTAGGGATGGTGGGTATTTGAGATGAGTGTTTCCATCCCCCTGCAGGGATTTGGGACCCTGGCTGGGCATCCTGGAGTGATCCAGGAGAAGAGGGGACACAAGGCAAGGGGGAGGAAGGTTTGTCCAACCCCTGGGAGCCCTTGGGGTGGGAAGAAGGTTCCAGGCACATCAGGTGCCACACTTGGAGAAGAAAAAGAGACCCTACTGTTTTCCTGGAAGGATAAACTCGGCTTCAGGAGGGGCTTTAGCAGGAACTGCAGACTCTCCTTACCCAGAACCAGCTCAATGGGTACAAATCTGCCAATTAAGGACCAATTAAGGCTCATCTTTAAACACATTCTCCCTACTCAGCAAACCCCTGGCATGCATTGAACTGTCAGCAATAGGTCAAGGTCCTTGTCCCTTTCATCTGAGGATCTCAAAGCCCTTGATGAAACTCACTGTGGTAGGTAAAGGCTGTAATGTTATTTTAATATCATGAGCCTAATTTATAAGGGTAAATTACAGTGGAAGATAAAGAGCACATGGACCCATGTGGATAAAAATAAAAATCCATATTGCCCCGTTATCTGGCATTGGTTAAACTCCTGCTTGGAGAAGTTTTTTTGGCTAATTTCTCTCCTTTCTTTTCTTTTCTTTTCTTTTTTTTTTTTTCTCTCTATTTATTTATAGCTAAACACCAACTTTGAAGCCTGAGCCAAGCATTTGGGGGCTGCTCAGATAGGGCTCTGAAAAGAAGAGTTATGTCTGGTTCAGATGTTTGCAGAGTTATTGTTTTAAGGCAGGAGAGCTGTGACACTTTTCCCAAGGATCTGTCCCTCCCCTTGGATTCCATGGGCAGAGCAGATGTGGCCAGAGCTGGGGGAAGGTGGTGACAAGTGTGGTGAGGGAAAGGACAGGGAGGGGAGCAGATGAAAGGGGATCTCAGACAGGAAGACCTGAAGGTGCCCAGAGCTGGAGGAAAGTGCTCCTCGATGCCCCACGTGAACCTCAGGCTGCTGCTCCCCAGGGCCAGGAGGTGGGAGATCATCACCCTGGAATGGGTTAGAAAGGACCTTAAAGCTCTCCTGGTCCCACCTCCCTTGCCATGAGCAGGGACACCTTCCACTGGGAGCCCTTTCCCACCCCTGGTGCCCGGGATCAGCCCTTCTCAGTGCCCTTTGTGCTTCCAAGAAACACCAGCAAACTCTGGGAGCCCTTTTCCATCCCTGCTGCTCAGGATCATCCGTTCTCTGGAATCTTGTGCTTCCAAGAAACAGCAGGAAACCCTGGGAGCCCTTTTCCATCCCTAGTGCCTGGGATCATCCCTTCTCAGTGACCGTGTGCATCCAAGAAACACCAGGAAACCCTGGGAGCCCTTTTCCACCCCTGCTTCTTGGGATCATCCCTTCTCAGTTACCCTGTGCATCCAAGAAACACCAGGAAACCCTGGGAGCCCTTTTCCATCACTGGTGCCTGGGATTATCCCTTCTCAGTGCCCTTTGTGCTTCCAAGAAACACCAGGAAACCCTGGGAGCCCTTTTCCATCCCTGCTGCTCAGGATCATCCGGAACCTTGTGCATCCAAGAAACACTAGGAAACCCTGGGAACCCTTTCCTATCCCTGCTTCCTGGGATCATCCGTTCTCTGGAACCTCGTGCATCCAAGAAACATCAGGAAACCCCTTTTCCATTCCTGGTTCCTGGGATCATCCCTTCTCAGTGCCCTTTGTGCTTCTAAGAAATACCAGCAAACCCTGGGAGCCCTTTCCCATCTCTGCTGCTCAGGATCATCCATTCTCTGGAACCTTGTGCATCCAAGAAACCCTGGGAGCCCTTCTCCATCCCTGGTGCCCGGGATCATCCCTTCTCAGTGCCCTTTGTGCTCCCAAGCAGCACCAGGGGGGCTGTTCCTGGTCACTTCTCCACTAGAGAGACCCCATGGATGGCCATGGGAAGCCTTTGGAGGAACTGGATTCCAGCTGAGCTGAGGGGATCATGGAAACACTCAGCGTTCCCATGGTTCCTGCCCTGGGGTGGGTGACATGGTGCCCTCCTGCCTGGCAGCAGGACAGGGAGCCTTTGATCCCTGGAGGGGGGACTGTGGCCCGGTGCCAGGCTGACTGTGAGTGGCACAGAGCATCCAGCAATTCCTGCAGGGTGACACAAATCCCAGCAATTCCTGCAGGGTGACACAACTCCCTCCAGGTCACGAGGCTCATGAGGGGCTGCACCAGACCCAAACTGGGGCTCTGAGCTGGAGAACACGGCTGTGGGAGGGAGGAGAGCTGGGAAGAGCAGCAGGATTCTCCCAGCTCCCTGTGTGGGCATTACCAGCAATCTCCTGGGTCTGGAGGAGTTCTGCTGCCTGTTGGGGAACTCTCCATCCTGAACTTATTCTCCTGCAAATACAAAACCAAATCCCACAGGAGGTTTACTCCAAAAGCTTTAGAGAAGAGCAACCCTTTGGCCAATTTAGTCCTTCAGAGGTTCAGGCAAGTGAAGGTTCTTCCCCCAGGGGCTGGTTGGGCACTGCCCAGGCTCCCCAGGGCAGTGGGCACAGCCCCAAGGCTGCCAGAGCTCCAGGAGGGTTTGGACAATGCTCAGGGACAGGGTGGGATTGTTGGGGTGTCCAGGAGTTGGACTGGATGATCCCCGTGGGTCCCTCCCAGCTCCGGATATTCCATGATTGTCTGATCCTGTATTTGCACCATTGCCCTCCAATCCCATTGGCTTTCAGGTTATTTGGAGATGAGCAGTTCAGGCTCTCTGACCCTCAGGACTGCTCTGCAGGAGGGAACTGCAACAGAAACCCAAGCACTGCCTCAGGGCCTTCCTTTCCTTGGGATTTCTGCATGATCCCATCAACCTGGGGCCAAAACTGCTCCAGAGACTCTGGAATATCAGACCTGCTCTCCCCCTGTTCCCTGTGCCCACCTTCCATGAGTGGTCCCTACTCATCTGGGGTAAGGACACCACCTAAGCAGCCCTGCAGCCATTGCCCCAGTCTGCCCCTAGCACAGAAATTCCAACTTCCCTGGGATTTCTGAGAGCTTTAAAAACAACACAGGAGGGAACCAGCAAGCTGGGAATGGGAGAGGGACCTCAGCAGTTGCTTTGAGGTGAGATTTCAACTTTCTTAAAGCCAGGATTCCACTCCAGGAGATCCCCTGGACCTGCACCAGCTGATTCCAGCACTGGAGGGTGGATTGAGTTCTCCCACTACAGCTCCTTCTCCAGTCTCTCCTGGGGAGCAGAAAACATTCCCAAGCTCAGCAGCCTGTCCTGGTCCTGCCTCCCTCCTCGTGCAGGGCAGGATCCTCCAGCCCCTTCCTGAGCCCCCCCTGGATCAGAGAGCAGCCCCAGCCCCGTGGGACCTGAGCCACCCCCAGCTCTGCCCCTCAGCCCTGCCAGGCCAGAGCAGAGCCCCCCACGAGCAAGAAACTCTCTCCTAAATAGTGTCACAGCCCCTTTTAGCCCCTCCTGGAAGTTCCTCCTCCCAGCTCTTCCTTACAGAGGGAAAGGGCCATGTCTGCCTCACACTGGAGCCCCTCTGCTCTGGAGCCAGGCTGGGAGAGCTGGGGGGGTTCACCTGGAGAAAAGAAGGCTCCAGGGAGACCTGAGAGCCCCTTCCAGGGCCTAAAGAGGCTCCAGAAGAGCTGAAGAGGAGCTTTGGATAAGGGATGGAGGGACAGGACACAGGGAATGGCTTCCCACTGCCAGAGGGCAGGGATAGATGGGAGATTGGGAAGGAATTCCCACGTGGGGAGGCCCTGGTACAGGTGCCCCAGAGAAGCTGTGGCTGCCCCATCCCTGGAAGTGTCCAAGGCCAGGCTGGAGAACCCTGGGATAGCGGAAGGTGTCCCTGCCCATGGCAGGGGGTGGGATGAGATGAACTTTAAGGTCCTTCCCATCCAAACCATTCTGGGATTTCATGACTTGTATAGACCCCAGCACCCATTCCCAGCATCCTTCCCACGGCTGTTACCAACACTGCTGGACACAGGGAGGCTTTTATTCTGTGTAACACCACAGGGAAAAGTTTCCAAACCAGGGCTGCAGTGTTTGTAAACAGCTCAATCACCAAACACCCCAAAATCCCAGCTTTTTACCCCAGAGCCATGATGTCACCATGGGCCAGGGGAGGACTAGAGGGATTCAGTGCTGTTTGAAGTGCAAATCTCAGCTCACCTTTCACTCAGTGTGTCTGTGAGTCTCTGAGCTCTCCAGTTGTCCCCCTGGAAATCTGAAAGCCATTAGCATCCTGGGGGATGGGAGGGAGATGAAAATGTGTTTGCCAGCTTCCCCAGATGTGAGGCCAGTGTGTCAGGGCCAGATTTTATTATTCTATAAATACCAGGGGCAGGAGGTTGTTATTAAGCCCTCAGTAATTAATCCAACGTGCAGTGGCCTCAGCCACGGCCCAGCACTTACTGTCCAATTAATCCTCTGTGCCCTCCTGGGCATGTGGGAGACTCCCCAGATGTCTCCCAAATTCGGGAGAAATGCAGGAATGGGGCAGAAATATCCCTGGATTCATCCCCCCCGAGCTCAGAGGACGAGCTGAGGGGGAAGCAGATGATGTTCCACAGACATCAAAGCCATCCCTGCACATATTCCAGGCGTGCAGGGAATGCCTAACGCCAGCTCCCAAAGCAGGGAAAGGTGGGAAGGGAACAAATCCCAGCTCTGCATCACTCCCTGCATGTTAATGAGCTGCTTTCCTGCCCTGGGAGCACAGAGAGCTCCAAACATCTGCCCAGGACACTCCTGGCTCCCAGAAACCCTGCACGGCACAGGATGGGATGAGGTTCTCTTGACTCCTCTTGATGCTGCTGGAAAAGCCTTGAGAGCATTTCATTAATGGAAGTTCCTGCTCCTCTTCCAGCCTAAAATATCTGATGTTTGCAATGGTGCTCCACAAAATAAGGAGGGATGGATTCCCAGAGCAAGGCAAGGAGATCTTGGAGATGAGGAGCTGCTGAGCCCCTGCTGGGCTGGGTTAGTGCAGGGATGGCTCGGGGAGCTCCTGCTGTGGGAAGGGATGTGCTCCAGGGGAAAAATGGGAAAATATCAGGGGCTGGTGTGGGAAATCAGGAGCTTTAAGCACTGGTGGTGTGGGCAGTGATAAATGCATTGGGTATTGGGTTTGCCCATGGCAAGGATGGGACTGAGCACCCAACACATCCTCTCCTGTGCCAGGTGATTAAATCCTCCAAACCATCAGGATCAAAAGGGAGGATTTCAGGAAAACTGGGAGTCATTTTCTACTGCAGAAACATAATTCTCTGTTCAGCTGGAGCAGGGGAGACTGAGGGGAGACCTCACTGCAGTTCCAATGCCTGGGCAGGGACAGAGGAGGGGCAGGGACTGAGCTCTGCTCTGGGGGGACCAGGGACAGCAGCCAGGGAATGGCTGGAGCTGTGTCAGGGCAGGCTCAGGTTGGATCTCAGGAAAAGGTTCTTCCCCCAGAGGCTGGTTGGGCACTGACCAGGCTCCCCAGGGCAGTGGGCACAGCCCCAAGGCTGCCAGAGCTCCAGGAGGGTTTGGATGATCCTGTGGGGCACAGGGGGTGACTCTTGGGGCTGATCCTGTGCAGGGCTGAGGGTTGGACTGGATGATCCTTGTGGGTCCTTCCCAGCTCAGCACATTCTGTGACTCTGTGACTCCAGTGTGTAATAAATGTGAGCACAAACCCCTGTGGGATCCATGGGATCCAAAGGAACCTTGGAAGGGGCCCAGCTGTGCTGCCCTGACCCACCTGTGTCTCCCTGGATGCAAAGGAGACCACGGAGCACCAGGGCACTCAGAAACCTCCCCCATCATCAGCAGCACCAAGCCCAGGCTCTTTTAACTCAGAAAAAAAGCTCTTTTGGATACCCAGCAGCAAATTTTGACCAAGTGCTGTGGGATTGCTCCCTGTGGATGCTCCCTGTGGGAGGGAGCAGCCAGGGCTGGGCACTCACCTGATATCATCCTCTTTAAGCTTGGCCTGGAGTGCAAATGTATCCCTAAAGCTGGGGCTTGGAGTTTAGTCCCCAAGTCTGGCCTAAGCAACCTCCACTTGCAGCATTCCCAGCCCTCTGCTTGCAGGGATGAGCCCAGGATGGCCCAACACCAGTGAAGAGCAAGGGAAGAGCAGGGGGGGTTTAATGGTTTGTAGCAAAGAGGCCATAAAATCCCAACCCTTGGAGGCACAAACCCCATGGCTGAGACCCCCCAGAGCTGGGATTTGGGATCTGGGCTCCAGGCTCCTGGTGCTGAGGTGGGAGAGAGAAAAAGCTGCAATGCAACCACCTCAGGGGATTTATTTTACTGCATGTGCTCAAAAGAGCCTTGGCCCTCCAAGGAGGGCCTCACCATAAATGTTGTCCAAGCAGAGCAAGGAACAACCCAAATACCCCAAAAGCCTTTAAAAAAACCCCATTTCCTTGAGGTCCTCAACCAAGATTGATAAATCTCAATTTCCAGCAGTGTAGGGACCACCTGAGGACACGGGAACAGCCTGAAAATATCCCAAACAAGAGCAGGGAAAGCATCAGGACATTTCTGGGAGCATCTGCTTCCAGGCCATCCCCTGGTGGGAAAGGAAATGGAGGAATGGGAATGTTTCTCCAGAAGAGCAGAGTGAGAGAAGTAAATGATGATCCTGGAAGGTCCCTCTGCAGCTCCCTGAGCTCTGAGCAGTCTGGAGCTGAGCTGAGGTGATAAAAACGCCTGCCAAGCCCTTGTTTCCCAGTTCCACCTGGAACATCTGGCAGCAAAAACTTGCATCCTCCATCTAAGGGCCACTCCCAAGCCATTCCCACGTCCTGCATTGAGGACACCCTGGGTGACTCCTCATGGAGACTCCTCAAAGGACCAAAGCAGGTGCCACCACCTCAGCTGCCCACAGGACCCTGGGGGATCCACGTGCTGAGGAATTCAGGGCATCTTTCCTGCCCCTGTGGACACTCAGCTTTACTGGAAATAAAGTTTTGGATCTCCTGAAAGCTTTGTCTTGGAGCCAAACGCTCCCAAAGCTCCCAAACTCCTAAAATCCCTGACACAAGAGACCATCCAGGTCACCAAGGGGTGACAGGTGAACATGAAGGACTTTGTGGACAAGGAGAAAAATATCCATGGGAAAATATCCATGTGCAAGGAGGAAAATATTCATGGTGAAATATCCATGTGCAAAGAGGAAAATATCCTTGGGAAAATATCAGTGTGCAAGGAAAATATCCCTGGGAAAATATTCATGTGCAAAGAGGGAAATATCCATGGGAAAATATCCATGTGCAAGGAGGAAAATATTCAGAGTGAAATATCCATGTGCAAGGAGGAAAATATCCTTGGGAAAATATCC
>NW_020897800.1:5975265-5990722 GCF_003984885.1 Neopelma chrysocephalum
ATCCCTGGCAGCTCTTTGGCCCAACAATCTGAGATGTCAGTGCTCCCATGGGATCCTCCCATCCCTTGTACATGGAGCAGATGCTCCCAGAAATATCCTGATGCTTTCCCTGCTCTTGTTTGGATATTTTCAGGCTGTTCCCGTGTCCTCAGGTGGTCCCTACACTGCTGGAAATTGGGATTTATCAATCTTGGTAGAGGACCTCAAAGAAATGGGGGGGTTTTAAAGGCTTTTGGGGTATTTGGGTTGTTCCTTGCTCTGCTTGCACAACATTTATGGTGAGGAGGTTTTAGTGCAGACCTGAGATAATTAATATCCTGGTTATTATTCAGCCTCCCCTCGTTGATTGAGCCCATGGAAGGACCATTTCCCCCCTGCAAACTGGGGGTGAGCTTTGCTGGGAGCCCTTCCTGCCTCTCCTCTGTCCACATGTCCACATTCCTCAAGGATGTGGGTGTCAATGCCACAGGAGAGGGCAGGAGCCAGCCCTCAGTGCTGGAGCACAGTTGGGATGCATTCCAGCAGCTCCAGGGATTGTTCTGGTGGAAAGAGCTGTTTGCCTGCTCACAACCCTTGGAATCCTCAGGAAAACCATCTGAGCCCTTGGCATTGGCTTGAGGAAATCCAAAGCTCTGGGATGGCATTCCAAGCCCAAAGAGGGCTGACATTCCAAGCCCAAAGGTTGGCATTCCAAGCCTAAAGAAGGCTGACATTCCAAGCCCAAAGGCTGGCATTCCAAGCCCAAAGAGGGCTGATATTCCAAGCCAAAGAGGGCTGCCATTCCAAGCCCAAAGGCTGACATCCCAAGCTCAAAGAGGGCTGGCATTCCAAGCCCAAAGAAGGCTGACATTCCAACCCCAAATGCTGACATTCCAAGCCCAAAGAAGGATGACATTCCAAGCCCAAAGAGGGCTGACATTCCAAGCCCAAAGGCTGACATTCCAAGCCCAAAGAAGGATGACATTCCAAGCCTAAAGAGGGTTGACATCCCAAGCCCAAAGCAGGCTGACATTCCAAGTCCAAAGAAGACTGAAATCCCAAGCCCAAAGAGGGCTGATATTCCAAGCCCAAAGGCTGGCATTCCAAGCCCGAAGAAGGATGACATTCCAAGCCAAAGAGGGCCGACATTCCAAGCCCAAAGCAGGCTGACATTCCAAGCCCAAAGAGGGCTGACATCCCAAGCCCAAAGGCTGACATTCCAAGCCCAAAGAGGGCTGACATTCCAAGCCCAAAGAGGGCTGGAACTCCAACCTGCTGCAGGGAGCCCGTGGGGAGCCCTCAGGTCACCCCAGAACTCTCAGTTTTGTTAACCCAGCTCAGACACCAGGGAGAGCTTTTCCTGCTCCTTTCCTGGCAGGGTTTGTCCATCTGCCCGGGCTCAGGGAGCAGCAGAAGGATCCTGCCAGTGGAGGCCCCGTTGGGATGTGTCAGGGTTATCTCCTGAACAGGTTCCTGCTGTCCTCTGAGCATCTGTGCAGGAACACATCCCAGGAAAATATGTGAGTGGGCGAGTTTGGCCTCAGATTCCTCCCAGCTGGGCCATTCCACAGCCCCCATCCCAAACCCCTCAGCCTGCCAGAGCTGCCAGAACCCTTTAGCACAGCCCCAAAAATGTCCAGACCGTCCCTCCTCTCCCCCAAAGCTCCTTTCTGCTCCCATTTAATGAGCAGGAAACGTGTTGGCAAAAGGGTTTGGCCTCAGAGGAGGGAGGAAAATAGAAGGAACAAGAGGGAAGAACAGAGGAGAACATGGGAAAGGTGAGATTTGGGGACCAATATTGCTGAAAACATGCGAAAAGTGAGATTTGGGGAGCATTATTGCTGAAAGCATAAGAGAGGGGAGATTTGGGGAGCAATGTTGCTGAAAACATGGGAAAGGTGAGATTTGGGGAACAATATTGCTGGAAATATGGGAAAGGTGAGATTTGGGGAGCAATATCCTGAAAGCAGGAGAGAGGGGAGATTGAGGGTCCAATATTGCTGAAAACATGAGAGAGGAGAGATTGGGGGAACAATATTGCTGAAAATATGAGAGAGGAGAGAGGTGAGATTTGGGGAGCAGTGTTGCTGAAAACATGGGAAAGGTGAGATTTGGGAGCAATATTGCTGAAAGCATGGGAAAGGTGAGATCTGGGGTCCAATATTACTGGAAACATGGGAAAGGTGAGATTTGGGGAGCAATATTGCTGCAGTATCGGTGTAATATTGAGCTGGCACCCCAAAAGGGCCCAGCTACTGATGCTCAAACCCTCAGAGGCCCCAAACCCGGCTTGTTTTGGCCCATTTTCCAGCAGCAGCTTTGCCCTTCTCCTGCAGGGCCGTTCCACAGCCTCCTCCTGGTCCCCTCCTGCCACCTCAGCCCAACTCCCAACTTGCTCAGCCCTTACAAGTCGTAGTGACCCTCTCAGAGAGAGGATTTCTGGCTTTGTGCAGCCCCCAACCCACAGTTTTTAAGTTCACATTAAGCAGTCCCAGCCTAATCCCATTTGCACCCCAGGAGGAGGAAGGTTTTGCAGAGCCCAGGGCGACATCCCCCAGCTGGGCTGGGTTTGAGCAGCTCCAGGGATTGCTGCGGTGTCAGGAGCTGTTTCCCTGCACAAACCCAGTGTAATCCTCAGGAACAACCTTCTGAGCCCTTGGCCTGGGCCCAAGACAACATCAGGAAATCAAAAGCATTTATTTGAGCCAATTTTTCTCCCCAGCTTTGCTCAACCCTCTCCAGAACCAGGAGCCTTAATAGACTTTGCTCTGGGGCTGCAGACACCTCCCATAGCTCTGCTCTTTCATCCCCTGTGAGCTCAGAGATCCATCAGCTGAAACCTGGTTAGAGCTGGGCTCTCCCTCCCTGCTCCTCCATTTGCATTTTGTCCACTGGTGCTTAATGAATTTAACGTGTCAGGGCTCATAAATCATTTAATCCATTCACTCTTTGCATCCCATTTTGCCCCCAAAGTGCCACAAAGGCATTTAAAACTTCAGCTGAACCTCTCCTCTTAATTGAATCCTCATCTTGAGCTCTCCTCTGAAGGTTTGCTGTGTTCAAATTTGCTAAAATCTGGCAGATTTTGAGGGGGCAGGTGGGATTTTCACCAGCTCGGATTGAATTTCAAATTCTGAGCAAATCTGGCAAAAAAAAAAGTCCAGACACTCCATTCTCCTTCTCATTTCCCAAATGAAGGTTTGGTGCAGGATTTTTTTTTTTAATTTTCAGGGATATTTCAGACTTCAAACCATCCAGCACAGCAGGGTTTCCTCCTCACCCAAAAAACCTCCTCTTGAAAATCAAAAGCACTTCTGAAAATCAATGGATTTGGCTCATGGCACCAAATCCCTTCGCTCTGACCTGCCCTGAACCTCGTTTGGCTCCTTCCTGCTGTGCTTGGGGCCAAATTTCAGGGATGGATGGAAACACCTCGGGCTCAGCAGCCTTGGGATCACATCTCCAGCCCTTGGGATCACATCTCCAGCTCTGGAATGGAAGCTGGGACACCCAGATTTGATGTGGGTGGATAATCTTGGCAGGTTCACCCTGATCTGAAGGAAATCTTGGTCTGGAGCATCCCAGAGATGCTTTGGATGACGAGCAACTCCAGGATTAAAAGCACAGGACCCATTTCAAGCTCCTAAAACCTGCTCTTTCCTATTGAAAAGCAGAATTCCATTGCTTTCCAGGGATAAAGCAAGTCCCCACTGTTAACTAGGATCTGAAGGTGGTAGATATTATTATTATTATTATTATTATTATTATTATTATTATTATTATTGGATTTTCCCCCATAAACTTGGATCCCAGCAGCATTAGGTCATCATCATCATCATCATCATCATCAACCACACACGTGACCCAACCAAAAAAATCTACAGTGGGATTTTTTTCCATATTTTCCATATTTTTTCCATATTTTTCCATATTTTGAGACACTTGGTTGCTTCCCAAAGTGGGCAGGCTCCATTTCAGCCCCCCTAAATCCAAACCCCCCTAAATCCAACCCCCCAAGTTCTGAGCTGGGCTCAGCCAGATTTGTGAAGCAAACTCTGCTTTGGGCTGGGGGTGCTTTGGATTATCCCCATTCTTCCCGAAAAATTGTCATTTTTTAACAAACTCCCCGCCACCCAAAAGACACATTTTCTTTGAATGTCAAAACAGGATGTTTTTGACGATTTCAGGCCATTCTAAGAGGGTTTTTTTTTGTTGTTTTCTTTTTGCAACAGGAAATTGGTTCGAAAGCCCTTTCCTGGTTTCAGTTGTGGCAAAACCAACACTTTGCAACAAAGTTCGGGGTATTTTTTTTATTAAAAGCGTAAAAAGTTTTAAAAAAACCCCTTCCAGGTCACTCAGGCCTGAAGGTGGGAGTGGGTTTTTGCTCCTGAAAAGCAGAATATCCCGTGTTTGAGCCGCGGGATGGGGACGTTGGGTGGGGATGTTTGGAGAGAAGGTGATGGGAAGTCACTGGGGTGGATGTGCCCATGGAATCCTGCAATCCACACATCTCTGCTGTGTTCCCAAAGCCAGGTGGCACCTCTTGGGCACGAGGAGGGGGTGGAAGGGGTGGTGGATGGTGGAGAAGCCCCAGTGAAGCTGCTCCAAGGGCTCAGTTCTCAGCGAGGAACCCAAACAAGGTTTGTGGGTCAAACCCAAACAAGGTTTGTGAGTCAAACCCTGTGCTGGTTTGAAGGTGAACCAGCAGGGGAAATGAACCCAACCCAGAGGAGAGATTATAAGTCAGAGTAACAATTTAATAAAATAATACAATAAATACAATTATACAGACAAACAATTGGTTTTAACCCACAAAACCCAAATGTCTAACCCAGCACCCTGGAGCATGAACAGAGTGGTGTTTGTTGGGCCCCCTGAGCCCAAAGGAAAAGGAGAGGGGAAAAACCTGTTGGTGAGAGTGGTGGTGCAGTCTGGGCAAGAGTGGTGATCTCAGTCTGGTTGAGAGTGGTGCTCTGCAGTCTTCCTCTGGATCCCACGAGTGGTTAAAAAAGTCCCAAGACTCCAAGATTATCTCTCCTCCAGTTCAGGCAGGAATGCCCAGAACCTCCCTCAGGGCGGGGAGTTCCACCCTGGGTGTGAGGGCAGGAGCACCCTCCTGTCTCACAGGCCTCTGAACACCCAGTTTACAGCCTGAGGGCTCAGGGCTGCTCTGGGCAGAGGGTGTAAATGGTCTATTGAGAACAGATTCTGGGCAATGGCCTGGAAGGCTCTAGAATACACAGTTTTGGGTTACACCCACCCAGTGATGAACTGGTCCCAGCTGTTGTAACTGGGACAAACCCAAACAAGATGTGCTGGTTTAAAAGTTAACCAGCAGGGGAAATGAACTCAACTCAAAAGAGAGATTATAAGTCAGAATAACAATTTATTAAAATAATACAATAAGTACGATTATACAGACAAACAGTTGGTTTTAACCCCCAAAACCCAAATGTATAACCCAGCACCCTGGGGCATGAACAAAAGTGGTGTTCCTTTGTACCCCCCCGAGTCCAAAGCAAAGGGAGAGGGGATAAACCTGCTGGTGGGAGAGCTGCTGCAGTCTGGTCAAAAGTGGTGATTGCAGTCCAGTTGAGGGTGGTGGTCTCAGTCTGGTTGAGAGCAGTGGTCTGCAGTCTTCCTCTGGATCCCACAAGTGGTAAAAAGGTTCTGAAACTCCAAGTTTATATATTCTCCAGTTCAGGCGGGAGTGCTCAGTCCTTCCCTCAGAGTGGGGAATTCCATAAAAGGGTATGAGGACAGGAACATCTTCCTATCTCGCAGGCCTCTACTGATAACAGTTTCTGGGCAATGGCCTGGAAGGCTCTGGAATACCCAGTTTTGGGTTACACCCATCCAGTGATGAACTGGTCCCAGCTGTTCTAACCGGGACAAACCCAAACAAGGTTTGCGAGTCAAAGCCTTTCCCGCTCTTTGCACGGAGAGGGAAAGGGAGCTTTGGCAGCTCCAGGGGGCTGGAAGGTGGGCTGGGCTGGGTTCAGGGTGGGGGGAAGTGTGGGAGCTCTGGAGGGGCTGGAAGGTGGGCAGGGATTTGGGAAATCCTGGCTGCTTGGCTGTGTTTGTGGAGCTGGTTGTGCACAGAACCCTGGAGAGGTGTTGGCTCCTCTGCCCCTGCCCTGCCCAGGGGTTTAACCTGGGTCTGGGATTGCAGCAGGAGGAAATCCAAGCCCCATCAATCCCAAAGGCTCTGGGTCCCTGGATTTAACCTCAGTGCATTAGCAAAGCCATCCTAAAGAACTCTCCTCCTCTCTCAGCCTGGATTTGACTCCCTGCAACACAGGAACGGGAAAAATGACCTGCTTTACACACAGGCACAGATATTCCAAGACATTTGCCTTTTATTTGCTTGGAGATGGGACCAACAGCTCCTGGTCTGGCTTCAACCCATCCCCTCCTGGCCTGGCTCTGCTCTGCTCCTCAGCAGGATGAGCATCAGCTCTCCAAAGGCCCAAGGAGCAGGTGCTTGGTTGAGATGACTCCTCCAGAGGCTGGTAAGGACACCCTGGGAATTTGGGGAACCTCCAGGAGATCTGTCCAAGCTCACTGTCACCCCCTGAGCCTCTGTGGGGCAGCAGGACCCCAAAGCAGAGTGGGAAAGATAAAATCCCCATGGGACATCATCTGGTTTCCATGTTGTTAGGTGGTCTGAGAGTTATGGGATTAATGGGATCCATCCCCAATCCTTTGCATTCATCCTCCCTGTTCTGGCCAGGCTTTTGTGGTGACTTGCAAGAGGAGTCAACATGAGAAGGAATGTCATGAAATATTCATTCCTTCTGTCAAGGAAACTCAGAGAAAGGCAGGAAGAATGAACCAAATGCAAGATCAAGACAGGAAGATGTGTCCTGCTCCTTTCAGTTGGATTTCTGGAACCCAGAGCAGGGAGAGGAGAGATCTGACTCCTCATCAGGCTGAAAACAAGCAAAGAGCAAAAGCGGGACCAGGGCTCTGATGGGAGAGACCAAAATCTTGGTCTACAGGGAAGAGAAGTGGAGATTTATTGGAATTTAAGCAAAGGGAGAACACTGCAATGAGAAATATTTCTTGATTTTATCTCATACAGCCCAAACCAACAGGGCTGTGCTGGTGGAAATGATGTTCTCCTTCATCCCCTTGCCTTGGACAGAGTGGTGGCACTGCCTGGATGAAGGACTGTTCCAGCACTCCCTGCCAAAAACGTTCCCCAGGAGTGCAAAGCATTAATAAAATTGCTGCCCAGATGGGATTTTCAGACTCCTTTTTCCTTGTCTTTCATCTAATTTGATTAACTTGGCTCATTTCCCGTTCCCCCTGGGATCTCTCTGATGGGATGTGCAGTCCCAGGTTTATTGTGGCCTCGTGAGGAGCAGCAGGGACAGGAGGGAGCTGTGCCAGCCCCACCTCAGCCCAGCTCAGCTGCTGCCATGTCCTGGGGGTGCCCCGAGCCACAGCCCTGCTCCTCAGTGCCAGGAGATCAGAGAATCCTGGAGTGGGTTGGGTTGGGAGAGACATTACAGGTTATTTAGTCCCACTGTGCCATGGGCAGGGACACCTTCCACTAGCCCAGGGTGCTCCATCCCAGCCTTGGACACTTCCAGGGATGGGTAAGCCCAGATCATGTGGTTTAAGTGAATCCCCTTGACTTGATGGTTGGACTTGATCTTAAAGGTCTTTCCAACCTTCACAATTCCATGTTTCTATGACTTAGCTCCAGGTGTCACAGAGACTGTAGCTTATGTTAATATTAAAATACTGCTTTAGCAATTTATGAACATTATCTGGAGAGCGAAGGCACAAATGAGCAGAGCTGAAGCAAAGTTACCCGAGCTAATGCATCCTTGGCATTAATATCTTGCTATTGTTCAGCTCATCTTAAAGAGCTATAGGGTTACCTGATAAAAGGGGCAAAGCTTGATGGCTAACACAAGTTGAGATGATTCCTGGGAATGTTTCCATCCCTTGGTGGGCAAAGCACATCGAATCCTAGAAGGGTTTGCGTTGGAAGGGACCTTAAACCTCATTTTGTTCCACCCCTTTCACCTTCCACTGGACCATGTTGCTCTAAGTCCAACCTGGCCTTGGACACTTCCAGGGATCCAGGGGCAGCCACAGCTTCTCTGGGCAACCTGTGCCAGGGCCTCACCACCCTCACAGCCAGGAATTCCTTCCCAATCTCCCATCTAACCCTGCTCTCTTTCAGCTTGAACCCTTTCCCCTGTCCTGTCACCAATGCCCTTGTCTGAGGTGGCCCAAGGTGCCACGAGCAGGGTGGGGGCTCCTGGACCCCTCTGGAACATCTCAGGGCCACGGGAATGCAGCTCCCAGGTTCTGTGCCCCAGGAGCACCTCCCTGGAGCTGATTCCCACCTTCAGAGCCCTCCTGGCTCCAGGCAGAGCAAGGTCTTCCAGGCTTTGGGAGCAGTGTCATCCCTGAGGGAGCTCCTGAGCCACCAGCACAGGGATTTGGGTGCAGAGGGAGGGTGGAGTGAGCACAGCCATGGCCTGGAGAGACCCCACATTTTCCCCTTCACAGAATCACAGAATCACAGAATCAGCTGGGTTGGAAGGGACCTCTGAGATCATCAAGTCCAACCCTTGATCCAACCCCGCTGTGGTTCCCAGCCCATGGCACTGATGCCACATCCAGTCTGTCCTTAAACACCTCCAGGGATGCTGACTCCACCCCCTCCCTGGGCAGCCCATTCCAATGGCTGATCACCTTCTCTGCAAAGAAATTCTTCCTAATATCCAACCTAAACCTCCCCTGGCACAGCTGAAGACCCTGAGCCCTCTTGTCTTGCTGAGAGTTGCCTGGGAAAAGAGCCTGACCCCCACCTGGCTCCCCCCTCCTGTCAGGGAGTTGCAGAGAGTGAGGAGGTCTCCCCTGAGCCTCCTCTTCTCCAGGCTGAACAGCCCCAGCTCCCTCAGCCTCTCCTCACAGCACTTGTGCTCCAGTCCCTTCCCCAGCCTCGCTGCTCTTCTCTGGACCTGCTCCAGGACCTCCATATCCCTCCTGAGGGTCCCAGCTGTGCCCTGCTCCATGGGGAGCATTCCCTGAGGTGCAGGGGATGGGAAGTGTGGCCGTGTGGTCCCAGCCCCGTTATCTGCCCCGACCTTTCTGTTTAAACCACGTTAAGCCTTCAAAAAATAAACACTCTGTGAGAGTTTGGCTCCGTTCAGCTCTCGCCTGGCAGAGCTCCTAAAACATCCAGGAGTTTTAATGGAGCTATTTAGCATAATATTTGACACTTCCATCACTCCTTTCATCCCGAAGTGCTTCTCGAACCCAGGACCACCACTGGAGTCAAACTTCTCAGTGAATAGACCAGTTCTCACATGGTCCTCGGGCCCCTGGGCATCCTCCATCCCCGAAAATCCAGGAAAGCTCAGCACTCTGCACATCCATGAGGATGCAGCTGGGATGATGCTGCTGCAGGGAGTTTAGGGAGCAGTGGGAAGTGGTCCTGCTTTGGGAAAAAATGGTGTCTCGGCAAAAAATAAGTCAAAAACCAGATGTACAATATTGACTTTGGCTCTGGAGCATCACTGGTGCTGCTGTCAGTGGCACCCAGAGCTGGACAAGCTCCTTCCTGGAGCAGATTCCTCCCCCTTGGGTCCAGTCGGAGTGATGTTTTCCAGGTTTGGGAGCAGTTTTATCCCTGAAGGAGCTCCTGAGCCACCAGCACAGGGATTCAGGTGCAGAGGAAGGGCAGCACAGCATCTCACCCACCACCCCCCAAGGACAAATTTACCTTGGACTGGGCTTTTTCCATCTTAGAAACACCCCAAACACTTAAACTCCTCTTTTCAACCCACTGTGGGCAAGCTGGAGAACCTCCCCCTGTTTTAGCAGGTTTTGGTGTTTACTGAGCAGCTGATAACAAACACCCTGGGTAAAACCCACCCCTGGCCCCAAAATTAAACCCAACACTCCCCAAATCCTGGAGTGAAACCCCCCAGTGGGGTCAGTCCCAGCAGCCCCACAAAGAGGGTTCAGTGAGAAGGCCCAGCTCAGGTGTCTCAGTTGGATTGGATCCTTCCCACTGCTGTTCTCCTTATAACTGCCACAAAGGAACTATTGGCCCCCAAATCCTCACTTTTCTCACTGCTGGGCTCCAGGAAGGGATTTTCCAAAGGGTGAGAGCTGGGAGAAGATGTTTTGGGTCCAGCAAGAGCCGTGAGTTCGTGCTGGTGACGAAGGATGCTCTGGAGCATCCCGATTCCAGGCAGGCTCCACAGAAGCATCCCTGCAATTTGAGGCAGGATTGCCAGGAAAAATTAAGGAAATTTGGAAAAAATGAGCCTGGACCTCCCTTTTGCAGACAGGCAGGTATTGCCCAGTCCTGGAATCTGGCAGGAGGGTGGAATGGGTGATGTTAAGCAGGACAGGGAGTTGTGTTTCCTTGGCAAAATGCCAGTGGGATTGGAATGGAGGTGGATTTGTGTGGCTGGGGGGTGCAGGACACACAGGGACAGAAAAGCTGTGCCTGCCCCAGCCCTGGAAGTGTCCAAGGCCAGGCTGGAGCACCCTGGGCTGGTGGAAGGTGTCCCTGCCCATGGCAGGAGCTGGATGGGCTTTAAGGTCCCTCCCAGCTCAAAGCACTCCGGGATTCCGGGATTCTGTGACATCACCTGTGACAACCCCTCTGCACCCCAAAATCTGCCCCTGGCTCGGCAGCTCTGCTGGGGGGAGGCTGGAAGAGGGAGCAGGGAGGGCAGAGTGGGAAGATCCCTGGAGAAGGATCCCTGGAGAAGGATCCCTGGAGAAAGATCCCTGGAAAAGATGGCACCCCTCCCTCCCGAGGCTGAAGCCAGGAATGTGCAGCAGTTGGAGCTGCCCGGGCTGGAGCTGGAGGAGGGTAATTATGTGATTAGTGGCTAATGAAGGACAATTGAAATGGATAAGCCCTGCTTGGAAAAACCAAACGAGGCCAGCTCTGGAGTTTCTAGGGAGACCAAACTGTCACGAGCTCAGGGAGGGGGACGGAGGGAGACAAAGGGAGGCTGCAGATCCTTTCCAAATGATGCTCCTCTGACTGAAGATCCCCAAACCTGACCCAGCTCGGAGCCATCCCACACCAGCTCTCCTATCCCAAGGGAACACCTCCCTGCAGCCTGCTGGGAACCAGGGGAGGACAAATTGCCTTTGCAGCCGCAGCCCCCCGGTGATTCCTCCTCCCCCCCAGGTTTTCCAGCCCCTGCAGCTCCAACCTCATCCCCCAGGCCTGGCAGGAGCTGCAAAAGGATGTTGGATGTGTCTGAGTGGGTTATTAATTTGTCTGGGGCTGCTGGTTGTGCCTCAGGAGCTGGAGCTGCTCTCACCCGGGGCTGTGCAGGAGGAGCAGTGCACACCCAGCAATGAGGTGTCTGTTTATTCACTTTAATTCAAAAATAGGCTTAATCCTTAAGCCTGGGCTGGGCCTCCTGCAGGAATGGATGCCCTGGTGGGAAAAGCCACCCTGCCCAAAGCAGGGCAGCTCCTGCTGCATCCCTGGTGCTTCCCAGTGCTCCCAGTCCCCTCCATAAATCATCCCCCTGCTCCCAGTGCTCCCAGTTCTCCCCTACAGGTCCCCCCCAGTGCTCCCAGTTTCCCTCATGTGTCATCCCCCTGCTCCCAGTTCTCCCCTATAGGTCCCTCCCAGTACTCCCAGTTCCACCAGAAGGGCAGCCCTGCCCTTTCCAGGGCTCCCAGTTCTCCCCATAAGTCATCCTTCCCCTTTCCCACTGTTCCCAGTTCTCCCAGTGGGCAACCCTTCTCCTCCCAGTCCCCTACCACGGGTGATCCACCCCTCTCCCAGTGCTCCCAGTTCCACCTGTAGGGTCATCCACTCCTTCCCAGCGTTCCCAGTCACCTTCATAGGTCAGCCCCACCAACAGGACCCCTCCCAGTGCTCCCAGTACAGCCCAGTGGGGGCGGGAGAGGGGGTTGGAGATACCGCAGGGGTTGGAGCCGCTCCCTGGGGTGTCCCAGCCCCATCCCAGCGCCAGGACAGAGCCGGGAATCGCCGCTGCCCCTCCCCGGGCACAGCCGGGCTGGGAAGGGCCCGGAACCCTCCCGAGCCCCCCGGGCTGGCTCTGCCTCCCGTCGGGATCGATGCCAAGGGAGCCTCCACTCCAGCCCTGCACCTTGTCAGCATTCCTGGGAATGGGGAACAGCTGCTCTGGGCGGCTGGAGAGCAGGAAAAGGGGCTGGAGAGGAGGGAAAGGGACCATTCGGGATTTTCGCTCCTTGCCCAAAGCTCTGGCCCCAGGTGGGGATGGAGAGGAGGCTCCCAAACCCTGCCCCGGGGGATGCTCGGATGCTCTCGGGACCTGCTCCCCTGTGGGTGGAGCTGCCACACGTGCCACGGCTTTTTTTTCCAGCCCGGTGGGTTTTCCCATTGCCCTGAGCAGGTTCCTTCCAGCATCCCCCAATCCCAGAGGAAAACTCGGCACAGGGATGATCCCACCCACCCCCAGAGCTGAGATTCCCTGCTGAGATTCCCAAGGTTCTGGCCAGGAGACAAGCTCATATTTTCACCCCAAATAGCCATTCCATCCCCCCAAAAAACCCTGTAGAGCTCAAACCACTGCTGTGCACAGAGCACAGAACTCCAGGAGATCTGATCCCGGGAAAGGATTATCCTTTGGATGCCACAGCATCGTCCCTCCCTGTGCTCCAAGATCCCAAACTTCCCAAAGTTTGGAGCATCCCAAACTTCCAGCTTTCCTTTTGGGATTTCCACTCCCCACAGAGCTGGGAACAGGAGCGGGGGGGGGATTCCCATGGGAGTCCAGGAGGGGCTTCTGGAAGGAGCAGCATCGTCAAGGACTCAGCTCCATCACTGGGGTATCTGGGCTTGTTTGCAGGGACAGGTTGCTGCTAATGAGCTTTAATTAAATCCATCCTCACGGTGTCATCACCTTGAAACCCAAGGCAGGGTTGAATATCCACAGTCATTCCCCCCCTGGATCACAGGTAGGTGGTAAGCATTGAAATTTTGGGGCAAATAGAGCCAAATTTGCCAACCCAAGTGCCCCCCCCCAAATCCCGGGATCAGCTCAGCCTCTTCCAGCCCCACAGACGCCTCTTCTCCCCCTTCCCAAGCTCTCTCCAGGCTAATTTTAGCACCCAACCCCCCTAGAAGTTTCCTGTGGGCCTTAATCCCACTTGTGATGGGGGGCAGGAAGAGTTTCCCTGCTGTGGAATCTTTTCTCTTGTCGTGAAATTCAAGTTTTGGCCCCTCTGAAGCTCTGGAAGAGATTTTCTCCTTCTTTTCCTCAGCCCTGGCTCCAGGCTGGGATTTCACAGCTCGTTGCAGCCACACTTTGAGGACATCTTGAGTGCTTTAAAGAGGCCTCTTTCATGCTCTCTCCAGCTTTTAGTGCTCCAGGGACACGGGATCAGGGTGGTTTGGGATGCACCGGTGCTGGAATGTGAGGATCCACCATGGGATGGGTGCCAAGGGGATCGAGGAGAGCAGCCCTGGCACAACTTTGGGCAGTGTTGGATCAGATCAGAGAAGGGATTTCATTGACCAGTACACAAAATTCCACCTCAATCCATCACTGAAAAAAAGCTGAAGAAGAATATTGAGTTCCAGGATCCATTTCCCTGCTCAACCTCCACCATAGGAGAGCTGAAACTTTGTGTTCTCATCCCAGAAATGCAATATTTTCCTGGTTTTTTATCCCCATAAAACCAGGTCTCCAACCCAAATCCGTGGCTTTTGCTCTTGGCTTTCTGTCTCCCTCTTGTGCCAGGCCTGGAAAAGCTTCCCAGCACCGGTGCCGGAATGTGAGGATCCACCATGGGATGGGTGCCAAGGGGATCGAGGAGAGCAGCCCTGGCACAGCTTTGGGCAGTGTTGGCTCAGATCCCTGGGCTGCTCAGAGAAGGGATTTCATTCACCAAGACACAAAATTCCACCTCAATCCATCAATGAAAAAAGTGGGAAAAGAATATCAAATTCCAGGATCCGTTTCCCCACCTCAAGAGGAGCTGAAACTTCGTGTTTTTCAGCACAGAAATGCAATATTTTCCTTTTTTTTTCCACCTTAAAACCAGGTCTCCAACTAAATCCGTGGCTTTTGCTCTTGGCTTTCTGTCTCCCTCTTGTGCCAGGCCTGGAAAAGCTTTCCAGGGGCTCTCTGGGAAAACTGGGAGCTGCTTTTGGCTCCTCAGGTCTCAGCTCCACCCCAGGCTGGGCACTAAAGGCTGTCAGGAAACACTGATCCTATGGAACAATCCAGGATTGTCCCTTGGGAATTCCAAGGGCACAAATCCTGCTTGGGGACGTGCATCACTCACCCAGCACAGAGCCTGAGGAGAAAAGAGGATTTGGTACAAAATTCCAACTCTGTTTGGGAGAAAAAGCCCTGATTTGCTACGAAATAACAGGAAAATCCTGCTGGAGTGGGATAAAATTTAGGATAAAATTGGGATAAAACCTGCAATGAGGGGGTTGGGGGTAAAATTTGGGATAAAACCTCCTGCAAAGAGGGGGTTGCTGGATCTCCAGGAATGGAAGGTTTTGGGGATTTTGGGATACCAGGAATGCTGGATGTCCAGGAATGGAAGGATTTGGGGATTTTGGGATGCCAGGAATGCTGGATCTGCAGGAATGGAAGGATTTTGGGATGCCAGGAATGCTGGATCTCCAAGAATGGAAGGATTTTTGGATTTTAGGATACCAGGAATGCTGGATCTCCAGGAATGGAAGGATTTTGGGATTTTAGGATGCCAGGAATGCTGGATCTCCAGGAATGGAAGGATTTGGGGATTTTGGGATGCCAGGAGTGCTGGATCTCCATGCAGGGTTGTGTCCTCCGGAAAAAGCCTCTCCAAAAGCGCAGCAAAATTCCCTCTTTTTCCCTTTTATCCCAGAAAAAGCAGAGGAAATAGGGTGGATGGGACATTGCTTTGGGTGATCTCTGTCTAAATCCCAGATTTCCTGGACATCTGTGGGAAAAAGCTGCTATTTTTGGGTGGTGGCAGCACAAGGCACCGACTGGACAAATCTGACACGCCGGGAAAATCCAGGGAAAAGCCACTTTTCCGAGGTTTTTTGATGATTCCTTCCTTAAAAATAAAACCAAATTTTAAAAAAGCCCTTTTTTTCTGGGACTCTGCACTCCCAAATCCCTCCTGCTGCCTTTCCTTGGGAAAGAATCACCCCATGGAATGAGCCCAGTTAATCAGGGGAGCTCCTGACTCACCTCATTCATCTTTCCTTGGAGACCCAAAAACTGGGATTAAGGGCCAAGATAAAGCAAAGATCCCAGAGGGCCCAAGATTTGTGGATTTTCCCCCGAGCTGAACTCCGGGCCCAACATTTGGTTTTTATTTGGGAATGATAGGAAATGATGGAATTGGGGGGGGGTTCTGCTGCACTTGAGTGATTCCAAGAGTCCGGGAGGAAGGGCTGGGAAGGGGCCAGGAAGTGGGAGCTCATTTGCCTTGTTTTGGGATATAATTTGCCTTGTTTTGGGATATAATT
>NW_020897800.1:5990732-6016195 GCF_003984885.1 Neopelma chrysocephalum
ATTTGCCTTGTTTTGGGATATAATTTGCCTTGTTTTGGGATATAATTTGTCTTGCTTTGGGATCTGATTTGCCTTTTTTGGGGGATCTGATTTGACTTGGATTGGGATATAATTTGTCTTGTTTTGGGATATAATGTGCCTTGTTTTGGAATCTAATTTACCTTGTTTTGGGATCTAATTTGCCTTTTGGGGGGATCTAATTTGCCTTTTTGGGGATCTCATTTGCCTTGTTTTGGGATATAATTTGCCTTGGTTTGGGATTTGATTTGTCTTGTTTTGGGATCTGATTTGCCTTTTGGGGGGGATTTAATTTGTCTTGTTTTGGGATCTGATTTGCCTTGTTTTGGGATATAATTTGCCTTGTTTTGGGATATAATTTGCCTTGTTTTGGGATCTGATTTGCCTTGTTTTGGGATCTGATTTGCCTTTTTTGGGGGATCTGATTTGACTTGGTTTGGGATATAATTTGTCTTGTTTTGGGATATAATTTACCTTGGTTTGGGATCTAATTTACCTTGTTTTGGAATCTAATTTGCTTTGTTTTGAGATCTAATTTGCCTTTTTGGGGGGATCTAATTTGCCTTGTTTTGGGATCTAATTTGCCTTTTTGGGGGGATCTGATTTGCCTTGTTTTGAGATCCCATTTGCCTTGTTTTGGGATCCAATTTGCTTTGTTTTGGGCTCTAAATGAAGGATTTTCTCACCCACCTTCCCTGCCTGCAGCTCCCTGGCTGGGGGGGAACAGGAGGGAGTTTTTGGGTTGCTCAGAGTGCGAGGATTGGGATGAAAACCCTCCTGCAGCTTTCCCAGTCCCCTCCATCCATCCATCCCCCCAAATCCAGCCCCCAGGGCCAAATCCATCCCCTGCCCTCAGCTCCCCCTGAAGCTTTGCAGACACAGAGATAAATCCCCCTCCCTGCCCTCCCAGCCCCTCACATCCCACAGAAATCCCATTTTCCCTGAAAAAAAACCTCCTTCCCTTCCAACATTCCCACCACCCAGCTCCGTGCCCACCAGGGAATTTTGGGTGCTCCTTGGAGGATGTCAGGACCATAGAAATGCATCCCTACACCTTTCCAGGGATAAGTGGAAGTCCTTTCCTAGGATTAGAAGAAATAAGGACATGGGGAGGTTCTAAAAATGAACATTTTCAAGCACTTTTCTCCTCTCATGTTTGGCTTTTCTGCCCTCAGTGAAATATGGTCCTTCAGCTGGAATTTCCTGAGAGGAGCAGAGAAACCCATGGCCAGGGGCTGAAAAATTCCCAGGGATCCCTTCACTCCTGGGTTATTCAGGAAAACTGTGGTTTTTGCTGGAAGATTTTAAAGGTTTCGTTAAAAAAGATGCAAAAATCATCACTTTATGTAAACTCTTCCAAGAGAGCCTGATCCCTGTGGCTCCTGAATCAGCATCCTTGGCAAATATTGGATATAAGGAATAGATCTTTACAAGAAGGTATTTTAATTCAATAAAATCATTTTAATAATTCTAAGTATTTAATTAGAATTTAATAAGTCTAATTATTAATTATTAATCAATAAATCAACAAGAACACCTAATAATTCTAAATATTTAATCATTTTAATTCTTTGAATAATTTTAATTAGTAAATTAAATTAGAAAACAGCTCTGAAAGGACAGAATTCAGAACTAGATGGTGGAAACTGCTTTTTTTTGCTGCTTAAGGTGCCCTAAAATCAGTGGGTGAGGGCTGGGATGGTCTGTGCAGGTGGACATAAAACCCCAGGGAAAACTCAGCCATCCCTACACAATTTGAAGTGGTTATCTCAGTGGGAACTTTATTCCTGCAGGAATCAGCCAGGATCTGTTCGTGGGCTGGTGGAGGTGGAGGGAGAGCAAGAACAAAAGGGATGGGTCCCAAAAATCCGGGGTTCACACCAGATTCCACCTGCATTGGAGTGGAACCACTTGGGTGCCCTGGAAATATCTCCCTTTTGCCCTGTGACTCTAAACCCTTCAGGGTTTGGGTTTCACACTTCCAGCAGCCCAAAAAGCATCCCAGAGCTTCCCAAAGGAGGGAGGCAGGAGGAGGAGGAGGAGGAAGAGGAGGGAGGGACCTGCCGACCTCAAGCCCGAAGCAGAGGAGGCAGCTCGGCCCCAGTGCCACCAGATGGTGCCAGGGGAGTGTCCTGGAGCAGGTGGGACATGGAGGGGACACCCACATCCCAGAGCCCTGGCACGGGGGTGTTGAGCATCCTGGGGGGATGGAATCAGAGATCAGAGGTTGGTTTAACTCCCAAACGCTCCCCCCTGCGGAGCTGTGGCTGCCCCAGCCCTGGAAGTGCCCAAGGACGGGGCTTGGAGCGACCTGGGATAGTGGGAATTGTCCCTGCCCGTGGCAGGGGGTGGAAAGCCAAAGACCTGAGGAGTCCAACATGTGGAAATTGGAACAAGAAACAAAGGAAGAAAACTGTGAAACCCCAGAAACAACCCCCTTTTCTACCTCCCAGTGAGCACAAAGCTGTGGGCACTTAGGGCTGAAGGTTGGGTTGTATGAAGATGTGTTTCCTGTCCTCTGATGTACCTTTTTCATCAATTTTGTAAAAATCCCTCATGTTCTCTATTTGCCTTGTTTTGGGATCTGATTTGCCTTTTTGGGGGGATCTGATTTGCCTTGTTTTGGGATCTAATTTGCCCTGTTTTGGGATATAATTCATCTTGTTTTGAGATATAATTTGCCATGTTTTGGGATATAATTTGTCTTGTTTTGGGATATAATTTGTCCCCTTGTTGCTGACTGGTTCCTGGTTGGTGTCATGCACCATTCCCCTATTTGGTCACCCCATATGTGGTTCTCTCCACCCAGTTGTAGTTGAAACCCTCCCCTTTTTTCCTTCTCTGTCCCTTCTCTGGTTAGCAACTCCTCCCACGTTCCACCCCTTCTTCCAGAGAGTTCCCTCCAAACCCTGTTAAGTCTGTGCTCCCCTGTTAATAAATGATCCCTCTGTTAATAAATGATCCCCCATTAATAAATGATCCCTCTGTTATTAAAGGATCCCCCTGTTAATAAAGGATCCCTCTGTTAATAAATGATCCCCCTGTTAATAAATGATACTTCTGTTAATAAAGGATCCCTCTGTTAATAAATGATTCCCTTGTTAATAAAGGATCCCCCTGTTAATGAAGGATCCCTCTGTTAATAAAGGATCCCTCTGTTAATAAAGGATCCCCTGTTAATATAGGATCTCTCTGTTAATAAAGGATCTCTCTGTTAATAAAGGATCCCCCATTAATAAATTATCCCCATGTTAATGAAGGATCCATCTGTTAATAAATGATCCCCCATTAATAAAGGATCCCTCTGTTAATAAAGGATCTCCCTGTTAATAAAGGATCTCCCTGTTAATAAAGGATCCCCCTGCTAATAAAGGAGCCCCCAGTTAATAAAGGATTCTTCTGTTAATAAAGGATCCCTCTGTTAATAAATGATCCCCTTGTTAATAAAGGACCCCCCTGTTAATAAAGGATCCCTCTGTTCCCCCCTCACTCTCTGGTCAGACCCTTTGTTCCCCTGGGCTGTGACAGCAGGGGGTGGGACTGGATGAGTTTTAAGGTCCCTTCCAACCTGAACCATTCTGGGATTCTCTAATTCCATAGCACCTCCTTCATTCCTCCCTTTCAGCCTCCATCCTCTCCACCAGCTGCCCAGTCCTGCTGGCAGTTCCTGCTGCCTTCCCAATCCCATTTCACCCAGGACCTACTGGATGAAAACCCCCCATCTGGAACCACCCCCTGCCTTCCCTCAGGTCATTTTTCCATCACTGGGTGTCAGTTCTTCATGTCCACAATGTCCCCACTCCTGACCCTGCAGAGACCCGACCCCTGCAGCTCCAGGGGGACCCCCTGGAAGGCTTTGGCAGGACAACCACGACCCTCAGGCCTCATGTCACCCAAAAATCCTTCCCCCAGAGGCTGGTTGGGCACTGCCCAGGCTCCCCAGGGCAGTGGGCACAGCCCCAAGGCTGCCAGAGCTCCAGGAGGGTTTGGATGATCCTCTGGGGCACAGGGGGTGACTCTGGATGGGCCTGTGCAGGGCTGAGGGTTGGACTGGATGATCCTGGTGTTCCAACTCGGCATGTTCTGGAGTAAATTCAGCTGGACCAAGAGCTGAGAACGTTGCTGTGGCTCCACCTCACTGAGATTGCTCAGAACAATTCCCTTGGAGGCTCCTGCAGGAGAAAACATGGATGGGAACACTTGGGAACACCGCTGGGATGGGGGAAATGTCGGTGCAGATATTCCAGCTCCCTGCAAATTTAGGATGTGAAAGGACTGGAAGGATTTGAGGAACATTTCCAGATCAAAGCAAAACTCCTCTGGCTTCATTCCAATAAAAGCTGGAAGTTTGAATAAACTATAAGAGCCAAGTGAAGTTTCTCCATATCTGTATCCATCTATCTCCATATCCATCTCCTGCTGAATGTTCCCATCCCTGCCAGGTCACCTGAGCTGCTCCTGTGTCTCTCACTCTTCATATTTCTCCTAAAAGCTCCAATTCCCAAATCCCATTGCTACAGAGGAACCTCGACGTTTTTCTTTTTAATTGAGAGGTTTCTAGACCTGATTCCATCCCAAAAACATGATCTCAGGGCACCTGAGGGGCTTGGAAAATCCTTGCCCATTTCCAGAGGATGTATAAAAGAAGCTCAGGAACTTTGAGGTCCTTTCCAAAGTGGAGCAGGGAGAAGGGAAGGTTGGATGACTCGGACCCACTGCACGGGCAAAGGTGTGAAACTGGAGTAGGAAAAGGGCCCAAAAGTGCAGAAAAAAAGCCAAAGTCTTGGATTTTCTGTGGTTCAGCAGCTCCCATGCAGTGATGGAGATGAGGGAATGATGCCATGGTGCCCATGGAGATGGAGAGGGGGATCCACACTGGCATTCCTGGGGGAACTGAGACACAAAAGAGTTTGGCTGCCCTGGAAATCTGAGGGGCTGGATGGGAACTGAGAGCCCTTTGGCCACATGTTTCCATCCTAAGAGGTGAGAAAACACTGCCTGGAGCGTGGAATGTCCCAGGACTTGCCTGCAGTCCTACCCAGAGCTGGAACCATGGCATGGGAATGTGTCTCCAGGCCCCTTTCCATCCCTCTCCTTCCTCTGGGGTTTTTCTTCCCCCTGTGTCCTCTGGGATGGAACGTGGATGTGAAGGCAGCACTGGGTTAGATTCTCTATCCACAGCATTCCCAGGATTTGATAGTTTCTTCTCATTTTTCCCCTCCTTCATCCTCCAGCCAGCAGGGAGGGAAGAGCACCACATTTCCAGATTAAAACCCACTTGAACTTGCCCACCAAGGCAAGGCCAAAGCCTCTGGGAAGCTGTTTTGTGTCACTGCTCAGCACGGAGCAGCCACTTCCCACGGCACTATAATCCCATTCCCAGCGCCCAGGAACTCCCACTCTTTTAAAATCAAACCAAAAAGAGCAAGTCAAGCTCCAAAATGAGAAGTTTTTTGAGATTTAGCTCCACAAAGGAGCTAAAACAGAGGGAGAAACCCCACCCTGTGCTGCTGAGCTGCACACGGAGCATCTCCTGCTCCCGCTGCCCTCGGCCCCACGTGTCCATCCCGGGGAGCAGCTGGGGGAGCACAGCCCTGTCACGCCTGTCTGGGCTCTGTTATTGTTGGTGTTACATTACAAATCCCCTTTCCAGGCACACATCCCAGGGGGGCCATAAACGGGCAGGGTCAGGACCCTGCCAATAAACAGGACCCCCAACCCCCCCCCCGGGGCCTCCCCACAGGGCAGGAAGGATTTGCCCAACCTGCTCCTGCAGATCCCGGCTCTGGGATGATCCTCATCCATCCCCATCCTGCCAGGACACGGGAATCCCCTTGGGAATGCAGCACAGCAGTGGCTGAGGGGGCTGGTGCTGCTACAACCACTCACAGCTCTGTCTATAATTAATCACCTCCCAGAGATGAGGCTTTTAAACATAGGAACGAGCAGGAATTGTTGGGTTTCCCCCATTATTAGTTTATGTGTTTGGCCAACGTTGGTGCCTGGTGGCAACTGTCAGCCAAAGTTCATTTTCCAGGGCATTATTCCCTTGGGGAATATTTGTAGGGATGGAGAACGCTGCAGGGGGGCAAAAATTCCTTAAAACAAGCTCAGATGTGGAAGGAAACTCAGGGCTGGTGCTCTGGATCCAGGGCTGCTGCTCACCAGGATGGTTTTGTAACATCTTCTTGAAATCTGCTGATGCAAAGAGGGGGTTGGGAGCTCCCAGTGGGAGCCAGGGATCCTGAGCAGTGGCAGGGAAAGGGTTAATGGGACTATTCCCACAGGAGAAGATCCCATCCGATCCCATGAGGTGCAGATCTCAGGAGTGGTGTAACCTGCAAGCTCCTCACCATCTTCCCCTGCCTGGACCACAGTGCTGAAGATATTTCTTCCTAATTAAGGATGTTTCCTGTTAATATGTGGGTTTATTTTGCTGTGCAGGATGGGAAAAGGCCAGAGAAGCAAAAATCACCCCAGAGAGCAGCAAAATTCCAGCTCTTCTCTTTCCAGCTCCCTTTCCCACAGGTTCCTCCAGCACCTTCTGCCCTTCCACGCGTTGGGATGATGGCCCTGGGTAAATACTTGCAGAATGGGGGAGGATAAAGGGAAAAAGGGAATTCTCCACCATGAGGACAGAAATAAAACCCCTCAATAAAGCACAGATATTGGAAAGGCACTGTTGAGCATTGAGGTTTCCATGAGATGAGGGTGGTGAGGGTCTGGTGCAGGTTTTTCATGGAATCTATGGATGGCCCATCCCTGGATGTGTTCAAGGCCAGGTTTAGAGCAATCTGGTCTAGTGGAAGGTGTCCCTGTCCATGGGGGGGTGGGACTAAAACATCTTGAACGTCCCTCCCAACTCAGCCCATTCTGGGACTCCAAAATTCCATGATTCTGGATGATTCAGGAGCTTGACCCTCACTCAGGTGCAGGTCTCAGAACAAATCCCACCATGGGAGGGTTGCAGGGGTGGAAGTGATGGTTCATTGCCCAGGTCCAAGAGACTTTGGGTGGTGCCTCTGAAAAACCCTCACCCAAAGAGCAGTTTGGTGCCCACGGGCTGAAAATGGGCCTCCCACGCCTGACTCAGCCACTCTGAAACCACCTGGCAGGGAGTTGGGTGATAAAAACCTTAGAAAAAGAGAGAAAAAGAGGAAAAAAGAGGAAAATATATATTAAAAAACAGAGAGAAAAGAGAGGACTCAGCTGCAGGAAGTTGCTCAGCTTAAGTTGATGAAGAAGCACCTGGGACTGTTTTAGGAGCAAACTTAACAGCCAAAATCTGGTTAAACCCAAACTTTACCAACACAAACTGAAGCTTTTCTGCACACTCAGGAGCCAACAAAGAGCCCACATTTGGTATCAGATGGGGCCACGCTGTCAGTGAGGCCCAGCAGTGACGCAGAGCAGGTTTGGGGTGAGATGCTCCTCGTGCAACGAGGCACGTCGGCGGCTCTGAACAGCTCTTCAACCTTGCACAAATCCAAAAAACAAATGCTGGAGATGCAGCAAAGACATTTCTGTGGGTCCTCTCGTGCTGAGCTCCCGAGGGTTGCCATGGGCACCCAAAACCACCGAGCAAACAAGGCTGACTCAGAGCCACGTGTGACATCGGGCTGGGGAGATGTGACGACAAGTCCCCAGCTCAGCTCGGGTCGGTCACAGCTCCTTTTCTGAAGGCACAAGGGTGGTTTTCTTTGAATTTTTGGGGGTTTGTTTTGCTTTGTTTTGCAGATGATTTGCCCAGGAGCTGCTGGTGATGAAGATAAAGGGTTGAGTAGCAACCGAGGAGCCTGTGAAGGCAAAAAAAATAAACCCCTGCAGGGGTCAGACCCATGGGAGACAAGGCTGGGGGTGGTTGGGTTGGTGCTCCTGCTCTGCCTTGAGCAGCTGGATGGTGGAGAAGCTGGGCTGGTGCTCCAGCTTTTGAGGAATTGTTTGGTGGAGAACCTGGGCTGGTGTTCCTGCTCCAGCTCCTGAGGAATTAGATGGTAGAGAAACCTGGATTGGTGCTCCTGCTCCAGCTCTGGAGGAATTAGATAGTGGAGATACCTGGGCTGGTTGGTGCTCCTGATCCAGCTCTGGAGCAGTTGGATGGTGGAGAACCTGGGCTGGTGCTTCTGCTCCAGCTCTGGAGGAATTATATGGTGGAGAACCCAGGTTGGTGCTCCTGATCCATCTCTTGAGGAGTTACATGATGGAGAAACCCTGGGAATGATGAAGCTGGAGGAGAAAACAGCTTTATGGGCTTCAAGTCCTCCCTCCAGATTACTTTTCCTTCTTGATGAATCCTAATGCTTGGACTCAACGATCTCAAAGGTCTTTTCCCACCTGAGCATTCTGGGATTCTGGGATCTTCCCCCCCAAAAAACTCGCAGATTGTTGCAAATCTGCTGGAAGGGGTTGAGATTGGAGGTGAAAACTCCAAACCTCCTGGCCCAGAGGCTGCAATAAACCAGATTTGCGTGGCTTTTAATCTGTTTGAAGATCAAAGCTTTAAACTGCATCATTTCTTCAAAGGAAGGTGACAAAGTCGTGATGTGTTTTGTGAGGTTGGAAGAAAATCCCTGTTTGTAGAAACAGAGAAATTGAGGCCCAACCCAGGGCCATGACTTGATAAACCCTGGGCAGCTCCAACCTTTCACCTTTTTTGGAGGGTTTTGGAGCTCCTTTCTGTGGTTTTGGTGGAACAAATCAGGGGCTGGTAATAAACCAGTAAGAAAACAGTCCTGTGTCCAGGAAAACTTGGACTCAATGAGTCAGGGGATAGGAAACTGTGCTGAAAAGGTCAAGTTCATCTCCAAAAATCAAGCCCTGCTCTGTTTTGACAGTCCCCCCTTTTCTGGAGGCAAATGAGACTTTTCCACGTAAAGTTGTGTTTTGCTCATTAAGAAGAGAAGCTGCTTGGCTGATTCAAATATCTCAATAAATTAGATAAATAAACTATCAAGAATATGGTCAATAAATAATATTTGTATTTATCCTTAGCTAGTCTCTGGCAGAGAAATGTAGAGGATGCCCAGGAGCACCAGCAACTTCAGATGAAAAGAAACTCTCCCCTTCCTCTGCCTTGACTTTCCCTCCCAAACCAGAGGTTTCTTTGTAAACCTCTGGAGCAGAAATATTGGTACTTTCTGTTTTTCTTTTTATGGGAAAACTGGAAAAACCCCATCCAACCCCAGTGACAATTTGCATTTTCCATGGATACATTGATTTTTACTGTGAGCAGACCTTGCCCTCCAGGAGAGAGCATTTTAAAGGCCTCAGAAGGAGATGTTTGGGCTCAGTTCAATCGAAATAAAAATAAAAAAGCAAAGAGCCTCCACCTCCCTCAGCCTGTTTTCCAAGCAGGGAAGGGCTGGAGCATCCTGGGGCCTCAGGATTTCTCCTTCATCCCCTCTCTGCCCATTTGCACATTGAAACAGTTAATTAACCAAGCCTGGTAATTAGGGCCCCTCCTCGTGCTGCTGAAGCTCCAAGTTGTTGTGTTTGAGCCCCATTTTCCCTCGGATTCCATCCCCCAGCTCCAAATTTCCTCTTCCCCCCCTCAGAAAAGGATCTTCTCCCCCAGAAATGCTGTTCCTGCTTCAGTGCTGGGGTCAGGACCTTTCTTTCAGAGGTTTTTTCCCCTTTTTAATCCATTTTATTGCCCCCCAGGGAGGGTGAATTTGCACCTGGGGACACATGGAATGAAATCCAAAAATCACAGCCCTGGGCAGGGCCCACCCTCAACCCAGGGAGAGCTGGAGATCAGGGGGAAACCCTGCCCCAGAACCCCCATCCTGATTTATACATGGATTTTGGATCATATTTATTTATATTGATGTATTTATATCTCTTTTTATTGATACATGTTTATTTATATGTTATATTATATGTATGTTATATGGATTTTATATATACATGGATTAATATATATAAAATATATATTCATATATTTATATAATGAATAAAAACATATTATATATAAAATATATATTATATATTAGATATGTATTTTATATATATTGTATATAAAAATATATTATATTGAAAACATTATATATAAAATATAAAAATCTATTATATATATTTATTTATTATAAATTCTTTTATTTATATATTATATGATGTGATATTGTAAGATAAGATATTATATATTATATATATGCCCTATAGATTATATAGATTATATAGATTTATATAGATTTATATAGCATATAAATTCTTATATATAAAACATAAATTATATATAAAATATATAAATACATTCTGTTATATATTATATATTGTACATATTTATATTTTATTAATTCCTTTATTTATATATGATATGATATGATATGATGATATGATATGATATATTATAGTACATTATATTACATGTATGTTATATAGATTATATGAATTACATAGATTTTTATAAATTTATATATAATTATAAATTTTCTTTGAGAGGAAGAATTTATATATATATTATATGCATAAGATATATAATCTATATAACATATAATATATATATTTTAACATATATAATCTATGTTATATAGATTATATAGATTTTTATAGTATATTCGTTTACTTATATATTTTAAATTTATTTATGTAATATATAAAATATATATTATATATAAAATATACACATATGTATAATATATAATATAATTTTATATTTTATTCATGTCTTTATATATCATATTCATTTCTTCATATATGATATGATATAATATATGTTATATTCTATATGTATGTTATGTAGATGATATAGATTTGAGTCCAAATATTGGGCAAAATATTCCAGCTGCGTTTTTTGGGGTTGTTTTTGGAGCAGAGCTGACCCTCAGCTCTAACACCACTAGAGGGCCCAGGGAGTGTTTCAGGGGCTGCTGGTTCCTTGTCCAGATGCTCTTGTCCTCCAAAATTGGCAGAGCTGCTCGTGCATCCCTCGGTCCCTTCCAAAAATTACATTTTTATCACTTCTAACTTCTGTTCTGTAATTATAACGATAGAACTGAGCAGTTCTTTGGAAGGATTTTTATCCCGGGACTCCTCCGAGTCTCCTACAACCCCTATTTACAGCTGCCAATGTATTTATATGTATTTTTAATCTCTATTATGGGTCTATTTGTGCCTGTCTAAAGTTGGTTTGGATCAGTGCAACTTCCAGGGATGGAATTCCCCTTCCCCAGGGTGGAATTCAGCTGGAAAAGGCCCCTCCTGACCCAGTGAATGCCCGCGGGCTGTGGGTTGACAAGAGATAATTCTTTTTCCTGGGATTTTTGAACTGGTTTTCAACATTCCTCTGTGAGGTGAGAAAGGGAACAGGTTTTTTTGAATTCTTCTGTTTGATATTTGTGTTTCAGCTTTGAAAACAGAGAGGTGAGGACCCCACAGGAGCAGACTGGGGAGGGTTCACTTCCGAGGAGGGAGATGTTATCCCAGCCATCAGCTGGCATTCCTAATGGATGTCTGCGCCTCCAGAACCCTCTGGCCCTCCTGAATCATCCCTGGCCTTCAGCTCATTCCCAGGGGAGAGGCATTAAGAGCACAGACACCTCCTCAGGGACACCATTAGGGATTCGAGATGGGAAATCTTTGGGATCGTTAATAGGGTCAGTGATGAGGGGAGGGCGAGTCCAGAGACCGGAGCAACAACCCCACCCCGGTTCTGACCGAAATTTGGGGCATTTCCAGCACCAAATCCATGGAGATCTCTGTGCTACTCCACCCCCAGAGGTCAAAAAGCCCTTTCAGGCAGGAGGATAAATCCCAGGGGACAATGTGATGCCTCTCCAAGGGGCCAGGCTGGAAAATCAACCTCAGGAAGAAATCTGAGCCCCGGGGCACTGTCCGGGAGCAGCTCCCGGTGGAGCAGCTTCCTGAGCATCCCCGTGCCGGGCCCACGCCGTGGCTGGGGGGCAGGAAGGGGCCGGGCCCCCCTCCGGGGCTGTCACGATTCTCTCAGGAGCTGCCAAGATGTTTCCTGCAATTCTTGCTGGCCCTGACCCGGCTCCGTTACCCGGCGAGGTGCTGACGCTCCGCACCCGGAGCCGCCGCTGTCGCTGCCCTCCCCCCCTGCAGCCCCCGCTTTGGGGGGCTTGTCTATCCAAGGATTTCACTGCCCTCCCCCCCTGCAGCCCCACGGCTTTCACTGCCCTCCCCCCCTGCAGCCCCCCCTTGGTGGGTTTATCTGTCCACGGCTTTCACTTCCCTTGACGTCTTTAGCTCAACACGGAGCAGAGGTGGCTTTGTGGGGTGGATGGGGCAGCAGGGGAGCAACACAACCTCCTGTGTCCTCAGGAACCATGGCAGCGGGCACAGATAACCCCACAGGATGCTGGAGCAGGGTGGGGGATCCTGCCTGCCTCCAGCCAGCTCAGGAAAAGCAGCTGAAGTTCTCCACACCACTCAGGAGAAGGTCCCAAACACCCCTGTTGAGTTACATCAGTGTAAGGTCCTATAGAATCCCAGCATGGTTTGGATTGGGAGGGAGCTTAATGCTCATCCCATCCCACCCCCTGCCGTGGGCAGGGACACCTTCCACCAGACCAGGTTGCTCCAACCTGGCCTTGAGCACTTCCAGGGATGGGGCATCCTGGATAAATTTGGGGTGTCCCTGTGAAGCCCTTGGTGTGGAGCAGGAGGTGGGACCCTTCCCCTCCAGGCTGTTGGGATGCTCAATATGAAACCACGGTGGGATGTTAAATCTCTTAACTCTCCCTGTCTGGCCTGGCACTGTGTGCCCTGGCCCCTGCCACACCAAACCAGCCCCCATGGATGGACACGAACCCCTTTTTGGGGACTGGAACCCCCAGAACTGCCAACAGGGACTCCCCTTCCCAAACCAAACCCCCCGATTCCAACTCACACCGAGCTACCCAATCCTGCAGAGACACCAGCCTTTAAAGGGCCCTTCCAACCTACACTATTCCATGATTCCATGATTTCCTGGGGGTTTGGGGAACACCCTCACCCCACACCCCCCTGCACCCCCAAACCGCGGTGGTGGAGCCGTGTCACGGTGTCACCGCCCGGGGTGGCCTCGGCCCCGCGGCGCGAGCGGCTCGTCCTCGCCGGCCCTTTCCATCCTCCCACTCCCTATTGTTCCCCAGAGCCCGGCCCTGACCCTGGGTATTTATATCCCCCTTTCCTGAGCATTGTGTGATGAGCCGGGGCCGCGCTCCTGCTTCCGCACCTTCCTGTTTACGGCGCTCGGGACGAGCCGGGCCCGGCCCCTCCTGAGAACTCCACTCCATCCCACTTATCCCTCCAGCAGAGAGGGATGGCAGCTGGGCAGGGATCCACTGAACCCCTGAAATCTGGGAAAAGATGGGTTGATGCAGGATGTGCTGTGGTGGGTGATGGTGTTCCCTGAACCTCCAGAAAATCACAGAATCGTGGAATGGTTTGGGTTGGAAGGGCTCTTCGAAGGCTGGTTTCTCTGCAGGGTTGGGTAGCCCAGTGTGGGTTGGAAGGGCCCTTTGAAGGCTGGTTTCTGTGCAGGTTTCTCAGTGTGAGCTGCAATCTGGGGTTTTTTGGGTAACGGAGCTCCTCATTGCAACTCTGAGGTCTCCACATCCTATTGCTGTTGGAGCTGAGTCAGGCACGGCACCAACCTCAGGAGTTTGTCCTGAGACTGTCCAGTCAATAAGATCTGGGCTACCTCAAGTCCTTCTGCCTCCCTGAAATGGTGTGTAACCCCAGAACAACATCCAGGCTTACATTTGGGCACAAAATGGACTTTTTCTTCTCTCCTGGTTGCAGCCCAGCAGACCATGGCCATGCCTTGATGCAGGCAAGCCTTGTATGTGTTTTACACTAAGAAAGAGCAAAAAAAAAATCTCCATTCTGTGCTGCTATCGTGTGTGAAACAGTTCATTCCAGCAAGAAAGACCTTTTGCCCAGATAGTTTTTGTTGTTGGGGAGGTAAATCAGTGCTGGCAAAGGGTGGAGCTGCTCTGTGGGAGTTGCCAAGTGACCTCTGTGACAGAGCTGGGCCACAACAGGATGGGGTTGGGGCTGCAGGGATTCGTTTCAGGCTCACAGAAAAAAATAACTCCACGTTTAATGAGAGAAGGTGTGTCAAGAAAATGTGGCCTGAGCCGTTTCAGTCGGGTTTGTTTGGGTGGGTGTGTGAGGGTGAAGGTTCCTCAGCCACCACCATGATCCTGTCCCGGCAGAGGGGCAGCCAGGGAACGGGGAAAAGGCATTTTCTTGTGCCAGGAAGAGGGGGAAATGGCAAAAAGGAGGAAAACCAGCACTTGGGTTTGTTCTGAACGGGTTGGGATCAGCAGGTTGGGCAGAAAGGTGCCCATTCCCACCATCCCCTCTCTGCTCTGCACAGGGGGAGGATTCAGCCCCATTTCCCTCTCTTTTTAGCCCAAACAGAGACATCATTAACCCCAGAGTTTACCCCAGGGCCAAACTGTCCCATATCCAACATCCTCCCTGGCAGGTCCCCTCCCTGCCCCCGGAGCCGGAGCCAGGCCGGGACTAAACAAAGCCCAACGAGAGCCCTCCCACCGCTAATCTGAGCCTTGCAAAGCCCGGGTGGAGCCCAGCCCCGCAGGAAACCCCCACTCAGACAGAGCCACTCGTTAGTAAAATGCTGCATAAATAATTCTCTTTGCTGCTCGTCCCCAGCCCTCAGCCCCTGCTCCAGGTGGGGACAACAATCCCTGTGTCCATTCATCCCGGCAGGAATGTTTCCCCCTTGGATGTGCAGCCAAACAATAGCCCTGGCTGACAAAGCTCCAGTATTTGTGCGGGTTTTTCCTGGTCCCAAGCCATGAATCGCCCCTGAAATCCCACCTGGAGCCCTGGCTGGGCTGTCACGTGTGCAGAGCCCACGGCTGTCACTGGATATTTATTCTTTATCTGGCCCTGACAGGCGAGGCAAATGGAATTCCAGATGTTTCCTACCCCGGAGCCCAGCCCAAGGTTTTTGGGGTTGGGCTGTTTGCTCGCCCTGGTTGGCACTGGGACATCTGGGGGGAGCAGCTGTCTGCAAATGTTGATTTTTTTCCCACAAAAAATAGGAAAAAAAAAGTAAAAAAAATTCATGCAGCTCCTGTTAATCAATGTTTGATATCAAAATTAAATGTCTGGTGCTCTGTCATTGGTGAGGTCATTGAGGTTGTTATTTATGGGGTTTGGGGTGGATGGAAAATGGGAATAACCCCCAGTTAAGGACTCAGGAGGATCACAACAGTGTTAATTTGCAAGGAAGCTGAAATTCCTTTGCTCAGGATGGCAACAAGATGGAAATCCAGCTGGAGGTTTGTGCAGGCACTCGCCAGGTTCCCCTGATGTCTGGGAGGGAAGGGATCAAAGCAGCTCCTGGTGTGGTTTTGGATGTGTTGGTTTGGCAGGACTAGAACTCAGAAGAAAAATAAATATTTAAAAAAAAAAAGATGTGAGTTTTCATTTTGAATTTTATTTTCATTTTAAAGCAAAATATGGGTTTTCCATGGAAAGGCCACGTCTGGATGTCACCACCTCTGAGGTGGAGCTGGTGAACCAGATCCAGAGCATCCCACCCACGTCCTGGCAGGAGGAAGGTCCTGTGCCAGCGTGGGCTCAGTGCTGGGACTGTTTCCTCCTCTGCCAGGGCTGCTGAAGGCAGTTCAAGGGGAGTTTTGTCAGCAGAAATCCCATCCTGCATCACCTCCAGTCCCCCAAACTCCTCCTGCAAACCAGCAGCAGGCAGGGAAGGGATTTCTTGCAAGGGCTTTTTGGTGAAAGAGCTTGGGAGTGGTGGGATGGGGGGGGTTACAGCAGGGAAATGTGTGTTTTTTCAGGATGAAAAGAAGGACTGTGGTGGTGACCTGCCTCAAATGAGCAGGAAAATTGATGGATTTGAAGTTAGAGGTCCACCTTCCTTCCAGCTGACAGTCAGGATGCTTCTGAAAGAGCTGGGAGATCCCAGCATGGGGTGTTTTCTCCCTGCATTAATTCTCCCTTTGGATATTCCTGCATGAATTCCTACACAGGTCCCTGGTGCTCCTGGGCCTATGGAGCTCTCTGGAGAGACTTTCCCTCATTTGGAGGAAAAATATAGTTCCTGCCTAGATCTGAAGTCCGCAGTCATAGAACCTTGGAATGGTTTGGGTTGGAAGGAACCTCAAAGATCATGTCATCCCACCCCCTGCCACGGGCAGGGACACCTTCCACTGGCCCAGGTCGCTCCAAGCCCCTCCAACCTGGCCTTGGACACTTCCAGGGCAGCCACAGCTTCTGTGGGCAACCTGTGCCAGGGCCTCCCCACCCTCATTGTAAAAATCTTTAGTCAGGGCAGACAAACTCCATCTCTAATGAATGAGGGGAATCAGAGACAGAGAGAACAGGGTCACACCTCGATGGTGCAATTGTAAAAACCCCCAGTTCCTCCATGTCCACAGGAGACTTCCCAAAGCCTTCGTGCTCCAGGGCCATCAAGCCCTGCTGGGTTCATGCTGAACATCCAAAAATACCTAAAATAACGTGATTGCTGAGGAAAAGCTCTTTATTTCACTGCCTGGTTGGTGAGAGCTCCAGGCAGTGGAATTTCCCTTCATTTGTATTCAGGTGGTTGGAACTAAACATTCCCTGTGGGTTCCTTTATCTCCTTTATCCTCCTTTGTCTCCTGGCCATCCAGAGCAGGGGTGGACAAGTTCACACTGGGCTGCTCTGGTAAGGATGGGCCTACCTTGCTTGTGCAGGTGCCCAGGGTTGCAGTGAGATGTCTCTCCCACGTGGACACGGGTAACGCAGCCCTGCTGAGGACAAGGAGAAGTTCACTCAGGATTTGACACAGGTTGTAGGGTGGAAAGGAGTGAACCACTTTATAGGGGAGCTGGGAGAACTTTCCAGAGCATGGTAAATAAGGGGAGAAGTTTTGGGAAGGAGGAACAACAATTGGGTGCAGAGTAAAAAGGGAAGGGATAAAAATACAATATGCATGAGAAGGGAGTGGAACTCTTGTGGGAACGAACCACTACAACATAGGGATAGAGACAAACCATTATTAAAAAACATTAAAACAGCCACGAACTTGTAATTTCTCTCCATTCAACAGTCTCAGTTAAACAAGTCCATTATTTCAAATCCATTCCTCTTCTTCCACAAGTTCTTTCAATGCCACAGCCCAGCGCTGTGGCTTTTCTCTCTGGTTCTTCAGAGTCCTCATCTACGCACAGGGACAGGGCTGGAGGAGTTTCCAAGGGCTCTGCAGCCCCCCAGGCTGGTGGTGGAGGTGGCCCCACACCCCAAGTCCTCACCACGCTGAGCAAGCAGGGTTTGGGCTGCCTGGAGAGCAACTGCAGGGACACAGAGGGGCCCTTTTCCTGAGGGGAGGAAGGAATCAACCTCAGCCATGGCCATAACACCCCTGGGTTCAATTCCTCTGGGATCACCCAACGTCCTTGGAGCCACTGTGTCCTCCAGGTCCATCTACAGAGCTCTTAGGGAGGGTCCAAAGGTGGAAACAGAGATGGGGAAGGGCCTGGATTTGGAGCCGTGTGAGGACACTGAGGGCACTTGGTGTGTTCAGCTGGAGCAGAGACTGAGGGGAGACCTCACTGCAGTTCCAATGCCTGGGCAGGGGCAGAGGAGGGGCAGGGACTGAGCTCTGCTCTGGGGGGACCAGGGACAGCAGCCAGGGAATGGCTGGAGCTGTGTCAGGGCAGGCTCAGGTTGGATCTCAGGCAAAGGTTCTTCCCCCAGAGGCTGGTTGGGCACTGCCCAGGCTCCCCAGGGCAGTGGGCACAGCCCCAAGGCTGCCAGAGCTCCAGGAGGGTTTGGATGATCCTCTGGGGCACAGGGGGTGACTCTTGGGGCTGGGCCTGTGCAGGGCTGAGGGTTGGACTGGATGATCCTTGTGGGTCCCTTCCCGCTCATATCCAGGGATTCTGTGCCCTCTGCAGGGGCTGCCCAGCCCCAGCTCAGCCCCCCCAGGGACTGAGGAGAGCAGAGCCCGGGGGTGACCTCGGCAGCTCCAGCAGGGTGGGGGGGGACACACCCTTTGTTGGGGGGAGCAGGGACAGGCCCTGGCACCTAAAATGTCCCAAGGCACAGCTGGATCCCGAGGCACAGCTGGATCCTGAGGCACAGCTGGACCCGGGGACCCCCCCCCTGCCCCCACCCCCCACCCCTGACCGAGGGTCTCCCAGGGACCCTGGGAGCCTCCCCCTGGAAACCCTCCTGACCTTCTCCAGGGCCACCTTCACCCCCTGCCTGACCTGGACTGGGGGCTCTCCCCACCCAGGGCTGGCTCTAATAACAATAAAATATTTTTTAATATAAATCATATATATAATAAAGATATAAAATAGAATATAAATGTAAACACAAACCAATATAAATGTAAATGTTAAATATAAATACACATATATAAAATATAAATACATTATATAAAATATAAATACATATATATAAAATATAAATACATATATATAAAATATAAATACACATCTAAAATATAATATAAATATAAAATATAATATAAATATAAAATACAAATAAAACAAAAATGAATATAAATATAAAATAAAAATGTAAATATATAAAACATATTATAAATCTAAAAATAAAACTAAAATAAATATAAATATAAATAAAACATAAATGCAAATATATAAAATATAATATAAATCTAAAAATAAAACTAAAATATGCAATGAATATAAATATAAATTATAAATACAAATAAATTAAACATGAGACAAAACTAAAATATGAGATGTATATAAATATAAAATTGAAATATGATTATATAAAATATAAATACAAATATAAAAATATAATATTAATATAAAATAAAATATAAAATAAATGTAAATATAAAATATTAACACAAATATATAATATATAAAAATAAAAGTAATACGAACATAAAATATAAATATGCATATATGTGATGAATATAAAAATTAAAAATAAAATACATATAAATAAACATAAACTATAAACACAAATATGTAAAATATAATATAAATATAAAATTTAAAATAAAATAGAAAACTAATATAAATACAAAATATCAAAATAAATAGGCTTGGAAGAATGGTCCCTAATCCTCCTGCTGTGGGATGGGGAGGGTTTGCAGAGCCCCAAAACCTGAGCGCTCAGGGACTCCCTGCAGCAGGGGAATTCTGGGAAGAAATCCACATTTAGGGCCAAAACCCCCAAAATGTCCTGGTTTCATCTTCCTAATTAACCCTTCTTGTGGTGGGGAAGGAAACAATCCCCTGGAAATTTCAGAGGTTCCAATGAAAACCCCTCCTCAGATTCCCACATCCGTTTGTCTGGAATCATCCCTCTCCCTACAGCAGGAAAATCAAAGTCTTTTCCCCACCAGCTCTCCCAGAATCCCATCCAAGCCTTGATCCATTCTCCCTTTCTTTCCTCCAGGCTCATCCAGGCCATGAGGAACCAGGAGAAGCAGAGGATTGTTTGGAGAGGAGGATGAACACCCCTGGGAGGAGGAGAGAGTGACACACCCCTGGGACACGGGGACATGGACACGGTGGCTGTGGGCAGGGCAGCAAACCTGGCTGAAGGCTGAGAAAATCCAATTCCTGCTCCAAACTTGGATTTTGGAGATGTTCAGCTTAAATCCACCTTCCTTGGGAACACATCCAGACATCCCAATCCATGTCTTCACACTCCTGCAGGGAACTTGTCCCATTCCTGCCTTTATTTCCCCACCAAGTCAGTTGGGATTCATGATTTTTTCCATCCTGGCTCAGTGAACTCCAGGGATACACATAATAAATACTCTTTTTAATATAATTATGGCATTTTAGAACTTAATCTCCACAGTAACAGGGCCAGTGTCTTCACTGGGAGCAGCTCAAAACCCGTGGAGAGGCTCTTGGTGGGGGCCAGAAGAACGTGGAAACATGGAAAGAAGGGGCTCTGGGTTTATTTCCCGGGGTTTTCTGTGGTTTTCCAGCTCTGGGGAATAAAATCAGCTGCCTAAAACTCTTCCCTGGTGGTGTTAATCCCTTCCCATCCCCAGGCTGAGCACAAAAGGCCAGAGGAGGACCAGGATCTTCCAAGAGGGATCAGCAAGTGAGAGCCGTGACCTGCCAGTGTTGATCCATCCCAAACAACAGCAAAGAAGAGGAGAAATTCCAGAGGAATGAAGGAGTAAAACAGGGATAAAACCTCGGTGGGTTCCCCACACTGTGCAGCACCAGGAGCTCTGTGTGCTTAGGCCAGGCCTAAAGAACAGGTTAATTTGGGAATACAGGATGAATTTCCTCCCCAGGTCAGCTTGGATTGTCTCACCAGTGCATTATATCCTCCAAAGCTTATAAATCTATTAAAGCAGGCCTGCTAAGTTAATTAGAGCCAGTTACACTTCCAGCTAATAAAATATTTGTCATCTCCAAAGCACTGGGGAGTTTTTCTTCAGCTTAACCCAATCACCCTGACAATTCCTGCAGCTAAAGACATTCCCAGCAGCAGTTTTTGTCAGAGGAAGGGAAAATCTGATTAGGGGGGATGAGAAAAAGTTGCATTCCTGCAGTTTTCCCAGCTGGAGCATGAAGGGATGGAAATAATGTGCCATAATCCACACACCCAGAAGTGGGGGTGGAAATTTGAAGGAATTCTGGGTTGGAAATTTGAGGGAATTCTGGGTTTGAGGGTGCAGAAACATGTTGGGCACTTTGGTTTAAGGGGTTTCACCATTTTAGCTTCATCCTTAAGCCAAGCTTTGCTGAGCCTGGGAAGATTCAGGCTCACCTGGTTGGTTTTTTAGCATTTATTCATCTCTATTTTGGTATTTATTCATCTTTATTTTGATATTTATTCATCTTCATTACACTTGAGACACGTTTAATTCAGCAAAGGAAAAAGAAGCTTTTGAATGTGTTGCTGCATCCAAAGGGCTTTTTTTTCCCCCTTCTATCTCCTCTTATTTTTTTTAATGGACTTAATAAAAAAGGAAATGTATTAGCCAAGTCCAGCCCATGTGGTTTTGATCACTCAATTTAATTAACGTCTCCCAAACTGTCTTATTAAAACTAAATTAAATCCTGATTTGAGATGTTTAATAGATCACACAGACTTTGTGCAGAGACAACTGCAGCCGTGGGAGTGGCAGAGGAAGGAGCTGAGGTTTTCCTTGCTCACCTTTGCAGGGGCCAGAGCTGCTCCAGCCCCATTTCCAGGCTAAAATCCAGGATAAATCAGTGTTAATTCACTGGGGCTCTTCAGAGCTGGGGGTAGAAATGGGCAGGAGCTCCCTGACTCTACAATCTACCCTGGAAGGCACAAAAAACTGGAAATTATACACAATATACAACTCTTTCCGTGTGTTCTGGGGTTTTTTTTCCATTTCATGGGGTTTTTTTCCCCAGTTACCTGAACCATCTTTTTGCAAGATTACTTTTGACTTAAAAAAGGAAGAGGATGCTCAGCTGAAATAAGAATTATCCTAGAGATGGCCCCGTTTACCATGGGGAAGGACTTTGGGTTTAGCTGGAAACACGTTTGTTTTGGAAGAGAAACAGGAAAACACCAATTTATTTTGCAGATTTTTTTCTGCCAGCAAGAGGTTGGCAGGAAAGTGCTGTGTTTGTGGAGGAGCTGGTGCTTCCTCCTGCATCATCCCATCTTTCTTTGCCCTTTTCTCTTCACCTCTGGTTTCCCCCTGTTTGGGAGGGGGGGGAGGTTCTGCCTTTTCCCTCTCCTCTCCCAGCTTTCCTGGATGCTCCCACTCCTCAAAACAGCTTCTGATCCTGCTTTTCCCACCAGATCCTCCCAAACCAGAGAGTCAAGGGAGAAGGCATCTGCTTTCCATCACACCTGCCAGGCTTGGCTCTGGCCCAGTTTAAGCCCTGTCTGGGCATTAAATGTGTCCCCCCAGACTCAAATCCTGCTCAGCCCTCACTGGCTCATGGCAGCCCGAGGGGGGGAGGTCAGAGGAGCTGGTTTGGGGTGAGGAGCTGAGATTGTGCAGCCCAAGGGTGTTGGGGAGGACACCTTGGATCTCTGGGATGGGTGGGCAGGACTGGAAGGGCTCAGTGGAGTTTTGATTTGGCTCTTCTGGCTCCCATGGGGATGACAAACACATAGAATCATAGAATCATAGAATCAGAGAATCACAGAATCAGCTGGGTTGGAAGGGACCTCCAAGATCATCAAGTCCAACCCTTGATCCAACCCCGCTGTGGTTCCCAGCCCATGGCACTGATGCCACATCCAGTCTCATTTAAACACCTCCAGGGATAGAGAATCCACCCCCTCCCTGGGCAGCCCATTCCAATGGCTGAGCACCCTCTCTGGAAAGAAATTCTTTCTAATATCCAACCTAAACCTCCCCTGGCACAGCTGAAGACCCTGAGCCCTCTCGTCTTGGTGAGAGTTGCCTGGGAGAAGAGACCAACCCCACCTGGCTCCCCCCTCCTGTCAGGGAGTTGCAGAGAGTGAGGAGGTCTCCCCTGAGCCTCCTCTTCTCCAGGCTGAGCCCCCCCAGCTCCCTCAGCCTCTCCTCACAGCACTTGTGCTCCAGTCCCTTCCCCAGCCTTGTTGCTCTTCTCTGGACCTGCTCCAGCCCCTCCATGTCCTTCCTGAGCTGAGGGCCCAGAGCTGGACACAGCACTCCAGGGGTGGCCTCACCAGCGCTGAGTCCAGGGCAGGAATCACTTCCCTGGACCTGTTGGCCACACTGTTCCTGATCCAGGCCAGGATCCATTGACCTTCTTGGCCACCTGGGCACACTCTGGCTCCTGTTCAGCTCCCTGTCCATCCCCACTCCCAGCTCCCTTCCTGCCTGGCTGCTCTCCAGCCACTCTGTCCCAGCCTGGAGCTGCCAGGGGTTGTTGTGGCCAAAGGGCAGGACCCGGCCCTTGGCCTGCTTGAACCTCATCCCATTGGAATCAGCCCATGGATCCAGCCTGGCCAGGTCCCTCTGCAGAGCCCTCCTGCCTTCCAGCTGATCGACACATCCCCTCATGGGGGGTGGGTTCGGGAGCAGAGCTCAGCTCCTGCTTCCAGCACAGGGACACAGGGCTGGATGGGGGACCTTGAAGGGTGGGAATGGGAGATCTGGTCAGAGAATGGTGGGAATGGGCAGCCCTGGGAGATAATGGCAGTCTGGAAAACGTCTCAGCTAAAGCCAGAAAACACTGCCCCAAACAGCAGAGGCAAAGGCCAAGGGGGTTGGTCAGAGTGGGCTCAAATCCCTAAATCCAGCTGGCCAGGAGGTCACTCTGAGAGGGGTGGGAAGTGCTGCTCCTGGGAGGGTGGACAGAGCCTGTTTTCCCTGGACACTCAGCAGAAAGGCCGGAATTCCTTTGTTTGGGAGCCCCCAAACACCCCCCAACCCCTTGTGTGGATGGCACCCAGGGCTGAGGCACAACCCCCCGTGGCTCGGGCAAAACAGGAGCAAAAACCATCCTTCAAACACACTAATTAGTTAAAAAGCCATTGTTGCCTCCTTTTGCTTGAAAAGCACAGCTTTAAGCCGGCAGCTGGTCATTTTGCAATTCTATTGACGAAGATTTTCCAGCCTCCCGTCCATTCCTGCTGACGCGTGTGGAGCTCTATCACCTGGAAATCTGCTCCAAATGTGTGTGGAGCAGCTCTGTTTACTCCTAATCCTCCATTTACGGCTCCTCTGCAAATCGACACTGGAATCAGTAAAGGCATCCGCAAAAAAAAAACCCTTTTGTGAGTGGAAGGAGATTTGAATCATCCAGTGCTGGAAAACTTCTCTCATCTCTTGATTCCGGGGCCTGACATCTCCGAGAAAAAAAACCAAGCAACCACTTTCCCAGCTCAAAAAGGGGTCTGCAAAGGTTATTCCTGGCCCAGTTTTCCCATCAGCCCTTCTGGAAGGTGTTTCCCCACGGAAAATGTTGTATCTGGGGGTGGGTTCCTTGTCCTGGTTGGGTTGAGGTGTCCCTGGGGCAGGGAAGGGTGAGGATCAGCCCTGAGCTGGGTTTATAACTCGTGTTTAGGGTGGGAGACAAGGATCGGGTGAGAATTGCTGGGAGCAGGGAAAGGTAAATCCTCGGGGTGTCTGTGGTGCAGCTCCAGCCTCGGGGAAAACTGCCTTTTCCCTGAAAAGCATTGAAAAAGTTGGTGGGAAACCACCACTGAGCTTTTTTCTGCGCAGAGGCAGCCCCTGACTTTTCCCAAAGGGGTTTTTTTGGGGGTTTTCTTCCCAGGGATTGCAGTTTTGGGGAGCTGGGGGGTGCTGGTGGCATCTCCCCTGGGTTTGACCTGCTCAACCCTGAACGTTCCAGGTGAAATGTGGGGTGTTCCAAAGCCATTTATCAGGGTGCCTTAAAAACGGAGCTCTGCACATTTTAAGGTTGTTCTTTTCTTTCTAAAGTTGATTTTTTTCTTTCTATAAAGAGTCCTTTAGAGGCTCTTACAACATCAATCACCTGAGGGTTATTAGAGGGTTATTAGAGGTAAAACTCTCCTGATAATTCAAATCAACAGCTCCTTGATAAAGCCAAGAGTTGCCCTTCCAGCCCCCTGAGGAAGCTGGATGCTGCTGTTATGGACACACAGAAATTCAGGCAAAAGAGGAGAAAACAAACCATAGAAATTATATTTGTCTCTTCTTTTAAACTCCCTTTCCCCTCTCTGCCACCTCTTCAGCTGTTTTCTTTCCTTTCCTGGAGGTTGTGAGTTTAATTTTCAAATTCAACTTTTCTTTTAGAAGTAAAAATTTTCAGTTAAAAAAAAAAATACCGGGAAAACAGCTTGATAAAAATTACAAATCACTGTTTGAAGTGAAAAATAATGGTAAAACCCCAAAATTATGGACAAACCACTCATTGACCCACTTCTGTGCGATGATGATATGGAAATAAAAGAGGTTTATTTTGGGGGGTTGAAAGGGGAGAGGACGTTGCTTTTGATCCCCCCCAAAGCCACCATGTGCCCAGCACCTGAGAAATGCTATTTATAAACCTGGGGGAGGAGGAGGGAGCCCATAAATCTTCTGGGTTTCCTTTTCTCTGCGGATCAGGAGGCAAATGAGAACCATGTGCTCAAATTCCCAGGGCTGGGAAATCCCAGCTCCTGCCCCAGCCTGGAGGTGCCCGTGGGGGGGACCCCATGATCCTGACCTGGTGATGCCAAAGGAGTTCAGGAGGAAAGGTGAGGCTGATGTTTCTCCCAGGTGAGACCCTGACCTATAAAAAGAAATTTTCCTGCCATTTTGGGGTGATTCCATGTAAAAAAATCAAGGAACTTTGCTGCTGAACCTCCACCCCCCACTTTGAGGACCACATTCCCTCACCTCATTGCCAGAGCCATTTTATTGGGAAGCAGGGAGCTGAGCATTTTAAAAAGGAAGACAAACCCTCCATTTTTTTCCCAGGAAGGATCCATAGAGTTTCCAACGGGCTCATGGAGATTCCCTGCTGGCTCCTGAGGGGTTGAGCTCCTGCTGCAGCCCAGCACCTCTAAGCTCAGCATCAATTTGGCTGCTGGACTCCAAATTCCTGGAGGA
>NW_020897800.1:6016205-6063548 GCF_003984885.1 Neopelma chrysocephalum
AGCTCAGCATCAATTTGGCTGCTGGACTCCAAATTCCTGGAGGAAAGGTGGATTCCAAGCAGGAACAGGCTCAGCAATGCTGGAGCAGCAACATCCCAGGACTGAGTTATCTGCTGGGAAAAGCTGCTTTCCTGGGGATCAGTGGGTCAAAGGGCAGGGCCACCAAATGTGACCCCCCTGGCTGACCTGCTGGGGGGGTGAGGAGCACCTCCAGCCTCCCAGAGCTCTCCTGGCCCTTCCCTGTCCCGGGCAGGGTGAAAGGGGAGCTGTGCTGGGCACAGCCAGTGACCCCCGGCAGGAGCAGATGTGGAACAGAAGCTCCCGGTGTTCCCATGCCCAGGGGGGGCCCTGCCCGCGGGAAACGCCCCCGGGGCAGATCCATTGTCCCCAGATTTCCCAATGGGAACTGGGGGCTGAGGGATTGGGGGCAGCAGCTGCTGAAAATGCCAGCAGGGGGAAAAGCAGCTCCTGCCATCCCTGCAAAGCACGGGGCCGTTGGGAATGTGCTGGGCTGTTTGCATGGCATGGGAAAAAACATGTCCCCGCTTTTTTGGGGTTTCCCCCCCCCATTCTTCCATTCTTTGCACTGGTGCTGTTCAGCTCTCTGTCCTGCACCTAAAATGCAGAAAAAAACCACTGTCACCTGGTTTGTTTGGGGTTTTTTTTCCCCTCATTCCTCCATCCTCTGCACTGGTGCTGCTCAGCTCTCTGTCCTGCACCTAAAATACAGAATAAACCACTGTTCCTCAGTTTTATTGGTATTTTGCCCCCCATTCTTCCATTCTTTGCACTGGTGCTCTTCAGCTCTGTGTCCTGGACCTAAAATGCAGAGAAAAACCACTGTCACCTGGTTTGTTTGGGGTTTTTTTCCCCTCATTCCTCCATCCTTTCCACTGGTGCTGTTCAACTCTGTCTTCTGCTCCAAAAACACAGAGCCTGGGAGTCTCTTCTGCCAAAAAAACCACAGGAAAGTGATTTTTTGACATAATTTTTAAGGGGGGGGAAACTGAGGCACAGAGCAGGGATGGATATTAACTTCTCCTTCATATCCTGGGGGTGAGACAGGGAATTTCATACAAGTTTCCCTGCAATCCTGGACAAACTAAAAGCCACTGCCTAACTCCTCCTGGATATATGGGATACTTTCCAAATAAAGGAATGCTGCCCAGGTCACTTTCTCTCTGCTGAAGGACAAATAAATGAAACAGAGTCAAAAAATCCCTCCTAAAATCCCAAGTGAGGATCCTTCCTGCAGTGCTTTCCTTGGAAAAACCTGGGAAGTTTTACCCACGTGGGCTAATTGGGGCAAAAAAAAGGGTTTATTCCAGTCATGATGAGAGAGAACATGGTGAGACAAAGGTTCTGGTGCCTGGCTGCACATTTGGGTATCAAGAATCAGACAGAGAATCAGAAAGAACAACATTTTGGCCATAAAACTGGGAAAAGCAGAAAAAGACAAGAAGGAAAAAGAGGTAAAATCTCCCCCAACCCCATCCAAGTGTTTCCCAAACATCCCGCGGGAAAAGAGCCATAACTCAGTAAATCCGGGTGGGATTTGAAGCGTTGGGAAAAGCAGCGGCTGAAGTTTCCAGAAAGGTCCCGCGGCACCTGTGGAATATTTTTCCTTGCTGGCTGCCCCTAATTGGCTCCATCTGGGAGCGAGTATCCCTTTCAGGGCCGGGTGCGTGGGCAGGACTCGTCGGGGTTTGCCCCTTTCCCTGGCTCGGATCACACACAAACATGACCTCGGCCCCCGGGGAGGCTCCGAGATGCCACGATAAGGCAAAAGCACCCCATTGTTCTTTAAGTGGAGCTTTCAGAAAGAAGTTTTGGTCAAACAGCCCGTTTTCAGCCTCTTTTTGTCACTTTTTTGGGAGAGGGGGCAATCCCAGCTTTCCTTTATCCTGGGATACAGGCACTGTGTGTCTCATTTTCCCTGATTATCTCAAGGAGATGCTAAAACTTCCTGCTCGGCCAAGAAAACAATGCTTAAAGTGTTATTTCCACGTGCCACCCCGAGGTTTGATGTCAAACCGACAGGAATATAAAGAAAAAGGGAAAATGCCTCCACTCCACCCTGAAAACTCCAGCGAGAGGAGGTTTGGAGATGTTTGGAGTTCAGGAACCCCCCAGGATGAGCCTGAGGCTGCAGCAGGGGCTGGGATTGTCAGCACGTTATTAAACGTTTCTATAAAACAGCCAAGTTTTCTTCTGGTGGGAAAAAGCTTCAGGGAGGGAGGATTTAGGGGGGCTGGGGTTGGGGTTTTTTTTCCCCAATTGCAATTTTCTTTGTGTGGGTGTCAAACCCCGATGCTCCAAAACATCCCAGTGACTCCAAATGGTTTGAAAAGAATCCTTTTGCTTTTTGGAACCATCCAATAAAGTCCTGGAGAGATTTATCTCCCCATCAGGAGCCTCTACCAATCACTTTCTAAATAGTGGGCAGAGATGATCATTTGTGGAAGCTCATGAACTGTTTCAGAATCCATCTCTTCCAAGTGCTCCTGCGGTTCCTGTGACTTAAATAGTCCCACAGCAACCTTTCCCTGAGTTCATCCCATCTAACACAGCTGGAGAAGAGGGAAAGATCTAAATGGGAGATGTTCAGGGATGGAGAAGGATCAGGAGCAAGGATTTGGAGCCCTGGGTGGCATCTCTGCTTCTCCTGATGAAGCATCAGGAGGAGTTGTTTTCATGTCCAGGAGCAGCACCTGAAATCACAGAGTCAGGGAATCATTTTGGTTGGAAAAGACCTCTAAGGTCGAGGAGTCCAACCATAAATCACAGTGGGGCTCACTGAGGGCTTGTAGGATGGTGTGGCTTTGATATCACCCCACACCCTTTGCTCCAGGGTGCCATGAAAACACTCATCACCCGGATCAGGAAGCTTTCCACAGAACATGAAATCCCAGGATGGTTTGGGTTGAAAGGGACCTTAAAGCCCATCCAGTCCCACCCCCTGCCATGGGCAGGGACACCTTCCACTGTCCCAGGTTGCTCCAAGCCCTGTCCAACCTTTTCTCTGCCCCGTGGTCCCACCTGCTCCCCCCTCCCAGCTGAACTTTGTGTGGGGAGGTGGAGAAGAGCAGCGGAAGAGGCAGGAGGAGGTGGGAGGGTCGGGCCCAGCACATCTCTCAGGTTTCTTCTATGGTTGTTGTTTCTATTTTTATTCCCTTTATGGTTTCCAATTTTGAAATTTCACTTTAAAACAAACAAACAAACAAACAAAACCAAACCAAAACAAAAAAAAAGCCCAAAGCCCAAAGTGCTGCCTGGAATTTCTCTGCTGGCCCATTCCCAGCCTCCGTGCGTCGTTCCCAGCGCAGCGTCGGGGGCTGCGTTGACTCAGCGGGGCCAGGAGCCAGCTCTGGTTTCTATTACCAGTGATTGATGCCAGGGAACATGTTTAGACTCCCAGGGATAACACTCTGCTCGGGGACTTGGGGAATTTTTGGTACCAGCCCTGGTAAAACCCTTCATTCCTGGCTGGGGGTCACGCTCCGGGCTGGGCTTGAAGCGGCTCCCCGGGAGGGTGGGATGGGGCAGCAGGGCAGGGCACCCCCAGACCCCACAGCTGAGGGGTCCCCCTGCTCTCCCTGCTCTCTGCAGAGCTTTTCTCCCTGCTCAGCTCCCAGGTCCTTCCGTGGGAAACCCGCTCTGGGCAGGAATGGGAGTGAGGGGTGGTGAAAGGTTGACAGTGGCCAAGGCAAAGCGGAGCAGATCAAAGTGTTCCTCCTTCCCTGGCTGCTGAGAAAGCCCTGGGGACACCCAGAAAGCCACCTCCTGGCCCAGCATCTCCCTCACCCCCAGCAATTGCCAGCTGACTTCAACCCCTTCAGAGCCAAAGGACCACTAAATACAACTTTCCTTCATTCCTTGTATTTTTATTTGCTTTACTTTGGTCCGGAGCTACTCCCAAATCCTTGATGATGGGGGATTTCAGGAGCAATCAGGAAAGCTGGGATGAAAGCAATCCAAGCCAAATCTCCCCTAGGAGAGCTAAACCCTCCCTCAGCCTCACCCACAGGGACCTGCAGGCCCCACCACAGCCAGCCTGGTTGTGTTCCTGAAGTTTTCCTCACTAATTAGATGAGCCCCAGGAGGAAACTTCCGGGCTTCCCAAACTCCTCCTCCTCTCTAAACTCCTTCTCCAGCAGATGTTCCCAACACAGCACATTAAAGGCTGAAGTCTCCTGTCCCAGGTAGCTGCAGCTCCCAGGGACACAGAGGGGAAGTTCATCCTTTGCTCTTGTCCCTGTAAATCCTTTCCTGGGCTTTGGGCCAAGGCAGCTGCTGTTGAGGGGCCTGAAGATGCTCAGAGAGTTAATTCCTGCTGCCCTCACACAGGGAAAAAACCCAAATGCCCTGAAAGCCCATGGGATTGCTGCTGGAAACAGGATTTCTCCCAGTCCAGGAAAACAAGGTGGCCATGGAAGTGCATGAATTATTCAGAGTGTGTTGATGGAGTTGCCTGGACCAGCAAGAGCTCAGCAGGTTGGTTGGGCCACCTCTCTCCACCAGGGAGAGGGATTCATCCCTCTTGAGTGTCTCCAAAGCTTGGATGACCACCAAAGGATTTGGGATATGTTGGTGGCATCACCTGCATCAGCAAGACCTTGTCAGGTTGGGTCACCTCTCTCCACCAGGTGGATGGATCCATCCCTCTTGGATCCTCCAAAGCCTTGGATGGCCACCAAAGGATTTGGGATACATCAGTGGCATTGCCTGGACCAGCAAGACCTTGTCAGGTTGGGTCACCTCTCTCCACCAGCTGGATGGATCCATCCCTCTTGGATCCTCCAAAGCCCTGGTGCCATGCTGTTAAACCTCCTTGGGTTACAGGCTCCAGCACCAGGAGTTTCTGGGAGAAAAAGATGCTGGAATTCTTTACAGTGCTGGTCAGAACTTGTTTTGATTCCATTTGATTCCTCTCCACCCCCAGAAAATTGATATTTTGCAGCTAAAAGCCAAACTCTGCCCTGCTCACTCCCACACAGGATTTCTGGGCTGGTTCCTTTCCCTCTTTGGGAAAGTCAATCCTGGAATTTCTATGGAAAGCAGACATCTCTTAAAAGCAGTTTCTCAGAAATCACCTTCTTCGCCTAGAAAATTGTCCTGGGGGATTATTGCTTTTCCAGGAATCATTTTTTCAGGCTTTTCTTTCCTTTGGCAGTTGGAGTGCCCAAGGAGCTGGCAGAGCCCTGAGATCCAGGGTAGACATGTCCCACATCTCCAAGGATCCTGCTTGGAAGAGGAGAGTTGTCTTGGCCTGTCCAACCCTCCTGAGGTCACAATCCCTTCTGTCCATCCTCCATTCCTGGAAAGCAGATGGATATTGTCTTCTCCATCCCGGCTTTCAAGCTTCCCAGGCCACCCCAGGCTCTCCTGAGTGGGGCCTGAGGAACCACCTCAATCCCAGAGCTGGTGATGGGGATGAAGAGCCAATGATGCCTCCTTGGAACCCCATTCCCAAATAATCCCACTGTGTGCTTCCCACTGACTTGGGAGAGACCCCTTGTCCGCTTCCCTCGTGTCCTTATCAGGGAGAGGGAAAGGGGTGGGAAGGTCTTTCCCAGGGCACCCAGCTGGCTGTGGGCTTGGAACAGTGCTTGGAAAGGAAGAGGGGGAGAAAACAGCCTGTGCTGACGGTGTCTGGACTTCTCCAGGCAGCACCAGGGCACAGTCTGTGGTGGAAGTGTCCTGGAGTTGTTTCCTTCAGGAATCTGGGTTGGGTCAGGCAGCTGAGACCTTCCCAGCTCCGAGTTCCTGGGCTGCACTTTCCTTCACTTCCCACCAGCTTTTCTGCTGCAGGCTTTGCTTTTCCCAAAGGAGATCTGCTGGGCTCCTCACTGGCTGGTTTTCCAAGGGGATGATCCCAAACCCATGTGCTGGAGGCTGGGATTTCATCCCCAGGACACCAGGGCGCTCCTCAGGAGGGCTGGAGCCCCCCAAGGCTTTGCTCTTACCATCCATCCCATCCCTGTGCTGGGGCTGCCCCTGGAGCCAGGGGCTGTGCCAGGGATTTTGGGGGAATCAGCAGGGTGAGGGGAAGCTCCCAGAGAAGATTTATCCAGCAGGAACTGGGACATGCAGGGCTTGGAGCTCTCAGTGCCACCAGAGCACGACGAGGAGAGCAAAGGGGCTGCTGGGTCTGAGTGTCCCTCCAAAGACTCTCGGTGTTCTGGGAGGAAAACAGGGAAGCAAGAACAGAGCTCCCATTTTTCTAATGACTTTTAGGTGTGAATTACCTCAGTTAGATGCTTTTTGAACCAATCAACCCTTGCAGGCCACCTTCATCAGGAAGGAAAGCACATGGGGAGACACCAGCACTCAGTTGAATGTTGCTGAGACAAACCCCCCTCTCCAGCTCCACTCCTCCCACCATTCCCTAAAATCTGGGTTTAACCAGCCCTGCTTTTCCCAGGCCACGTCACAGCTCCCTCTGTAGCCCTTGGAAGCATCTGGAAGCTGAATGCACAGAAGTCACTCACAAACCACAAGTCATTTTTATCCACCACCAGAAACTTCTGTGTTTATTTCTGGAGTTCCAGCAGCCCCAGACGAGGATCCCTCTGGTTTCAAAGGAATGGTTGAGAAAAAAAGAGGGGAGGGGAGGGATGTGCTCCTTGAGGAGGAAAGGATGGGGGTCCTCACGCAGCACAGGGCTGGGGGACACCCACCTGCTCTGTGCTGGTGCCCTGTTCATCATTCCTGCAGGAATTGCACACCCTCATTGCTCATTTTAACAGGGGAGGGTTGCTCAGACCCCCAGGCCATGGTCAGGAATTCTCCTCTGGAAAACATTGTGTTCTCCAGCGTGTTGTGTGTGCACGGGGTGGCTCCTCCTGACAACATTTGCCTCTGCCACCTCATTTGGGTCATGGTCCAGGCAAGATTCGGGGCTGAGTGCTTCAAATCCTTCTTTTATCCCGTTTGCTGAGCTGATCCAGCCCCCTGTGCTGGGCCATCCCAGCCCTGCTGGGGCTGCAGCTCCGTGAGAACCTGAGCCCGGCCCAGCCCACATGGATTCCTCTCTTTGCTGCTGTGGTTAAACAAGCTGGACTCACAAACCAGACTGTTTATTAAACCAGTTCAGCTGAAATGAGCAGCTCCTGGAAGCAGCCTCTGCCCTGGGCTTTGTTCCCCCGATGCTCAGGGAGGGAGGATCCAACTGCTGAGATTTGCTGGGTCCTGCCCTTTGGCCACAACAACCCCCGGCAGCTCCTCAGGCTGGGGCCAGAGTGGCTGGAGAGCAGCCAGGGAGGAAGGGAGCTGGGAGTGGGGATGGACAGGGAGCTGAACAGGAGCCAGAGTGTGCCCAGGTGGCCAAGAGGGCCAATGGATCCTGGCCTGGCTGAGGAAGAGTGTGGCAGCAGGAGCAGGGAAGTGATTCTTGGCCTGGACTCAGTGCTGGTGAGGCCACCCCTGGAGTGCTGTGTCCAGTTCTGGGCCCTCAGCTCAGGAAGGACATGGAGGGGCTGGAGCAGGTCCAGAGAAGAGCAACGAGGCTGGGGAAGGGACTGGAGCACAAGTGCTGTGAGGAAAGGCTGAGGGAGCTGGGGCTGTTCAGCCTGGAGAAGAGGAGGCTCAGGGGAGACCTCCTCACTCTCTACAACTCCCTGACAGGAGGGGGGAGCCAGGTGGGGGTTGGTCTCTTTTCCCAGGCAACTCTCAGCAAGACAAGAGGGCTCGGTCTTGAGCTGTGCCAGGGGAGGTTTAGGTTGGATATTAGAAAGAATTTCTTTCCAGAGAGAGTGCTCAGCCATTGAATGGGCTGCCCAGGGAAGTTGTGGATTCTCCATCCCTGGAGGTTTTTAAGAAGAGACTGGATGTGGCATCAGTGCCATGGGCTGGGAACCACGGTGGGGTTGGATCAAGGGTTGGACTTGATGATCTCGGAGATCTTTTCCAACCCAGCTGATTCTATGATTCCCGAATCCACACTGCAGACTTGGATTGGCTCTGGTTCTGCTTGTCACATCTGTAGGAATTGCACATTCCTCTCTGCCAATTTGAACAGGGAGGGATTGCACAGAGCCACAGATCCCCAGTCAGGAATTCTCCTCTGGAAAGGCACCGTGTTTCCCAGCGTGTTGTGTGTGGTGGCTCTTCCTGACAACACTTGCAAATGGCTTTTTGTTGAGTGCTTGGGTTTGGTTTGGGGTTTTTTTTCTCTTTCTGGTGGCTGAGTGAGCAGTTGGTGACTCACCGTGACCAGGCCCAGGCAGTTCCGGCCCTTTCCCTCTGTGTCTGCTTGCAAGGACCATTTTGGGCTCAGGTTGGGAGGTTTTGGGGGTGGGCACCAGGTTGGTGCAGCAGGAGGTGGTTGGGAAGGAAAATCTGCACCCTCTCATTTTGGTGCTGCTGCAACATCATAATGCTGGGGTGAGGGAGGGATCATGGAATCCCAGAGGGGGTTGAGTTGGAACAATCTTTGAAGTTCATATTTTTCCACCCCCTGCCATGGGCAGGGACACCTCCCACCAGCCCAGGTGGCTCCAACCTGGCCCTGGACACTTCCAGGGATGGGGCAGCCACAGCTTCTCTGGGCAACCTGGGCCAGGGCCTTACCACCCTACCAGCCAAGAATTTCTTCCCAACATCCCATCTAACCCTGCCCTCCTTCAGCTTAAGTCCATTCCCTCTTGTCCTGTCCCTCCATCCCTTGTCCCCAGTCCCTCTCCAGCTCTCCTGGAGCCCCTTTAGGCCCTGCAAGGGGCTCTCAAGTCTCCCTGGATCCTTCTCTCCTCCAGGTGAACCCCCCCAGCTCTCCCAGCCTGGCTCCAGAGGGGCTCCAGCCCTGGAGCATCTCCAGGACCTCCTCTGGATTCACTCAACGTCCTCCTGATGCTGAGTTCCCAGAGCTGGAGGCTCCAGGATGGCTTTGCCAGTGGCACTAAGGAACATTTCCAGCTCAAAATAAGATCGAGTTGCAAAAACTCTCCCAAAACTCCAGTGAAAATCCCGGGCTTGTTGTCAGCACCTCTGCCTTGGCATCCAGAGGGGATCCCTGCAAGGGGCTGCAACGAGGCAGGAATGATTCCTTTGAGCTGGAGAAGAGATCTGGGGGATGAGGAGCAAACCAAGAGCCCCTCAGGCTCCATTGAAGCCCCAGGATTCCTGAGCAAAGCCTTCAATGAACACACCTTCCTCACTTCCACTTTCTGTTTGTTCCCTGAGTGCTTTTTGCCCCTGGATCTCTCACCCCTCCACTGCCAAACTGCTCTTCCCTGGGGAGAGAGGGAGCCTGTGAGTGGGATTAACCCTCTCCTGCACACAGGCAGAGAAATGGAGCTCCCACAGCCTCATTCCAATGGTTTTCCTTGCCCTGGCCTGAAGTGCAGCCAGGTTTGCAGCTGCCCCACTTCAGCTGGAAATATTGGTGCTGTCAGAGCCCAAAAGCTGTCAAAGCTCTGAGAAGCTCCTGCTGCTCCCAGTGCATATTCCCTGCTTGTTCATCCCCAAATCACACATTTATTGGCAATGCCATGAGACCAGGCACCCTTTTTTGGTTATTATCCCTATTTTCTGCTTGGACTTTAAAAATGAGGACACCTGGAAGTGTCCAAGGCCAGGTTGGATGGGGTTTGGAGCAACCTGGGCTCATGGAAGGTCTCCCTGTCCATGGCAGGAGATGGAATGAGATGGGCTTTAGGGTCCCTTCCAACCCAACCCATTCCATGATTCCATGGCTCTGTGACATGGGAAGCACAAAGGCACCTGGAACAGCCCATGGTGTTGGACACTGTGTCACCTCCCCTGTGTCCCCAGCCTGGTGGGAAGGGCAGGAAGGAGTTAAATGATGGTGTTGGTGAAGGTTATGGGATATTTTTAAGAAGCTGCCAGTCCTGGATTCACAAACAGCCACTCCAAGTGCCCATCCCCACCTGCCCATCCCTCCTGAGCCCGGGAGCAGCAGCTCTGGGCTCACCTGAGCTCAGGTGAGACAATCCAACCTCCTCAACCTCCTCACCCCATGGCAGGGGGTGCAATGAGATGAGCTCTAAGGTACCTCCCCACCCAAACCAGTCTGGGATTTTGTGAGAGATCTTCCCAAAACCTGGCACCAAACTCACCTCCTACAGCTCATCTCTGCCCTTGGAAAGGGCACCCAAGGGTGCTGGAGGGCCCAGGGGGGCTTGGGAAGGTGCTGGGAGACTGAACTCCCCACAGCAGCTGCTGCCACCCCAGAGAAACCACAACCCACTGCACACCGTGGGATCTGAACCCTCTGGCACATCCCAGCCAAGAATTTGGCACTGCATTTAAATAGGTCAGGAGGGACAGAGATTTCCAAATTCCACTGGGAAACAGGGCTGGAGGCTTTTGATTTACACTTGAGGGCATAAATTCATTACTGTGCCACCCAAAATCCCAGAATTTGAGCCCTTTCCCTCTATTAATGCTGAGGCAGCCAGAAATTCCTTGGATCCACAAGCCCAGTGAGAGCCACTTATTTATTTATCTGGCACTTCAGCCCCTCTTTCTCCTCTTTCCCTGGCTGGCACAGAGCCCTCACCTCCTATTTTTATCCTCAGGGTTTGGATCTGTCATGAAAGGCACCGAGTGGGACCTCACAGGAGCCACAGCACCACCCCAAAAAGGGGAAAGGGAAAAATAAACACCCATCTCCCCCTGTACCAGGGCTGGTTCTCAGGGGGGAGGGAAAAGCCAAGCCAGGGCTGTGCCAGCTTTGTGCTGAGAGTGGCATTTCCCCCAGCTGCTATTTTTTTGGGGGGGGTTTACAAATTAAAATGAGCCTGGTGAGGCAGAGCCTGCAGATTTATGGGCAGCTCTGCTCCAGCAAAGGCTTTCCACCTGGCCAGCCCGGGGGGTGCAGAGGAGAGGGGGTTTTGGGGGGTTTTGGAGGGGGTTTTGGGGGTTTTGGGGGAGAGGAGCATGAGCTGGCAGGAGGTTGGAAACAGATGCTCGTGGTGTTCACCCCGAGGGCTGCAAAGTGCCTTCAGTGCAGGCCCAAAAGAGCCCCCTTCCCCCAGGGTTTGGGGCATGTCCTCGGTGTCCCCATCCTCGAGGTGCCCCCAGCTCCCCCAGCCCCATTCCCGGTGTCCCTGAGCCCCCTGGAGCCCGGGGGGCCCCGGCTGCAGGGAGGGATGCTCGGCATTTGGCACCAGCATTTTGCACATCATTGAGGTCCAAGACGACCCAGGTTAATGTTTCATCCTCTGTGTTGCTGCTTCATCCCCCCAGGAAAGCGTTTTGGGTGAGTTTGGGAAAACAGAACCACTTGCAGAGGCTGCTCAGGGGGAGTGAATGCCCCGAGCTCTGTGGGCAGAGCTGCCCACGGGACCCTGAGCCCTCCAGCCCCACGTGGAGCATCCCAGCCCCGGGGTTTGGGTCACAGGGACACCCCAAACATCTCCCAGTGTCCCCCATCCCACTTTCCCGGGAGATATTTGGGGTAGAGGCTGCAGCAATGTGGGCTTGGGTTTATCCTGCAGTGCTGGGTTTATCCTGGCTGAGGATACGAGGAATTGGAAAAAGGATTCCATGAAACAACCCAGTGCTGGTGGTGCTGGCAGGAGCAGCCATCCCACCCCGCTCCCACACAAGGATCCCAATGTTTGTGTGGTCTTTGTAAGGTTTGGGATGTGGGTTTGCACTTGGGGAAACTGAGGCAAAGAGGGGGAAAGAGGCCAAATTTCCAAAGAGGTCCACAAGTCCTGGATCCTGCCTCCCAAAGCTCCCCTGTGGGATCCCTGCCAGCCCCTCCTGCCCCTTCAGACTGGCAGCAGAGCCCTTTCCTGCTGCCAAATCCCTCTACCTGCCTTTTTGGGCTCATTTGGCTGAGGGTTCAGCCCCTTGAGTGGAAAACAAGGACAGAGATGCCAGAACTGGGATTTCTGCAGGAGCAAGGAGGATGGGGAGGGGGGAAAACAGAAAAACCCCAATGTAGGGATTTTTCTGTTGAATTTTCCTTGCAGCATTCAGTCCCTGAGGGGATGATTCTCCCCTCCAAAAGAAACCCCTTCCTGGGCCAGGGTTTGCTCTTCCCTCTGGCCCTCCCAGTGCACACCCAACTCCCCTGGGAGCCTTTGGATTTGGGATTGGAGTGCTGCTGGGCTGGGGTGGCACCTTGGTGGTCTGCACAGAGCCAAGGGCTTGCCTGGCTCTGGCTCCACCTCGGCCTTTCCAGCTGGGAAATGTCCTTCATGGAAGCTGGACAGACACTGGCACCATTCCTGGGATGAGTTTTCCACTGAGGCAGAGCTGGAGCAGGAGATGGGATGGAGGGGTCGGGGATGACCCTGGGCAGGAGGGGAGAGGGATGGGGGGGGTTGGGGTGGCAGGAGGGATGGGAGGGACAGGGGGGGTAAGAAGGGGGTTAAGGACCAGCCCAAAACTGGGCTGGGACACGGGGTGGGGGCAGAGGGTCTCTCTGGCCTGGGTCCTTCCAGGGCACTTCAAACTCAAGAGGGGGGAAATTGGGACATCCTGGGTTCACCCCATGGAAAGACAGCACTGGCTTAAGGAACAAATGAGCTCAGCTCAGCAGGACCAGGCCAGGAGTGTCCTGATCCCTCCCCAAAGGGATGCTGGAGGCAGGAGGGGGATGCAGGGAGCATCCCTACCCCAGGGATGCAGAATTTTGGGCATCATTCTCACCCAGGGATGCAGAATTTTGGGTTTCATTCTCACCCAGGGAGGCAGAATCTTGGGCATCATTCTCACCCAGGGATGCATCACCTCAGGGAGTGTCCTCACCCAAGGATGCAGCAAGTCAGAGAGCATTCCTGCCCCAGGGATGCAGAATTTTGGGGACAATCCCCACCCCAGGGCTGCAGCATCACAGGGACCATCCTCACCCAGGGCTGTAGAACTTTGGGGAGCATCCTTACCCAGGAATGCATCACCCTGGGGAGTATCCTTACCCCAGGAGTGCAGAATTTTGGGGAGCATCCTTCTTTAATGGATGTAAAATTTTGGGGAGCATCCCTTCCCCGATCTCAGGGAGCATCCTCTCTCCAGGGATGCAGCATCTCCAGGAAAATCTTTCACCCCAGGAATGCAGAATGTTGGGGATCATCCTTCTTTATCAGTTGCAGAATTTTGGGGAGCATCCCTACTCCAAGGATGCAACATCTCAGGGAGCAATCCTACCCCAGGGAATCAGAATTTTGGGGATCATCCTCACCCAGGGATGCAGCACTTTGGGGAGTACCCTCTCCTCAGGGATGCAGAATTTTGGGGAGCATCCTTTCTCCAGGCCTCAGCATCTCAAGGAGTATCTTTTGCCCCAGGGATGCAGAATTTTGGGGAGTATCCTCATCCCAGAGATGCAGAATTTTGGGGATCATCCTTCTTTGATGGATGGAAAACATTTGGGAGCATCCTTACCCCAGGGATTCTTGGTAAGCATCCTCCTGCTCGGGATGCAGCACTTTGGGAATCATCCTCACCCAGGGATGCAACACCTTGGGGAGCATCCTCATCCCAGAGATGCAGAATTTTGGGGAGAATCCCCACCCCAAGGATGCAGCATCTCAGGGACCATCCTCACACCAGGGATTTAGAATTTTGGGGAGAATCCCAATCCCAGGGCTGCAGCATCTCAAGGAGCATCCCTAGCCCAGGGATGCAGAATTTTGGGGAGTATCCTCACCCCAAGGATGCAGAATTTTAGGGAGCATCCTTCTTGGATGGATGCAGAATTTTGGGGAAAATCTCCACTGTAGGGATGAAGCACCTTGGGGATCATCCTCACCTCGGGGATGCAGAATTTTGGGGATCATCCTCACCCAGGGATGCAGCACTTTGGGAATCATCCTTACCCCAGGGATGTGGAATGTTGGGGACTATCCTCACCTCAGGGCTGCAGCATCTCAAGGAGCATCTTTTGCCCCAGGGATGCAGAATTTTGGGGATTGTCCTTCTTTGATGGATGCAAAATCATGCAAAATGCAGGTTGTGCTCATCCCACATGGAATTTCAGGATGGATTGATGTGTAAAGGTGTGCACATCCCATGTGGAATGCCGGAATGGATTGGTGTGTGCAGGGTGTGCTCATCCCACATGGAATTCTGGGATGGATTGGTGTGTAAAGGTGTGCACATCCCACGTGGAATTCCGGGATGGATTAGTTGGAAGGGACCCTAAAGCTCACCCAGGGAAAGAGCCAAGCTCCCTCCATCCTCCCATTCCAACTCTCCCTCCATCCTCTCTCTGACTTCCCCTCAATTCCCCTTTCCCCTCTTTCCCCACCTCCTTCCCCCTCTCTGACTCTGTCTCAGGAGTTTCTCCAGAGCCCTTCCCTCAGTTCAGGAATTCCAGTTCCTGGTTCAGTCTCTCCAGCTCCAGTTCAAATCTCTCATTTCACAACAATGACCCCAAAAGACCCTTTTTCTGGCTGCTCTCTGCTCAGAGCAGCAGCTCAGGGTGTGTCCACCTGCTTTTCCCTGGCAAATCCCCTCCATCCATCCCGAGGGATCCCTGGGGCTGTGCTGCCTCCTGCTCCCCTGCACTGCTGGATTCCTACATCCCTGGATCCCTGGATTCCCCACCCAGGCAGGGTTTTCCTGCTGGGAAGTTCATCCCTCCCAGCAAACCCCTTTCTCTCAGCTAAATTCTATCCCCGAGCTCATTTATTCCATGATTCTATAAAAAGGTTGGACACAGTGATCCTGGAGGTCCTTTTCCACCTGAGGAATCCTATTCTCTGCTTCTAAACTCCCAGGCTTTGGGATTAATTATTATTTTGAAGATGAAGCTCGTCATTTTTTAATATAATTCTATTTTCATTGCTTGCAGGACACCGGGATGGCTTTGGGGGGGCAGAGCTGGGGCTGGGATGGTTTTCCCACGGGAAAAACTCCGTGTATGTCCCCAAACTCCACTTGCCCATCCCAAATCTTTTTTGTACCCAGTGGTGGCACAGAGGGGCTTGGCACGGGAAGAAGAGGTGAGGACAGGGCAGGGGCACCAGGGGGGAGTGTTTGCTCTGTGCTCTGAGGGCACTTGGTGTGCCCAGATGGAGAAGAGGATGGAGCAGGACGGGCACTCGCTGTCCCAGGATGGGCACTCCCTGTCCCAGGGTGGGCACTGGCTGTCCCAGGGTGGGCACTCGCTGTCCCAGGATGGGCATTTTCTGTCCCAGGACGGGCACTCACTGTCCCAGGATGGGCATTTTCTGTCCCAGGACGGGCACTGGCTGTCCCAGGATGGGCACTCCCTGTCCCAGGACGGCCACTCTCTGTCCCAGAGTGGGCACTCCCTGTCCCAGGGTTCTCCCAGCTTTGGGATCTCTCCCAGCCTCTCAAATCCACGGATTAGCTGAGCTTCCAGGACACAGGAGTGTCCCACAGCCATCCCAGGAGCACCCGTGGGGACCATCCTGGTTCTCCATCCTCGTCCTTCCATGTCCCAGGACATCCCTCTTCCTGCCCGGCTCCAAGTGGAGTCACCACCAATGGAGTCGGTTTAAATATTCCTTGTCCTGGATTCATCCGTTGCATCCTCGTCACCCTGATGACTCATCCAACCTTCTTGGTGTCCAAGAAATCCAAGGGTCACATTCCTGGGTGCTGTGTCTGCTCCTCTCCATGCTGATTGAAACCCCCAATCCTCAGGGATGTTGTCCTCTGGGAATGTCCCGTCACACAAACTCTCCGGCCCTTTGGATCAGCGGCAGCTCCCGGACCTTGAACCTCTCCGAGACCTTCATAAATCAGCACTTGCAGACCTACAAACGAGCTCCAATTAACCCCCATCCCGTCAGGCACCACCCAGAGCTCCTCCTGGATGGATGAGGAGACACCAGAGCCAGCACAAAACTCCCTGGAAAAAACATCCCAACTCTTGGCCAGGGCCAGGATGGTCCTTTTGGGCCCTTCCATCCCAGGACATTCCAGGATGTCCACAATCACATGGGTTTTCCTGAGTTCTGGGGCACAGGGGTGTCATTGAAGAGCCCAGAGGTGGATTTCTCCTGCTGATGGAGCCCAGCCCGTGGTGTCCAGGAGGAAAACGGAATTCCAGCGGCATCTCCCTGCTGCCACGAGGACACAGTGGTGGCCATGAGGACACACTGGTGGCCATGAGGACATGGTGGTGGCCACAAGGACACACTGGTGGCCATGAGGACACGGTGGTGGCCACAAGGACACACTGGTGACCATGAGGACACACTGGTGGCCACGAGGACACAGTGGTGGCCATGAGGACACAGTGGTGGCCATGGGGACACAGTGGTGGCGACAAGGACACACTGGTGGCCACGAGGACACACTGGTGGCCATGAGGACACACTGGTGGCCACGAGGACACAGTGGGGGCCACGAGAACACAGTGGGGGCCACGAGAACACACTGGTGGCCACGAGGACACTCTGGTGGCCACGAGGACATACTGGTGGCCACGAGGACACAGTGGTGGCCACGAGGACACAGTGGTGGCCACGAGGACACAGTGGTGGCCACGAGGACACTCTGGTGGCCACGAGGACACACTGGTGGCCACGAGGACACACTGGTGGCCACGAGGACACACTGGTGGCTCCCAGGCTTGGGGACTCGGCTGCTCCTGATTCCCGAGATCCTGCCCAGGAAAATGCTCCTCCAAAAGCCATTTGGGGGGGAAACAGAGATATCCCAAAGTCCCAGGGAGGGGTTGGGATGAAAGACCATTTGGAAAGGCTGGAATTGCCCCTGGAACAGCGACGTGGAGCCACAATCCCAAAGGAAGAGGGAGCTGATGGGGAAGATCTTCCAGGAGCTGCATCATCAGCCAGACCTTTTGTTCTTAGAACCACAAAAATGGGCAAAGTAGGGAATTTTTATAATAGATAATATTATAAAAGATAGAATTTTATATGGGCAAAATTTTATAAATAATCTATTATAAAATAATATATATTTATATATAATATATAATATATATTATATAACATATAATAATATATATTTATAAATATAATATATATTTTAATATATTATAATATATATTATATAACATATAATTGTTATTTAAATAATTTTTATAAATAATATAATAGAAATAATGTAATCTTATATAGCATTATAATGATTTATAATCACATAAATATTGTTATAAATATTATAAATAATATATTATTTATAACATATAATTGTATCTTAAAATATTTTTAATAATGTATTATAAATAATGCGATATATATTAATAGACATAATTATGTATAATTCTATAAATATTGTAATAAATATTAGAAATATAAAATATAAAATATAAAATAGATAATTTTATCTATAAGTAATTTTGTAATATAATATTATAACTAATGTAATATTATATATCATTATAAAGGATTTATAATAATATAAATATTGCTATAAATATTAGAAATAATATAATGTAAAAGGTATAATTTTATCTGTAAATAATTTCAATAAATATTATAATGAATAATGTGTATATTAATATAAATAATTACATAAAATTATATAAATATTTTTATAAATATTAAAAATAATATAAAAGATACGATTTTATATATAAATAATGATATATTATATCTAATGTAATATATATTATTATGAAGAATGATTTATAATACTATAAGTATTGCTATAAATATTAAAAAATATATAATATAAATATTTTCAATAAATACTATCTTATAAATATTGTACTGTTATATATTAATATATAATTAATTGTAATTATATAAATATTGCTATAAATATTATAAATTATATGCTAATATAGATGATATAATTGTAATATACAAATCTAAATATTGTTATAAATATTATAAATTATATACTATTATAGATGATATAATTGTAATATAGGATTCTAAATATTGTTATAAATATTATAAATAACATGATATTATTAAAGATATAATTTTTATAAATCCATCATTGTTGACATTTCTCCATTTTCCCATTGGTTTTGCCCCTTTCTGCCCCCCAAATTCCAAGAGGAAAATCATGGAATGACCACACGGACACCGGGAATTAGGAATTATTCTTCTTTTAATTTCACATGGTTTAAAATACGATATGAAATAAGGCTACAGTATATAAAAAACTCTCCAGCAAAATGATGTGCCAGCATCAGCAATTCAAACAGAACCAATCCCCCCCTTCTTTAACAATTCATTGCAGGAGGGATTGCTTTTTAATTTTGTATCCTTTAAAAAAAAAAAGACCAAAACAGACCAAAACACACCACACAGACACACACACACGTCGCTACATCTCTAAGCTACCTCAGCTCAGGGGTTTTTTTTAAAAAGCACCTGCTTTTTCCTTTTTTTTTCTTTTTTTTTTTTTTTGTTAAATCTCACTTTTAAACTTCTTTTTTTTTCCCCCTCCCCCCACTTTTAAAAAATATAAATTATATGAAAATACAAGTTGGAAAATAGTCGAACAGCACAATATAACAATCTCTTTTTTTTTCTTCTTCTTCTTCTTCTCTGTTTATCAGCTTAAAAAAAAAGTGTAAAAACAAAATAAAACCAAAAAAAAGACTGTTTTTTTTCTTTTTTTTTTCCTTTTTTTTTTTTTTTTTTTTTTACTGAGGCAGTTAATTCCTGGAGATATTCCATTATAACATATATGTATACATAGATTTATCATTTATTTAAACCTCTTTGGAATGTAGACAACAGCTCAGGGGTATCATATAGACCCTACCAGAGAGCAGAGCATGCCAAGGCATCCCAATTTTCCAATGGAATAAGCAAAACCTGGGAGAAAACCCCTCCAAAAAAAAGCAAGAAGCAGAAGATGGAGATGTTTCCTGGATTTCTTGGGGCTTTCTGGGACCCTTTTTTTGTTGGAGGAGTTGGTTTGGAAAACGTGAGGAGGATAAATCTCATTTTAGCTTTTCTTTTTTGGTTCTTTCTCCACCTGAACGGTCATGACTGGATGAGGATGTGTGGGAATAACATGGATTTACACTTGGACATGCAGGAGTGTCCAAGGATTATGGTGGTCCCACCCAAGGGGATGGAGAGAGATGGGCAGCAGAAAAGTGCTCGTGTTTTTGATCATTATTGGGGTTTTTTCCCCTCTTTTATGGTCCCAAATATCGACCGTCGAGGCCCCCGAGAGCTGTTTGCAAAGAAGGGTTCAGGCTCTGCCAGGGGGACCAAGGGCCATCAACCACATGGAGAAGAGCAGAAAACGAGCAGGACACAGAAAATATTCCCAAAAAACCCCCAAAGCACCTGAGACATCCCAAAACAAGGCAAACCCACCCGATTTCCACCGGCCACGGGGGTGGAATTCATCCCCAGGCAGAGAAACCAGCCCAGGGGTGAGTCCCAGATCATCATCCCCCTCCAATCCAGCCCTCTGGATATCCCAGCACAGGTGGGATCCCAAATTTCCATGGAGCTGAAGGCCAGGAGGTCGGAGGGTGTGGGCTGAGCAAGGTTGGGCCAGAACAGCCCTCGCCAAAGGCCAGCAGGGAAGGCAGGAGGAGAAGGAAAAAGGAACAAAATCAAAAGAAACAAAGACAAATCTGCAAATTTCCAGTGTATAAACAGCAAACACCTCGGGGATGGTCCCTGGAGTGGGAATAAAAAGGAAAGGAAAAGAGAAAATGATGGACCTGATGTCCCTGGCATGGGATGGCGTCAGGAAATGATGGAGAAACTCCAGCCAGGGGCTGCTTCCAAAAACCAGAGCTGCTCCCCGTGGCTCACCCTTTCCAACCTCTAAACCACCTCCCCAAAATCACTGGGAACACAGCTTGGAAACCTGGAGTAATAAGCATGGTGGGGTGGAAGTGGGATTAAGACTGGCAACGATGGGTTGTACCTGAACCTGCGCTTCCTTCTACTGGAGGGAAATTTTATCCCAGTTTTTTGCTTGAAAAAGGCACTTCAGCTGCAGTGGAGCATCCCAGCAAAGCAGGAGGGATGTCCTGGGACAGGGCACAGTGCCAGGGCAGGAGCTGGAGTGCCTGGCACCTTTCTGGGGGTGTAAGGGGGTTCTAAGTGACCCATGCTGGGGAAGCTCAGGGCACTTTGCAGCAAGACAGGACCCTGAACATCCCCCAAACCCCTCCAGCTGCTGGAAATCCAACCCACCCGGAGTGTCCTGCTGGGATGCCCTGTACCAGCTCCTCCCCTGTGCCCTCTGTGCCCTCCCATCTCCCTGCACTCCTTTCCAGCTGCTCAGAGGACACAGTGGAGCTCAGCCCTGGTGCCTCACTGATGGAGGGGACTCAGCCATGACATCCCAATTTTCCTCTCCTCTGCTTTCCCTACCCAGGAGATGAGCCCGGGCTTAACTTCCAGTGGGCAGCATCCCTTTCCTCCTTTGGGGCATGTTCCCTTCACCTTCCAGCCATCCCCTCTTCCCTCCTTTCCATCCCTCCCACCTTTTCCTCCCTTGGGCTCAGTGGGACAAAGCACAGCCCGGGAGCCAACGGTGTAACAACCTCCCTTTGCAAACCCCCCTGGGCTGGAGCTCCCTCTTGGCCCCTCCACCAGCATTTTCTTTTCAAGCAGCAGCAATTTTGGGGCTGACCTGCCCTAAAATGACCAATTTTAGGATCCCAAGGTGCTCTGGAGGAAATGGATGAGGGTCCAGGACCTCTGAGCATCACCTTGAGATTGGGCTCCCCCTCCAGCCCTGCCCCTGCTCTGGGGGGAAGTGCCTGAATATTTTGGCTCTTTACACTCAGTGTCCTGTCCTTCCAAGCTGATCCTTTGGGATCAGGCAGGCATTGCCCACCACCATCCCTGGAAAGCCTCTGACCCCACTGCTGCCCCACAGTGCCCCTGGAATGACCTCCATGCCCTAAAACACACAGACTGACAAACAACACGAAAAGAAGGTACTTTTGGTTCAAACACGTAATACTGGCTTGGAATGCAAAGGCTGGGGGGGGGGAAGACTCCAGTGGGCAGCCAAATCCTCATGGATCAGCTCTGGGGTTGGACCTGGATGTGGGAACACCCATTGATCCTCTAAGGCACCCCAGAGCACCCCAGGAAGTGCTTGGCACAGCAGGATTGACCCCTCCAAACAAAAACCAGCTGCAGCAAAGGTTTGGAGGGCAGAGGGAGCAGCTCCCACTGGGATTGATCCCAAAATCATCTCCCCTGAGCACAAGACCTCGTGTTTGCCCCGGGTTTGCCTCGTGTCCCTCACAACTGCCAGGGCTGGGCTCCCAAAATCCACAAAGAGCCCATTTGCAGGGATAATTTCCCCTCTCCTGTGCCCAGGCAGGTCAACACACACAGCACTACAGACAGAGCTGGTCACAACAGGAAGGAAAAAAAAACATTTCCCTTCGGGTTTTTAACTTTTTCCTGATTTTTTCCCCTCAATTCACTGCTGTGTTTTCCATTTGTCACCTGGAAAACACAGGAATTTCTCCCCGTTGGAAAAAAAAAACCAAACAAGCCTAATTTTCTGTAAGCACCAAAGTGATCCTTGAGCAAAGAAATTATTTGGAAAACCCAAAAAAGATATTTTCCATGGAAATCTTGAGAGGCTTTGTGCAGCCAGGCAAAGAAAAAAAAACAAAAAGGAGATATTTCAACCAGCTTTATCAGCACAGAGTGTGGGACTGGAAATGAGGGTGGCACACCCAGCCAGCATCACCAGGAGCCAGTTTGGAGTTAATTTTCCTTCACATCCAAGTTGGAATGTTCCAATTCTCCAGTGGGGTCTACATAAACTAAATATTTATTTTTTTTTTTCCTTTTCCTCACTGTGATAAAATTCTCTGCTGGCATAACAGAAACAAACACACACAATATTGCAATACTGAGACCATCTTAGAGCTTAAGACTATTTAAAAAAAAAATAAAAAAAAAACCCAAATACTGGCACAAAATTTAATAAAATAAAACTTTAACAAATTAAAAAATAAAAAATAAAAAAGAGTCTTGATCCCTCCTAGGAAAAAAAAAATCTGTCTCTTGTAGAAAAGAAGACAATGGACAGAAAAGTGATGGAACAAGAACAGCAGTTCTTGTGTTTTTCCTATATTGCCCCTCCCCAAAGCAGGAATATTCTCCCAGTTGGTTTTTCCCCTCCCCAACCCCCCCAAAAAAGGTTGAAAATCCTGAAATCCTCGGGAATATTGTCATTTCTTGAACTGTCAGTTTGTGTGAACAACCACAGGGATCCGTTTGATCATGTTTTTTCTAAACAGCAAAGGGCGGGGAGGGGGTGGTTGGTTTTTTTAAATGAGCTCCATTTTTCTGGCTTTCTTAAACTCAGAATTTCACCCCAAAACAGCCTGTCTTGGAGCTTGCAGGAAATAACCATAAAGCCCATCCTTCTCTGAACCAAAATGGCCAAAATTTGCCTCTTCCTCCACCCTCTCCCCCAACATCCTCAAAGCATCAAATCTGAGTCGCTCTTGAAAAAAAAAACAACGTAACGAACGGAGAGAATTTCGCCCCCAAAAAGCCTGTCTTGGAGCTTGCAGGAAACAACCACAAAGCCCATCCTAACTCTGAACCAAACTCTGGCCAAAAGTTTGCCTCTTCCTCCACCCGACAACCCTCAAAGCATCAAATCCGAGTTGCTCCCGAGAAAAACACACAACGTAACGAACGGCGAAAAGAACAGCAAAAAACGCGGGGAAAAAAAAATGAACCAACACAGTCCCAAAGGCTCTCCAGGAGGACAGGGGGTGGCCCTGGGTCCTCTTCACTCGTCAGCATCGGGTTTGACGTCCAGCATGGCGTGCAGCTCCTCGGGGGTGTAGCCCAGCAGGCTCTGCAGGTCGCACACGAAGCGATACACGTAGCGCTTCCCGGCCGTCTTGTGGATGATGTTCTTGTCGTAGTAATAGCGCAGCCCCCGGCTCAGCTTCTCGTAGTTCATCTTGGGCTTGTTTTTCCTCTTGCCCCATCTCCTGGCCACCTGGCAGAGGGGGTGAAAGGGAGGAAAGGTCAGAGTGGCTCGGTTGGGAGGTTCTCGGCTGGGGACGAGGGGAAGGAGAGGATTTTCCTCATCATTGTTTAAGTCATCGTTGAGATGGACACGGACGGGCCATGAGCATCAGGGCTTGGAACAACCAACCCAGAGCACAGCAGAGGGTTCAGTCTGGAGAGGAGGAGACTGAGGGGAGACCTCACTGCAGTTCCAATTCCTGGGCAGGGGCAGAGGAGGGGCAGGGACTGAGCTCTGCTCTGGGGGGACCAGGGACAGCAGCCAGGGAATGGCTGGAGCTGTGCCAGGGCAGGCTCAGGTTGGATCTCAGGCAAAGGTTCTTCCTCCAGAGGCTGGTTGGGCACTGCCCAGGCTCCCCAGGGCAGTGGGCACAGCCCCAAGGCTGCCAGAGCTCCAGGAGGGTTTGGATGATCCTCTGGGGCACAGGGTGGGACTCCTGGGGATGGGCCTGTGCATGGACAAGAGTTGAACTCGATGATCCTCGTGGGTCCCTCCTGACTCAGCATATTCTGGGATTCCATGAGGATACACAGAATCATTTAGGTTGGAAAAGCCCTCTAAGATCAAGTCCAACCATTGTCCCAGCACAGCCAATCCCACAACTAACTCATGTCCCCAGGTGCCACATCCACAGGGCTTTTAAATCCCTCCAGGAATGGGGACTCCACCACTGCCCCAGGCAGCTGTGCCAGGGCTGGACAACCCTTTCTGTGAAGAAATGTGAAGAAATTTTCCCAATATCCAACCTAAACCTGCCCTGGTGGAACTTGAAGCCATTTCCTCTTGTCCTGTCACTTGTACTTGGGAGCAGAGACCGACTCCCACCTGACTCCAACCTCACCCAGGGAAGGCAGCAAATATCCCATCTGTTCCCCAAAACCAGTGGACAGTCCCCCCTCTCACCTGTCCACAGCCTATTTGAAGAGCTTTGCCACTGCTCCTCTCCCTGGGGTGTTCCAGCTCCTTCCCACCAACTTTGGGCACAAATCACTGCTCCCAGGGTGTCACTGCTGCCCCGTTTTTAACCAGGTTTCAGTTGGTTTCCCCACATACCCAAGGCCAGAAGAACATGATTGTGCAAATCCCAGTCCCAAAGAAAGGAGTAGTGGGTTATCCACACCAATATCTCTGAGGAATTTGGGTTGTGCACTTGATTCCAAGGAACTCTACCTCATCTGGGTCGGAAAGTTTGAATTCCCAGCCATCGCCCGTCCAGCTGATGAAGGACTGACAGGACTTGTCAGTGAGCAGTTCCAGCAGGAATTGCCACAGTTGGATGGGTCCACTGCCTACAAAGACAAAGGAGACATTAATGGGACATTAATACCAGGAAAAGCACAGCTCCTTCTATCCCGGATGGGGGAAAAAAATCCCATGCAAATGGTGTTCACTGGAAGAAAAGAAAACCTCCTGCTGTCAAAACCAGCATCAGCAGCCACAGGGCAAGATGTGGGCTGAGCTGACAGCTGGGGAGTTCAATCCTGCAGGTAACAGAGCTTCCTGTTTGCAGGAAGAGCTGAATATTCATGCCCTGGAATGCTTCACTTCGAGTTACATAAATAGGATTATTTTTCTGGCAGGGGAAGAGCGAGGAGTCATTGTCTTGGCACAGGAGCACCCAGCCCTCTCCATGCCAAAGAGCTGCTGGCCATGAGGTGAACTCCAGCACACTCCTGCTTCCCGACCTTCCCGAGATAAGGGGGGACCCAGGTATGACAATTATTTGGCCTCTTCCCAGGGCGTGTTGCTGCAGGAATGGGCAAGGCTGGCTCTGAGGGGGAAGGCACAGACAGAGCTCCCCAGGGCAGAGCTCAGCAAACCCAGGGGAAACCTCCCTGTGGCTGCTGCTTCCCCTGATCCAGCTGGAGAGGCAGGAGGGGATGGAGAGCATCCCATGCCATGGACATTCCACCTCTCCTGACAATGCTGTTGTCTCCACGTTTCCAAAATCATCGCTAATTTTGACCAACAGGAATTTGCCTTGGGGTCCCAGTGCCCCCCAGTGCTCCCCAGCCTGGTCTTGGCTGGATTCATGGAGAGGTTTCACAATACTTATCTCTTCCTTGGGCCTGTGGGTGGATCTCCCCATGGCAAATCTTAGCAAATCATGGGAAACCTCCCTGTGGCTGCTGGTTCCCCTAATCCAGCCGGATTATGATGGACAGCATCCCATGCCATGGATGTTCCACCTCTCCTGACAACGCCACGGTTTCCATTTTTCCTCTGATTGCTAATTTTGGCCAACAGGAATTTGCCTCAGAGTCCCAGAGCCCCCCAGTGCTCCCCAGCCTGGTCTTGGCTGGATTCATGGAGAGGTTTCACAACATTTATCTCTTCCTTGGGCTCGTGTCCCAACCCAAGGTAGAGGAGAAGCCCTGGAGCCAAAATCTCTTTGATGAGCAACTTCCAAACCCGGCCACACCCAAAATATTGCACTTAGCCCTGGGCAACGTGTTTTGGGAGAGATCCTGTTGTGTTTGAAACCCGGTCTAGGATGTATCCCTAATAATAACAATAACAGAGCCAGACGATGGATGATTTATCCCAGGAGGAATTGCACAGGCTGGATTAGGCCGGGATGAACCCAGTGCTGACAGCGACAAGCACAAGCTTCAAGCAGGGAATAAACGAGCCATGGGCTCAGAAAAAGGGATGGAGCCCAGCCTGTTTCCAGGAATGACAATGGGAGCTGTCAGAGCTGTGGCTGTGGGATAACCCAAGGAGGGAAGAGTTTGGAATGACTCAAAAGCAGCCGAGCTGGCGGGAGGAGGAAATGAGGGAGCTGGCTCCAGGACAGGGGAATCGTGGGTCCCATCCAGCCCTTCCCAAATTGCTTCCCTCCTGTCACCTCTGGGGAACTGCTCCTGGGTTTTGGAGGCACTGGGTTCCCTGCCAAGCCCTGGGGGTTATCAGAGTCACAGGCAGGAAAAAGTAGGGAGCTCCCAGTGTCATTTCTGCCTGGAAATGGGGAGAGACTCGGCGGGAAAGGCTCCAGCCAGTCGCTCCCGGCAGGAGCTGGCCAAGACAGGGATTCCAGTAGGGATGGAGTTGGGTTATCCCAGCCAAAATGAGGGAGGAAATTCAAATGATGCCTTTGCCTCTCATCTCAAAGGGAAGACCCAAAAGCCTGGCCTGAAATGCCACCACATCTCAAAGCTTGGACCTGTTTACAGCAGAGAAAACATTGGGAAAAAGGTTTTTCCGGCCACCTGAGGTGTTCCATGGGGAACGGCAGGTGAATTCCCAAGGGGATGGTTTATCTTGGCCCATATGAATTTACACCAATTTCTTGGCCCCTCTGCCTTTACACCAATTCCCTGCCCAGAGCCAGGGAGCCTCCAAGCCCCAAATCAGGGTAACAGAGACGTGGCCAAGGAGCCAAGGCTGAAGTGAGACCAGGTCCATCCCCTCAGATCTGTCTCTCTCCTGCCCAACCAAAGGACAAGGATTTTTTGTTGATTCTCTCCCCAAAATCAGATGGATGGAAGCCCATCCCCCAGAGACCAGGTTCTGGGGTAAGGAAGTGCCCTCCAAACCCCTCTGGACCATCCTGGCTCTGCAGGAGCCTTTGGAGGCTCCAGTGGCACTGCCCCTGAGCCAAGTGGCCATTGCAGTTCCTGCTTGGCTTCCAGCTGGCAGGGACATCTTTCCAGGGGGAAACCCAGGAATTCTTGCCCTCTCTCCAGCAAGCAAAGCAGGGCTCCTGCCACCCTCTGCTGGGTACTGTGGGATTTCCAAAGGAAGCAGTGTCATCCTTGGAACAGGGATTCCCAAGGTCTATTCCGAGCTGCCTGCGGGACACGTAAAACCCCAAATTCCTCTGTGTTGGACAAGCAATTATGTGAAGAATGTGTTTACTGCAGGGCTCCAGGCATGTCCCAGCTCCTGTAAACACACACCCTCCCTGCCCCAGGGGAGGGCAGAGGGGCCCTGCAGATGTGCCAGCCAGGGCACCTTGAAATGTCAGCCAGGCACGAGGTGGCAGGAGCCAAACCCTGGCACATGCCCGAGCCTGTGTGCCCAAAACCAGGAGGGCAGGAAGGTGAATGGAACAGGGAAAGGGTGCTGGAAGTCCAGGCACCATCTGGTGCAGCTGCAGTTAGTGCTGGGAGGGAGCTCTGCAGAAATGAGCTCCTTTCACCTACTCTGCAGACTAGCAAGGAGCAGGGAGATCCTTGGAAATCTCCTCTTTTCCCATAGGATTTCAAGCTAACCCTTGGCTCGTGGTGATGCCACTCCTAGATGTCACAACTCCAAAGCTGCCAGGCTTTGTGTGCACCCAGGAGCTGGGAGCAGCGCCCATTTTCCATCCCTTCTTCTTCACCCCTTTCTCTCATCCCCATCCAGGGCTGGAAATCCCCCTTGGGATGCCTGGTTGGGATCACTCCATGCCACAAGCAGACACAGACTGTTCCAGGCTGGCACAGCTCAGTGGGTGCAATCCACCCCAGGACCCATTGGTTGTCTCCAAACCCACCCCAACTGGGGTGTTCCTGCAGCCTGGGTTTGGATGCAGCTCCAAGCGTGGAGTAGAGGGACACAAGGCAACTTTTATGCCCCATGCACTTCCAGGAGATTCCCAGAGGAACTCCAGCCCTGGCTGGGGAATGGGGGCAGCCCCTGCTGCACAAAGGACAAGGGAGGATCAGAGGGTGGGGGGTGACCTCCAGCACCCCTGGGGCTGCTCAGAATAGCACCCGCCAGAGGGGCCACAATGGGGGCCCTGTCTGGCCCTGGTGGCACTGAACAGGGTCCTTGAGCAGGGAGTGTCACACCACAGGAATTCTCCGGCGTCAGGGGGAAAATATTCCTCTGGAGCCGGAGCACAGGCGGCTCCTCCAGCGGGAACAGCCAGAGCTCCCGCGGCACCAGCCCCCTGAGGGCACCGGGGGTGTCCCCAGGGCTAAGGCTGTGGTGCCACACCATTCCTTGGTCAGGTTTGGAGGTTCCCCCACCCCATTCCCAAGCACTGGGAAATTAAACCGGTGCAGTGCTGGTGGCACCACCCGGCTGGGGCAGATGGTGCCAAACCGGGGAGGGCACAGCCCCAAACGAGTCATCCCCACTCTCTCTCGAGGTGGTTTCACACACCACCCCTCTCAACGGCCTCTGGTTTGTTTTCCTTCTTTCAAACAAGAAAAGAAGAGAAAAAATACCCACCTGAAAATACCCCCCCCAGCGCTGCACCTCTGCTGGGGCTCTGCGGTTTGTGGTTCCAACCCAACAAAACAAGTGCTCGTGGCAACGTCTCCAAAACAGCCCTCACCTCCCTCACGTGAGTGTCACCTCACTCCCCCTGCCCCAGCCCCCTGCCATGGCACCGTGGTCCCCAATTCCCCCAAAGTGTCGGGACACAGCAAAGCTGGTCCCCATTGTTTGTCAGACCAGGCTCAGTCGCCTCCTCCACAGCTCCTGCCAGGATTGGGGCAGCAGTCACACACTGGGAAGTGCTGGGAGGGCAGTGGTGGAGCTCAGGTGGAGGCACCTCCAAAAAACAGGTGCGAAAAGAAGCAGGGAAGGACCCAGAAAGCACCTGCCTTGGGGAGCAACTTGCTTTTGGCTGTGATTATAGTCAGGACAAGAGTCAGGTGGGCAACTCTGAGCAAGAGCTGCTTTCCTGAGGCACCTCCTCTGCTCTGAGGAAGAAGATGTTGGGAGGGCTGGTCACAGAACCTCCCAAGTTAGAAGGGATCAAGTCCTGGCCCTGCACAGGACAACCCCAACAATCCCATCACGTGCCTGAAAGCATCGTCCAACCTTCCCCTGAGCTCCAGAGGCACCTGGCAAAGCTCAAGAGGGGGGGTTTCATGAGCTTCCCATCCCCCCTGAGGGCGGCCCTGCAGGCCCTGAGCTGCTGTGCAACCCCAACCAAAGCAGAGACACAGCCAGAGCTGCTGTTCCCCCCGCCCGGGGGGGCTCAGCCCCTCCACGCTTGGGCAGCGGTGCGTGGGGCCGGGTGTGTTTGCACGTCTGGCAGGTGGAGCAGCAGCCACTGAACCAGTCCCACCTTCGAGCTCCACACCCTGGGGAGGGGAGAAGGGCCCCAGAGGCAGAAAGCAGCAGGAGCTGCTGCTGGTCACCCCTGAGGTCACAGAGATGACCCAGAGGAGCAAGGTCACACCACCTCCTGCTCTGCACGGGGTCAGAGGAGCTGCTGTGCTGGGGAAGGGACTGGAGCACAAGTGCTGTGAGGAGAGGCTGAGGGAGCTGGGGGGGCTCAGCCTGGAGAAGAGGAGGCTCAGGGGAGACCTCCTCACTCTCTGCAACTCCCTGACAGGAGGGGGGAGCCGGGGGGGGTTGGTCTCTCAGGAAACCAGCAGTAGGACAAGAGGGCTTGGTCTTCAGCTGTGCCAGGGGAGGTTTAGGTTGGATATTAGGAGGAAGTTCTTTATAGAAAGAGTGCCCAGCCCTTGGAATGGGCTGCCCAGGGAAGTGGTGGATTCTCCATCCCTGGAGGTGTTGAAGAAGACACTGGATGTGGCATCAGTGCCATGGTCTGGGTGACAAGGTGGTGTTGGGTCAAAGGTTGGACTCAATGATCTCAGAGGTCTTTTCCAACCTCGTTGATTCCATGATTCTGGCTGCTGGGGTGGCTTCCTGCACCTCCAGATCCCCCTGCCCCAAGGGCAGGTGCCCACCCAGGCACACTGCTCCAGCAGAGCAGGAAGGATGCTGGTGTTTCCAGGAATGCTGCTGCCCAGGCTCTGGATGCCAGGGACAGAGGGATCAGTGGGGTGTGGTGGGAGAGGGGCTGCTGATGGAATTTTGGATGCTGATGACCACAGCATGTGGGGGAACTGGCTGGTGGGAGCTTCAGAGCAGCAGCACAGCAACAAGGGGAGGGGAAGCAGCACACAAAGTGTCCTGACAGAGACCCACTTTCTTTGGCACCAACTCGACTTTCTTGCAAAACAGCAGCTGTGCTTTCACTGCGGGGTCACTGATAACATCACCCAGAAACACAGGCTGCTCAGAGCCTTTGCACCACACACAACTCGGGGCACAGGGGTTTGGCAGCAAATTTGGGCCCCATGGACCAAACCCCATGAATGCTGAGAGCGAGGACCAGGCTGGGATCTGGCCTGGGCAGGAAGGTTTGGGGAGAGAAGCCTCTGGGTGCTCAGGGGAGATAACATCTGTCAGAGGGGGCTGCTCCCTCCACTGCCTCCCAGATTCTGTCAGGGCAGGATGATAACAGGATAACATCAGTTTGACAGACACACTCAAGGGGCATTAACTCTTTAGGTGCTGAGAGTGGCTTTAAAGGCATCAGCAGCTTCCCCACCGGGCAAGGCCAGCACCACCCTCAGCCTCACAGACGTGGGATCAAGGTCTGGCTGACTCCACCTTTCCCATCCCTCTTTCCTGCCTTTCTCCCTGCACTGGAGGGAGGGGCCCTGCAGTCCCTGCTCAGTGAGGTGCAGCAGCAGCTCAGCCCAGCTGAGCTCTGGGCTGTGGCAGCTCAGACACGAGGGCTGTGGAAAGCCCCGGCAGCGCTCGGGTCCTGCACACACAGAGCAAACAAACCCCACAGCTCGGCTCCAACCCACACAGCTGCTCCACAGAACCAAAACCAGCTCAGAGCTCCGTGGCCATCACAAAGCTGAGCCTCCCCTGGGCAGGAGAGCAGAGCACGAGCAGCAGCAAATGCAGGGCTGGAAGGTCAGAGCCCAGCGGGGTCAGTCCCACCCCACTGCCTCAGACACAGGCTGCTCACCCTGACACACACCAGCTGGGTTTGCCCATGTGGCAGCAGGTCCCACACAGCTGCTGGTGGCCATGGGAGTCACCAGGAGCAGCACAGTGCAGGATCCAGGCACGGCACAGCCCCAGAGCTGAGCCTGGCTTAGCCCAGGCGGGCTCAGGGACAGAGGGGTCTCTGCCATGTCCCAGCACGAGCTGAGCACCAGCACCCACTCACCCCAACACCACCCACCCACCCCAACACTGCTCTGCTGCTCAACGAGGCAGCTTAGACTGAGCTCAGCTGAGCCAAGGTGAGGTTTAGCAGCCAACACACCCCCTTGAGCCCTGGTTTGCCTGAGTGTACCAGCTGCACCCTGTCTGCTGCAAAACCCCCAAATCTGCCTTGATGGACGATCACAGAATCTCCTGAGTTAGGAGGCACTCACAAGGATCATCCAGTCCAACTCCTGGCCCTGCACAGACACCCCAACAATCCCACCCTGTCCCTCAGAGCGTTGTCCAAACCCTCCTGGAGCTCTGGCAGCCTTGGGGCTGTGCCCACTGCCCTGGGGAGCCTGGGCAGTGCCCAACCAGCCTCTGGGGGAAGAACCTTTGCCTGAGATCCAACCTGAGCCTGCCCTGACACAGCTCCAGCTGCTCCTGTGAGTGAGACTCAAGCTGGCCAAGCTTTGGCTCCAGCCCCAGGTGTCCAGGGCTGGCCCTCCCTGCAGCCATGGAAACGGAACTTCACCAACTCCGGAGCAATCGCATTTCTCCTTCAAAGGAAAGATAAGAAAATTGCATCAACCTCTATCTGAGCAACCATGGCAACTTGTCAAACTAGGTCAAGATGTGGGGGCAGATAAGGCAGCTTTGAGAAGCTCTGGGAGCTGGTGAAGAACACATCAAACCCCAAGAACACACCAAACACCGACAGAGCTTCCGCCAAAATGCACCTTCTCAGCCCGGGCTGCGCCTCCCGGGGCAGATACCATCAGAGATGTGCTGTGACAGGGCACTGGGCCACCTCCCTGGGCCACCACCACGAAAACAGGGCCCTGGTAACAAAACCTGACAAATATTGTCGAGTTCTCAACTCCCAGAAAGCCCTGGAGATGGAGATGTGATGGCCCAGCCCCACAGGGGGCCTTTGGGTGCTGGGTGTGGGCTCAAGGAATCCACTGAGGGGGAAATGGAACATGAGGGTCTTGTTTGGGACCCAGGGCTGTCAATGCCCTGCTCTGCTCGTTTGGAGGCTCCACCTCCTCCCCAGAGCCCCAGCCAGAGCCCAGACACCGAGTTCCTCCGCTGGAGCTGCGAGACAGCACTTCCTCCCCCAGTAAAGTAAAAGGAGTGGAGAGCAAATCAAAGAAAGCACCAAAAGCTCTGCCTGAGTCCCCCACTCCTTGCTCAGCCGGCCCAAGACAGCCCCCAGCAGTTCTGGGCAGCCTGAACGGCATTTTTTGGCAGAAATGCATCAGCACAGAGTTTGAGAGTGCCCAGTTCTCCTCCAGTTTGTGACACAACAAGTCCTCACTCTCTCACTGCTCTCACAGCCACCCAGCTCTGCCCTGCACCCACCCTTGGCACGGAAAGCTGAAGGTGCTGACAGGCCAGAGGGCGTGGAAAGGGTCAGAGGACATCTCTGGAGTCACCTGCCTGCAAAGATCCCCTGCCCAGAGCCCACTCCCAATGGCAAAGGGGATGTGGTTGTATGAGGGCTGAGTATTGTTCAGCAGCCTTTGGAGAGAGCAAGCAGAGCCCCAGCCCAAGGATTTCTGAGTGATCCTGGATTTTTCTCTCCACATTTGAAGTCTCTCAAGTGAATCAGTGCAAATATAAATAAAAAATCAGGCGTTCCCACTTATTGATCCCACAGAAGTGCCTGGGCCAAGGGATGTTCTTCCCAGCTCAAAAGGGGGTTTCAAATGAGGTGAGGGAAAATGTTACACTGAACAGAGGGTTTGGAATTGTGCTCTGGCACTGCAGGAACCCAAGTCCCCCCTTCCTGGCAGCACCAGGCCAATGACAGCCTTTGGGGTGCTACTATTCCTTGGAAAAGCACAGGGTCCAGCTCTGACTTCAGCTCCTGCCTCTCTGCGGGGGTGGTTCTTTTCCACTCTTTTCCATAAGCTCCAGCAAATGTGGAGGGAAACATCCAGCTTGGAAAACAGAGCTCCTAGTTCTGCCAGCCCCTCTGTGCCTCAGTTTCCCCAGATGTTAAAATTCATCCAGTGCTCCCTCCCAGGCACTGGATACCCAAAGCACTTCCAAAGGCATTGCTGGGAGAAAATGGGAATAAAAATTGCAAGTCGTGGTCGCTGGTCCCTTTTTTCAGGAACAGCAATTTCCATGGCACAGCAGAGGATAAGAACCTGGGCATGGTCCCTCCTACCCCTCCTGCCTCTTCCCACCACATCCCCCGAGCCAAAATCCTCTCAGGAGCAGCAGAGCACACTTATATTTTGTATAGACTTTGTATATATTTTGTATAGACTTGGTCTCATTGAGCAGGCAGGGCTGAGCTTTCTTTCTAACTAAAGCTATGGCAACAAACCACTTCCTTTTTTACACTCCTAAAATTATCTCCCCACCTCTCCTTCCTCCTACCCCTCTCCCCACCCTCACAAAAAGCTCGAGATCAGCCCCAAGATGAGCCGAGCGTGGGAGGAGATTTCAGGGACAGTCACACCTCAGGATCTGCTCTGAACCTGCTGATCCTTATCTGCACAAACTCTTTCCACCGGCTGCTCCCAGCTGGGCCAGGGGAGATCAGTGTGTGCAGAGCAGGGGGAGCTGGCAGGAGCTGCCCTGAGTTCCACTCGGAGCACAGGGAAAAGCCATGGAAAGGATGAGCTCAGTTTTAGCTGGAAGCCCCATCCCATCTCCGTGGAGATGCCAGGTTGCTGCAGGGCTGTCACACCACAGGAGTTTCCATGGCCTATCACCTCCTCATCTCTCCCAGATGAGAATGGAAAATGTTGGGACTGCTTTGGCACCACCCCAGCCCTGCCTCACACCGAGGTACGGAGCAAAAACAAGGGATTCCCTGTGCCAGAAGGGGAGAGGATCATTCCCATCCCACCCAGCAGTGCTGGGGATGCAGCTGCTCCTGCCTGAGGGGGGAACCACGAGTGGCCAACACGGTGGCAGAGGGGGAATGTGGGCTCTCTGCCACCCTGGGCTCCCAGGGATCCGAGCAGACACCAGCTCCTTCCAGCCCCAGCCAGGTGGGAATGGAACAGCAGGCCTTCCCTCAGCCAGGTGCCACGTCCTGCAGGAGCTGTGGGATGCCCACCCTCAGAGGAGCTGCAGTCCTGGGGGGCTCTGTGCTCTCAGGGGTGCCTGAGGCATGGGGCTGAGCCCAGAGAGCCCCAAACACTCCCTCAGCCCAATAAACACAGACCTTGGGCACACCAGAGACCCCCAAACCCCTCACTCACACCACACTGCAACACAGAACTTGGGCACCCCAAAGACCTCCCAACACCTCTCACAGCCCAATAAACAGCAACAAAGACCTTGGGTACTCCAGAGAACCCCCAAAACCCCTCACTCACAATCCACTGAACCAGCAGCACAGATTCTGGGCACTCCAGGGGCCCCCAAACCCCTCCCTCACACCCCACTGAACCAACAGACCTTGGACACCCCAAAGACCCCCCAAAACCCCTCACTCACAGCCCAATAAACAGCAACACAGCCCTCGGGCACCCCAGGGAGCCCCAAAGCCCTCCCTCCCTCCCAGCCACTGCACCCACAGCCCTTGGGGCTCTGCTGGGTGCTGGGGACGATCCTGCCCCGGTGCTCCGCAGGGAGGAGGTTTCCCAGGGAATGGGGGATCCCTACCTGTGTATCCAGCCAGGGCAGCAGCAGGAATGACAGGCTTGTCCTTGTTCATGTCGGCCCGATCCCGAACATAGTCCTTGAAGGTGCCCTTGGGCTTGTGGCTGGGCAGGGTGGCAGGATAGTCCTCGGAGTCGAAGCTGTCGTAGGACGGGACGCGCTGCAGGCTCTGGAACGAGGACTGGCTGCTCCAGGACTGCGTCAGCCGGTCACAGCTGTCGTAGCTCTCGATGCTCTCGAAGGAGTCCTGGCCTCCCAGTTTGCCTGGGGAGCAGGAACAGCAGGTGAGGGGTGATGGGCAGCACAGGAGCTTCACCTGCCTGCTGGGCGGGCACCTGGGGCTGCCCCACCTCCCCTCAGCTCCCAGGGAAGGGCAGCCTGCACCTGGATCCATCATTCAGACCCCTGGAAAACTTCAGAGAGAGAGACAGAGGCAAACCCCCAAATCCTGCCTCTCTCTCCCCAGGGCTGATGCCCAGGGCTGACTGGAAATGATCCTCCTCTTTCAAAAAGGCAACATCAGAGAAATAATTCACTTTACATATTCCAGACTGAGTTCAGGTGCCTAAACATGGGCACTCCAGGGCCTCTTTATTCAGAGGGTGGGGAGGCCCTGGCACAGGTTTGCCCAGAGAAGCTGTGGCTGCCTCATCCCTGGAAGTGTCCAAGGCCAGGTTGGACGGGGCTTGGAGCCACCTGGGCTAGTGGAAGGTGTCCCTGCCCATGGCAGGGGGTGGGACTGGCTGAGCTTTAAGGCCCCTTCCAACCCAAACCATTCTGTTCCTTTATGATTTCCATGATTCTCTTCCTGCTGAAGGATATGGGGGTCCCCAATAAATCCCCTGTTCCCTCTGCCAGCCCCATATAAACACTGCCCAGGCCCATCCACGGGCACTGCACCAGCTCCTTCACTTTTGATGTTTCCTCCAGAACTCCACAGCAGCCCTTTCTTGCCATATGTTACAAGCAGCTTCCACCCCCAAATCCCCAGGGAGCATCAGATTTGATGGAGGAGGAGAGCAAAGGGCTGAGAGCTCAAGCAGCTCTTTTCCCAGTTCTGGTAAGGTGAGCACAGCTGGATTGTATCAAAGCTGCTCTCTGGGGTATTTTTAGTAAAAACCAGAACACGAGAGGCCAGATCCTCAGCAGTGCTGATTTACACCCACTGAAGACAGCAATACACCCTCTGTACTTAAAACAGAGCTAAAAAAGGAGCCAAAGAACAAGCTGAAGCTGCTCCTCTGATCTCCCTTACGCTGCTGATTGCTCAACATCTTTCCTGACAAACTACGAGCGTAACAGGATCATTCAAGTTCACTAATTTCCCAAACCAAGCTAAAAACAGCTGCTGGGATTGTGCAAGAGCTCCTGGAGAAATTTCCATTGGCAGAGCTACCCGCAGCCTGGGCCTGGCCAGTGGATCCCAGGGGAAGGGGAACATGGAAGGGTGCTGGCACACTCCCTAAATATTTGTTGTGTTGTAGTTTGAAGAGCACTTGCTGTGAAAAGACTCAACTAATGAAGGCTCTGCCCTGATTGCTGGCCTGGAATCCTCAGATTGTTTGGATCCATGGGTATATCCATGTTTCAAACTCACTTTTGTTTCTATGCCTTTTATTTTTTTTTTGAGAATTCCACAGGATACACTTCAATGCTTTCCTGAATCCTGCTAGAGGAGAACAACACTGCTGTGTGTGCACATTAATTGGCATAACCAGTTCCCTGAGCAGTCCTGCAGCACAAGCTCACTTAGAAAAGGACTTAAAAACCTGACAGGGATGTGGTTTGTGTCAGTCCATGGAAAATTCACCTCAATTTGGCCTAACTGAAAAAACCATGCCTTGCACTAGCCCAGGAGAAGCTTAGAAGAGTTTGACAGCTCCACTTTCTAGCCAGGAGCCCTCTCTGATAAGGCAGAGTGAAACAATTCCCATGGGACCACAGAATTCACTCCTAAAGCCCCCACAAAAGACAATTGACTGGCAAAGCCTCTCCCTGAGTGATGCTCAAGGGCCTGACTTTGTGAGAGACTCAACTTCTAAGATAATGCAAGGTAAAGACAGACATAAATCTACATTAACTGGGCTCTGCTTTCTATTAAAGCTTCTTTCCACCCTTCTGGGAGGATTTCTGCCACGAAAAGCCCTTTCCAGGGCTGAAATATGTGTTAATGTGAGCACAGCCTGTTGGAATCATTCTATCAGTGTCTTTGCTAACAACAGCATTAAGGGCTCTTTCTTCCCTCCCCTGAAACCATTTTTAGGTTTGCCACTGAGCACAGGCCCAAGGTACAGTTGCAAAAGCCTTCCTGGATCATTGCATTTCAAGGAGAATTATGAAATCACCTGTGCCAGAGAAAAGGTCAAGAAAAGGGAAATGCACTGACGAAATTCAGGCAGAAAAACAACCACAGAAAGAGAAGTTCACCCAAAATTATAACCCTGTGCCCTCCTGGCTCATCCAGGCCACCTCTGTCAGAAGGAGAGGTAATAACACAGATAATGACTTCCCTGGCAGATTGGAAGAGGAATAGGAAGCTGCAGTTGAGCTGCTCTGAGCCAGGATGTGCAGAGCAGAGCTGCAAAGGAGAGGCAGCATCTCCCCAGCTCCCAGAGCTGAGAAAGGGGTTTAAATGTTCCACATCCAGCCTGGCTCACAGCAACACGTCCCCACAAGGAATTTGAGGCTTGGGGACACCTGGATTCTATTCAGGGGGTGGTGGCAGGTCAGATCCCTTCCCTGTGCCCCAGGTTCCCTACCTGGAGTCAGGAGACGATGGAGCCCCTTTGTTGGTGACTTTGAGCTCCGTGGGTTCAGGTTTTGCTCTGATGGAGGTTGGGAGCACCTGCCCCTCACCCTGCACCAGGTGATGTGGCTACAAAGCACGGGGGCAGCTGGGCCCCATGTGCTCTGAATTTAATAATATTAATTGGAAAGGTATTTGGGCTCAGATCCTCCAAAGTGCTCAGGTGTTTAAATCCCATCACCTCAACCAGGAATCATGTACCTTTAACTCTTGGGAGATGTCAGGCTCTTGGGAGATGTAGCAGGAGGATTCAGGGGGTCCTTCAGCCCTGCTGCTGCCTCAGCCCCTGACATCTGCACCTCCTGACAAAGCCCAGGGCTTGGATTCAGCAGAATATCCATGGAGATAATGGACAAAGACTTTGGATCATCGAGTGTAAAACTCTTCAGAGCCCTTGACAGTAATTCCTGATGAGAACTTGTAAAGAATTTGTGGGGTTTTGCCTGATTTCCTAAAAAATGGGATTTATACAACCACCAGAAGTTTGTCCTCCCCAGTAGCTTTAAAGCTTAAAAATTTCACTCCAGTTTGACATCAAAGCCCAGCGCCAGAAACGCCACATTTTTGCAGATGTTGTAAAAACAGGCAGCGGGGGAGAGAAAAGAAAGACCTTCTTCATGTTTTCCCTGGAGGAGAGAAAAGAAAGACGTTCTTCAAGTTTTCCCTGGGAAGAAAGGCAGGGAGGGCTCAAAGCCACCAGGGAATCCAGCTCCAGAAGACACATGTGTTGGGAAAAGGCTCCCTGGGGACATCTCCCACGGGAGGGAAGGCAGCACGGGTGTTGTTACAGGGAGAACAGGAAGAAGGGCTCGGTCTTAAGCTGTGCCAGGGGAGGTTTAGGTTGGATATTAGAAAGAATTTCTTTCCAGAGAGGATGATCAGCCATTGGAATGGGCTGCCCAGGGAGGGGGTGGATTTCCCATCCCTGGAGGTTTTTAAGAAGAGACTGGATGTGGCATCAGTGCCATGGGCTGGGAACCACAGCGGGGTTGGATCAAGGGGTGGACTTGATGATCTCGGAGGTCCCTTCCAACCCAGCTGATTCTATGATTCTATGATTCTAAGCCAAGCAAACCCCGGGTTTAAACCCAGCTTTACCTCTGCTGGCACGTCCCATGCACATGTTGTCTGGTGTCACCACCTCCTGCTTGATGAAGTAGTCTGTCTGCAGGGGGTCCGTGGGCAGCGGGTCCCGCAGGATCACCGAGGGATAGTCGCTCTCGTACTTGAGGGACAGCAGCTCCTCGGAGCTGATGGGGTGCAGGGTCTGGTAGGACTCTGTGATGAAGCTGGGCTCCGAGAACTCCGAGGGAGGCACACACTGGGCATGTTCAATGCCATAACCTGGGGGCACAACAGGAACGTCAAAAACAATCCCCAAAGCTCAAAGAAACCCGGTCCCTCTCCAGCCTCCCCATCCCCAGGGAGACCTGTGGATATAAAACACCTGGAACAGCTGGGAACTAGTTTTGGGAAAGGTTTCTAAAAGCTACACAGGTGGTTTCTAAAAGCCTTTTGGCTGAGGTTTCTAAAAGTTTATCCTGTCCTATAAATGCAGTAATTTAACAAAATCAAGCTTCCTCAGCCATCATCAATGCTTCCCCCAAGGAGAGCTGCCAGAGGGGAAGAGCTGGAAAATCAAGGAGAATGGAATCTCACAAAGGAGATATAGGGCAAAACTGTTTCACTGCTGACTGTAACAGGTGAACCATTTCCATAGTCCCCTCTCCTCACTGGCCAGAGCCTGGAATCCTGATTCTCTGAATCATGGAATCACAGAATCATGGAATCCCAGGCTGGTTTGGGTGGGAAGGGAAATTAAAGACCATTTTTTTTCACCCCTTGCCATGGGCAGGGACACCTTCCACTAGCCCAGGTTGCTCCAAGCCCCGTCCAACCTGGCCTTGGACACTTCCAGGGATCCAGGGGCAGCCACAGCTTCTCTGGGCAACCTGTGCCAGGGCCTCCCCACCCTCCCAGGGCAGGATGTCTCCCTAACACCTAATCAAAATTGCCCCTCTCCAGCTCAGCTGGGGTTTTTAGCTGGTTCATGAAATACCTCCCAGATTTCCAATGTGCTTCCAGAACATCTCCAAACCAACGGCAGTGGGAAGTGCAGGAGTGCAGACTGAGGACTCATCTCTTTCCTTGCCAGGCTCCTTCCTAGCAATCCAGAATCAAGCCTTCTTCCCCCATTCCCTTCCTTTTTAAGCATGTTTTTAACAATTCCCAGGAATTGTACTCAGGAGTGTTGAGGTCTCTTTCAAGGCCTGCTGAGCTACAGCTTCAAACAAACACCACTTGCAAAATCAGACCCCAAAAATACAGATCGCTCCTAAATAAACCCAAAACCCAACAGGACTTTGCACAAGTCTCATGTGATGCAGACAAACCTCTCCCAGGAGGCACTTCCATGCCTGGAAGCACTGGAATGACTCTGCTAATTGAGACTTACTAACGAAGTAGTCGGAGGTGTAGCGGGATTCGGGATACGTCGTGTTGGCTCCGTTTGCTGGGTATGGTTTCACCTCTTCTGCAAAGAGGAAAGGAAGGAAATGTCACACATTTGTGCTTTGCAAGACTTGTTGTAACACAGAGAGGTCTGAACTTCCTAAAATGCTCCTCTCTGGGTTAAACTGGGACGTTCAAAGGAACAGAAATTAATTAAGAGCTGAAATCCCACAGAAACTTGATGCACTTCGGGAATTCTTGCTGCAGGTATGGCCAGATTTAAACCAAACCATCCCGACCCAAAGGGCAACAACTTTCTCAATCAGAGGCTCCAGGTGGTTCTGAAACACCAGTTGCATCATTTCCTTGCTTGCCTTGGTCTTTGTTGTCTTCCATCCTCCTGAGGGTTGCTGATCACACTTCCATGTGCGAGCTCCCAAAAAAACTCACCTTACAAGGGCAGTTGTTTCCCTGAAAACCCCTATTTTTAGACCAGCAGTAGGTGTGTGCAAGGGAGTGGGTAACACATACCAAACCCAGCTCCTCTAAGCCCTAATTAATGCTAATTCCCAGCCTGTGCAGCACCTGATGCAGGGAGAACATTCCATGTCCAAAAACACTTTGTCCCACTGTCCGTGACCCAACTCCTGGCCCAGACTCTACTGTGTATGTGTGGGCAGAATGCCAAATTTTAGCCTCTCTATAGGCATAATTCACTGGGAAAGAGCACAGAGCACATCAAAGCACAGATTCCCTGCTCCCTGTTGCTTTTTCCAAGCCCTTCGGTGCTCCCAGGCTTGGCGCTGGATTTGCTTTCCCACACAAAAGCTGCTCCTCCCCTGAGCAGTTTTTCCATGAACACCTTTCTCATTCCAACGTGGCATTGTGGGCACAGATCCTGGCATGGGAGATTTTCTTCCCTTTGCAGAGGGCAACCAAAACAAACCCCCCTGGGCAGCTCTGGGCTGTGTTTGTCTCTGCCGAGGCTCAAGAGGAGCCGAGCGAAGATAACGCACGTTCGCTCGCGAGGAGCCTAATTTTGGCCCTCTCTCCTGGGGACTGCAGGGTGGAAAATATTCCCTAACAAAAGGAGGGTTTGTGCAAACACAGAGAACTAATGAGAAAAGCTCTTTTGCTCTCCCCATGGTGGCTGCCAAGGCACAGGGTGGGTGACCACAGAGCAGGAGAGCAACCTTGGGCTGCGCTCACACTCACTGCTGGGAACCGAGGGGGTTATTTTAGGAAGAAATTTGGGAAAATACGCCTGAAAATACTCAAATCCAAGCAGGGAAAAGTGGCCCATCTGCTACCTTTTTATAACCCCGAGCAGTCTGTGGTAGGTGAGTCACTCAGAGCTCCAAGGGGAGGTCAGCCCAGGGGACAGCGAGGTCACAGTGTGTCCCAGCACGACCCCAGCACAGGGGCAGGTAAAGCCAAACATTTTGGGGTTAACCACCACCCCCAGCACCAACACCCCCAAGGGATGCTGGTGGGTGGATGGGGAGGATGGGGAGACAAGTTTGACCCTGATCTCTCCACACATCCCGTCCCCAGGAGCAAAGTGCAGCCCCTCAACTCCTCCTGGGTGGGGAAGGACGGGGCAGGGACAACTTTGCACCTTCTGTTTGTGCAGCAGCAGCACAGCCCAGGCCTTGGCAGGGGTTGGAGATGTGCTGCCACTGCCACGAGCCCTGTGACCCACAGGGAACAGAAACCAGGCCTGGGAGTTATTTCTTAGAAGTCCTTGGTTACACCCCAAACACTTCACAGATATTGCCCTGCTGGGAAACGTGCTCAGAACCCACCAGAGGAGAGAGGGCTCAGCTTGTGCAAGAGGGACAAAGTCCCCAGGAAAGCCAAACACAGAAGGGAGATTTCTTGGTTCCCAGGGCTATACCAACAGCATGGAGACACTCAGAAATTCAGCTTTGTCCTTTTCCTGCCTTTTGGAAGAAGAGTTACAACAGGAGCAAAGGTTTCCAGCTGCTTTGTAAAAGCTCCTGGCTATCCCAGACCTTTGGTATCCTCAAGACTGCAGTGTCTGAACACCCTGGTGTTTGTCAGTGCTATATGAAAACATGATTCCCACTTTCCTGTGGAATTACAGCTCCAAGTTCATCTCCACATGTGGGGAATCTACAGGAAGGAGCTGCACACCCAGCTCTGATGCCTCAGCCGGTACCTGCAGCACATCCCACCCCTCTCCAGTGAGTTATAGCCCCAAAAATCACAGAATTACAGAATCACCGAATGGTTTGGGTTGAAATGAGCTTAAAGATCATCTTGTTCCACCCTTCTGTCACCTCCAGGGACACCAGAAAGGTTGTGGGAAGGTACAAGGAATGGCTCAGAGCAAGGAGAAATGGGCCTGACCACAAGGTTTTGCTCTGTTTGGTTAAAGTACCTGCTGTTGATATAAGAACTCAACAAAAAACAAGCAAAAGAAGAAGAACAGCCCAGATAAGAGTGAGAGAGCAGAAAAACAGCCTGTCCTCCCCAGAGCCCGTGTTTACCTTCTGAAAACCACAGGTAGCAGTAAAATTAGTAATGGGCAATTAGCAGCCATTTGTCAATGGTTTCCTGGAAGGAATAACTGTGCTCCCCCTCCCCTTCCTGCCACCAGGGTCAGTAGGACAGCACAGGGGATGTTCCAGGAAAGCAAAGAGCTCTGCACAAAAAGGAGCTGGAAAAGGAGCCCGGGGGCTGCTGCTCCTGCTCATGGCCCAGGCCAAGGTGCTCCTGCTCTTTGGAAACAATCCCAGCATTTCCTGGGCATCCAGACACTGAAAATCAACAGCCAAAATCAACCTGTGTGTCCCCAGCCAGTGACACTTGGATGCTGTCGCACAGGGACTGGCAGAGATGGCTTCTCCCCCCAAAAATGCCATTTTTTGGGAGGTGAAACACCCTTTTTGGGACATGAAACACCTTTTTGGGGACACGAAAGAAAGCAAAGCAGCTTCCAATCACCACTAGGAAACGAGGGTGGGATCTTGGCGGTGTTGTTGTGCCCAGTTCTCTTGGAGGAAGCACTAAAATTCACAACAGGAGCTGAACAAGCTGAGGAAAAATGCTCTGGAAAATCCCACCGTGGATTCCAGGCAGGTAGAGTGTCCCTGCCCACGGTGGGTTCCTGCCAAGCATCCGGCACAAACACTCTGCCCCTTTCAACCAGTGCCAGCATTGCCTTTGCCCACCACCAGTGGGGATGCCCATTTGGAATCCTACTGGAAAGCTGGGCTTTGTAAGATGTTTTTCCTGGCATTAAAGGCCAAGGTGAACACCTCAGTGATCTTTGGAAAGCCCCAAAACCAGGCTGGCCAGGACAGAGGGAATCATTCCCTGCGGAGACTCCAGGCCTCACCTTTCTGCAGGATCTCCAGATGTTCCCAAAGGATGTCTCCCACAAAGTCAGGGGCCAGCTCCAGGAAGCACTCCTTGCCCAGGGCACACAGGGCAGCTCCATTCATGCAGAACTTCTGGAAATCCACCTCCTTGAGGCTGAACTCGTTGACCGCCCACATCACCCAGTCCCGCACGTGCGTCTCCGTCCACTGCTGGGGATCTGCAGGAGGGATCCAGGAGTGAGCAACCACGAGCAGCTTTCCCGGGAAAACAGGGCCCAAACAGTGCTCCAGCTGCACAGCCTCAGCCCACGGAGACTGGCAGCCCACGGGCACCAGGGTGGGGAGGGAACACCACGCCCAGTTTGGATCAGCCCCGCTGAACACATATTTCAGACAAGGAGCTTTGGATTTGTTTGGGACTTCCAATAATCCCATCAGTTCTCTGACCCCCTTCTCCCACCCTTTTTCTCCAATTTTTTTGGGTTCTCCCTGTCTCCAGTCTGACTTGTATTCCCTGCTGCTTCTCCCTATAGTGGAGATGACTTATCCATGTTTTTCCAGCTGAAGCTGCCAAGAAACAAGGCAATACCACCTGAAGAGAACCAACAAAGGGATGGCAGACTTGGACAATTCATGGAGAATTCCAGGCAGTCTGGCTGGAGGACACAATCCCTGTGGATACCACGGCTGCTGACTGGGAACAGCCTGTCTCACCTTTGGGAATTCCCAGCCGCTGCTGCTCCTTGGCGAAGCCGCTGAACGTGGCTTTCAAGGCCTGGGACATCATTTCCTTGCTGCTGGGGGTTAATAAAGGCACATCGGCACATTCCATGTCTGAAAAAAAGCAGGAGAGAGATGGCCATGAGGACACAGGAGTGGGAAAGGGGTCAGGAGTCGTGCTGGCCAGGTGACACGGTGCACGTGGAATGTGCTGCTGGAATTGGACAAGGACCTTTCCAGACATCAACCTGCTGGGCTTCATCATCCCAGGAGTGTCTGGAGCCTGGGACAAAGCTGAGCAGCTCCAGACACCAAGGAAGGCAAAGAATCCCACACCAGGGTGAGCAAGAAAAGAGGGAAAAAAGCATCCCTGAATTCCTGCTCCATTGTCCCGGGCCAGAGACAAACAAGGGGAAAAGTAAAGAATCCTAAAAAATCCTCTATTCCAGAAAATTCTTCCCTGAGAGGGTGGGCAGGCCCTGGCACAGGTTGCCCAGAGAAACTGTGGCTGCCCCATCCCTGGAAGCGTCCAAGGCCAGGTTGGAGCAACCTGGGCTGGTGGAAGGTGTCCCTGCCCAGGGCAGGGGGAGGCACTGGATGGGCTTTAAGGTCCCTTCCAACCCAAACCAGTCTGGGATTCCACAATTCCATGAAAAAGGGAGCTAACAGCAGGCTGAGGCAAGATGGGGAACCAGCAGAAAACTCATTTGAGGAGGAAGGGAAAACAAAGAGCTGGAAAATCCCCCGTTAACCCGGAATTACATCATTGCCCAGCCCATGGCACCGAGTGACAGATCCAGGGGAGTCAGGAAGGAGGTGCAGCCATCCCATGGGAGAGAGGGGCCAGGCCAAACCAGGCCTGCAGTGAGCCCTGAGGAGAAGCAAACCTCATCCTTTCTTTTTTTTTATGCCTTTTTCTGATTTATTTGGAAGGAGGTGGATATTTGTAGCCAAAGAGTTTCACAGACAAAAGCAACCGTTTGAGAAAAAAATTGGAATAAAGGTTTGGCTCTTTTTCCTACTTTATAAGTATTCCTGAAAAACATCTTTGATGGAGAAGGAAAGCCTCCCACAACCACCATCCCAAAAACTGAACTTTTTCGGCCTCATATGGAAATCTTCCTCCCGAGCTTGGTTTAGCACTGTAGCCTAGTGGAAGTTTTTCCATGAAAACTCAGTGGAAAAACGACAACATGAGCAAACTCTTGGGTGTTTTCATGAATATCTGGACATGGACATGAAAAATCAAAGAATTCTCTGTTTTCTGGGAATGCCACTGTGGATTTCCATGGCTCCAAGTTCGTTTCAGCTCTGATTTAATGAGCAAAATGCTGGTGAGTGCTTGTTTTAGGCAGTGTTGAGAGAATCCCTGATAAAATATGGATACAAAACTGGACACAGTGCTACAGTCCCCAGTGCTGCTTCCCAGTCTGACCCAGTCTGGGGATCCTGCTCCACTCACACCCTCCACAGTCAAACTCCTGGGCATCACTTCAAGGCCAAACAACACAACGTTAGGGTTTTTTTCCAAGTGGGAATCTCAGGGTTGGGCCAATAGGATTACAGGGCACTGGTGGAATCAGCATCCCTGGAACTGTTCAAAAAACATGTGGATGTGGCACTTGGGGCTGTGGTTGGGTGGTGGGATGGCAGCACTGGGGGAATGGTTGGACTGGATGATCTTGGAGGGCTTTTCCAACACAAATGACTCTGTGATTCCATGGACAAGCTCTGTAGCACAGGGTGAGGGTGACCGTGACCAAAGCAGCCCCAAATCATCCTCTGGATGCAATGAATGCAATTCCACTGCCAAGCCAAACAGAGCAACTCCTCTGCCTCCACTTCTGCCCCTTCCACCTCTCAGCCCCCACTAAAATCCAGGCTAAAATCAGCCCTTCTCTTTAACCCCCTCCCACCTCAGTCCCCAAGGCACTCAAGGAATGATTTGCAGACTCTTTGCTCAGGCAGGACCAGTAAAATTCCTGACCCCAAGTCTCTGGGGACCCAGTTCCTCCCCATATAAATCCAGGATTGCTGCCACAGTGGCAGCATCAGGACCTTCGAAAGCAAATCCCACATTCAAGGGCTATTTGGCAAATTACACTTCATTATTTACTGGATTTGGCTGGAGAGGGCACGGAAAAATGAGCAGCCACCCTTGTTATCTCTGTTCCCCATCTGCTGCCTCGAGATAACACTGGGAGAAAGTGGTTCAGTGCCCCTTTCCCTTCATCCTCATGTTACATTTTAATGCTTTGCTTTCTGTGGTTTCAGGGACCACCCAGGAATCCCTCCCCTCCTTGCCTGGTTAAACAGCAGCTCCTGCTCCCGCCTGCCATGGGAAGATGAGTCAGAGTCGGGCTGAGAAAACAGTTCTAACCCCAATTTTTACACTGAATCACTCGTGAAAACCTGTGTGGAGGTGACTTCCTTAGGCGAGACACCACGAGCAGGGCGAGGGAGGTGAAAAAACATGGGTTTATCTTTGCAACAGCAAATATCTCTCCCTGATCCCCCCCCTGTTTTCTTCTGCAGGGTCCGTGGGGTTGGATTTGTACAGACCCAGAATCAATTTTTCAGTAGCAGGGGGATAAGGTTTCGGTTTAGGAAGGTGAATGCTGAGCTCTGCACAAACAACATGTCAAAACAGGGGAGACTTAAAAGTGATTCCCAGGGAGAGGTCATGGAGAAGCAAACAGTCTGTTTTCTAATAAAAAAAAAAAACCATGCCAGAGGAGGGTTTCTATTTAAACACCAAAAGCAGCCCAAATGTGCATTTCAAGGCTTCTCCTTGAAAACATGATGTACTCGGCAGATTTAGGGTTGAAACATCATCTATTTTTTCCTGTTAAATCGTAGCTGCTTGTTCACATTTCTGCAGAGGACAGAGCAGCCCCAAAGCCCTGAGCCTGCAAATGCTCCCAGAAGCCTTGGTTTGGTCAGCGGGGTCCCACAGCTCTGTAAAACTCACAGGGGTAAAACCAAATGTGGGTGAAAAGCTCTGCAGACGTGTTTGTGGGCAAGGCTTGGCTTTGTGACCTGAGAAACACACGGGGGATGGACAGTTTTTAATCTAAATTCTGTCTCTGCTGGTTTGGAGATACTGAATTTACTTAAATATCTTTTTCTTTGTTAAACCCTAAGTGTCTGAGGAGCATGATGGGCTTCACCCAGCTCTGCCTGGTGTAACTTGGGGTGTCCTGTGCAGGGCCAGGAGTTGGACTGGATGATCCCTGTGGGTCCCTTCCAAACAATTATAATTCCATGAGCTCTGCTGGGTGCAGGGGAGTTCCTTCCCGTGGAGGAGAATCCAGCCTTGGCGATGTTCTCCAGCCCTCCACCTCCAGTTTGGGATTCCTAAAGCTCAGAGCCCAGCACAGTTTCGGGAACAAAAGCAACAAGCCAGGCTCAGCTCACCTGGTTTCAGCTTTCCCTGCCATCTGAAACCCGTTTCCAAGAGTTTGATCAAATCTTGCCCAAATCAAACACGTCCCTTTGCACCCCTCCTGCTGCCCACAGAGCACACACAGCACACACAGAGTCCTGAGCCCACAGAGTACACACAGCATGGACAGAGCACACACAGAGCCAGCCCTGGGCACACAGAGCACACACAGC
>NW_020897800.1:6063558-6087383 GCF_003984885.1 Neopelma chrysocephalum
CACACAGCATGGACAGAGCCAGCCCCGGGCACACAGAGCACACACAGCACACACAGAGCACAAGATAGAGCCAGTCCTGAGCCCACAGAGCACACACAGCATGGACAGAGCACACAGAGCACACACAGAGCACACAGAGCACGGGACAGAGCCAGCCCTGGGCACACAGAGCACAGGATAGAGCCAGTCCTGAGCCCACAGAGCACATAGAGCATGGACAGAGCCAGCCCCGGGCACACAGAGCACAGGATAGAGCCAGTCCTGAGCCCACAGAGCATACAGAGCACACACAGAGCCAGCCCTGGGCACACAGAGCACACACAGATACAGGACAGAGCCAGCCCTGGGCACACAGAGCACACACAGCATGGACAGAGCCAGCCCTGGGCACACAGAGCACACACAGCACACACTGAGCCAGCCCGGGCCCAGCTGTTCCACTAAGCTCAGCTTAGAGAGTTCAGGGCTTTAATGGCCAAAGGCAGCACAGCAGCAGGGCCCAGGCGAGCCGGGTCTGCAGGCTGGGTTTATGAGGCCCATCAAAGCCTCCCTGCCACGTGCACTGGGCTGCCTGGATGCCACGTCCTCCCTCTGCACCCCTGCCCCGACGGGGAACTGCCTTTGATTTTCCTCCTGGGAGAGCGGGCAGGGTGTGAGGGGTTGATTTTTAAGTACTACCAGGAGTTGCAGTCGCCCTGGAAAATTGTGTCACCAGCAGCTCCAGCATCTGTGCAGCAGAGAGAAGTGAGACAACTTCCCATCTGGCCACAGTTTGCCAAGGTTTCACCAAACCAGACCCCTCCGACTCCCTGATATCCCTGGGAATGGGACTTCGGACAGCCAAGAGGATAATGACAACCCTGCCATCCCCTCTGCAGCCCCAGATGGGTTCTGGGCTAAGGGGGACCTGCCCAAACCCCCAAACCCCCCAACCCCTCGTGGGACACGGAGCCTGAGAGAAAACCCGCAGCAGAGAGGCCGAGATCACCGAGTTCATCCCCCAGCCAAATTCCCACTCTGCTCTCACCAGGCTCCGCTTGGATAAACTATTTCCACACATCTGATCTTATTAAAGGCCTGGGATTTACAAACTTTAGGGATTTTGACCTTAAAACGCAAGAAGCTTCTCCGCAGGCCAGAGCAGCTGATTGCACAAGGGCAAGAAATGGAAAATAAAGAAGATGCTCCGAGCACAGGGATGGGAGCAAAGGCATTTGTCACCAAGTTCCTACTCGGGGTCACTGACTCCTTAAAGCTCCCCTCGGCCACTCACTTTTTTTTCCATCCCAGCCCCAGTGTGTCCTTGTCTGGTGTCCTGTGTGGAAATGGGTGTACAGAGGGTCAGAGTGGAGCCACCTGACCCCGCAGCCACCTCGGAGGGATGGACACCAAGGTCAGGAACCCAGTGTGCCCAGTGGCCCCCTCCTCCTCCTCCCAGGCCCAGAGCATGGGAACACGGGGATTGCAGGGTGGCTTGACAGAGGCCCAGGGACAAGGGGGGATAATGGCTTTGAAATGAAATAGGATGGATTTAGATGAGATTTTAGGAGGATATTCTTCCCTGGGAGAGTGGGGAGGCCCTGGCACAGGTTGCCCAGAGAAGTTGTGGCTGCCCCATCCCTGGAAGTGTCCAAGGCCAGGTTGAAGCAATCTGGGCTTGTGGAAGGTGTCCCTGCCCATGGCAGGGGGTGGGACTGGCTGAGCTTTACGGTCCCTTCCAACCCAAACCCTTCTGGGATTCCATGATTGAGTTTGGGAGAAGATGGTTGGTTTCAAATGAGAACATTTGATGAGAGTCAAGAAAAATCATCCCTTGGGACTGTGCATCCAACGGCTCCCTGAATTTGTGTCCATCTCCCTCAAAACACTTCAGTCCTTGAGCCCTGAGCCAGCTGAGATCCTCCCTGAGCCCACTTGGAGCTGCTCACAATCCAGGACATCCCTCCATTGTGGGATGAGTGCGATGGAGCAGGAGGAGTTTCTCAGAGCCTCTGCAAACAGGGGTTTGCTCCTTCCCCCTCTTCCCATGAGCCCACAGTGAGTCCAAGAGCACCAAACCCCTGGATCCCTCCACCTCCAGCCCACCCCAAGCCTGACACTGTCCATGCTGAGCCCCCTCCATCCCATCCCAAGGATCCAAACCAGGGCAGAGTCAGGAATAAAACACGGGAAGCTGAAACACGGATTACCCAATGTCCCCAAGCTGGGGACGCCCTCTTTAACACAGAGAATGAAAAGAAACACATTCCTTAAGGGGAAATAAATTTTCTTCCAAAAACCCTTTCTGGATAAATTCTAAATTTCTGCTGCAGTTGCGCTCGAGCTTTGTATGGCATTGTCAGTGAGAGACAAGTTCTCTAAATACACACAAATGTGGGTTGTTTGCTACTTTATTTGAACTTATTTAATCTGCCTGACCCACAGCAATCATCCATTAGGCTGATTTTAATGTGCAGCCTAAATTATCATAGAATGGCTTGGGTTGAAGGAGACCTTAAAGACCATCTTGTTCCAACCTCCCTGCTACATGCAGGGGACCTTCCCCCAGACCCCTGGATGGTCACTCCAGTCTAGGGGATGGTTACTCCAATCTAGTGGATGGTTCCTCCAATCTAGTGGATGGTTCCTCCAATCTAGTGGATGGTTACTCCAGGCTCTGAGTTTCTCGGAGCCTCTGCAAGACCAACATGGGTTTGCTGTCCCTGCCTCTTCCCATGAGCCCACAGTGAGTCCATGAGCACCAGAGCCCTGGATCTCTCCAGCTCCAGCCTGACACTGCCCCAGCTCATCCCCCACAGTGCTGAGCCCCCTCCACCCCATCCCATCCCATCCCATCCCATCCCATCCTGAGGATTCAACCCAGGGATGGGGGAAGCTGAAGAACACGTTTCCCAATGTCCCCCGGCTGGGAGGGTTCAGCAGCAGAGAAACCTTTCTCAGGATCAGAGGAGGCTGAGGGGAGAGGGGGGCCTGGAGCCCAGACCCTTCCCACGCTCCCCCCCGAGGCGCGCGGGCACTGCGGGGGCACCACGGGGGCACCTCGGCCCCAGCTCAGGTTTCCAGCCCCAGCAGGCACCTCCAGCCCCCTCGGGCAGCTCTGCCTTTCCCAGGTGCCCCCGCCCTGGAGCGGGGGCAAATCACCCCGGCTGAGCCCCCTGTTATTTAGGCAGGATTAGGCAAAAATTTGTGTGCACTTTTGAACTGTTTTCACAAGCGCTGCCTCTCACTCCCACGCAGGAAGCAGGAGAGGAGCCGGCCTGTTCCAATTAGGGCTCCTCGGACCCAAAGGGCAGCGAAATTCAACGGGGGGAAAGGGAAAGTGGGACAGAAAGCTGGGAAAAAAGGGACCACAAGGAAATCTGGGAAACAGGGACAGCTGGGGAGCAGGGCTGAGCACGGGGAGATGGGATGGGAGGAGAAGGGGAGGTTTGGTTCCCCTTCCTGCAGCAACTCGCCAGAGACCGGCCCTGCTTCCCTCTGCTTAAAAGGCGCAGACATTTGCTATTTTAATTTAAAATAAATATATTTCTTTTAAAAAAAAGAAAAAAGAAAGGAAAAGAAAAATAAGTCCTTTTTTTTTTCTCCTTCAAGCAGTGAAAAATAAATACTCTGAGATGAAAGCTGAGCTTCAAGAGAAAAAACAAGAGAGGAAACCGAAAGCCCACAGTGCTTAGAGCTGCAGAAAGCCCAACAAAGCCGGCTTTTTTCCGGCCTTCAGCAGCTTTCTTATGGAGATGTGGTGTGTCATGGGGGCCAGCTCTTCCCCTAAGAAAAGGGCCTGAAAAGTGCATATCTCTAAATGCATTTCTTCTCAAGTTTGCACTCTCAGCACCTCGAGGGAGAGAGAGGAAGGTTTGAGGTGTCGGGATGCTCCATTTGGCTCCAGGCTTTGGGCACAAAAGCAGAATGGAAACATCTCTCTTGGGTGCAAGGTGGGCACTTGAGGGAGATGTGTCCATGAGGAAAACTGCACATGGAGCAACCCGAGGGTGAAGGAGGGCTGGGTTTGGCTCTGGGTATCCTCAGCAGGTGAAGGATGCTGCAGCCACCACCCCCAAGTCATTCAGGCTCCTTCTCCTGCCTCTCCCTCTCTCCCAGCTTTACAATGTGGGTGCTGGCCAGCAATCCTGGGAAAGCAGCATCCCTAAAAGTCTCAGTAGCTCTCAGGGAACAGCCTGATGGTCACCTTGCTCCATCCTCCCCACTTCTGTGGGAGAGAGGAGGGAATGAAGTGCCAGAGAAAGCCCAGAGCAAAACCACAGCACTTGAGTCAAGGCTGCAATTACAGCAAAGCTGCCCAGCTCAGCACAGGGACAGGGCCTGCAGCTCCTCTCCCTGCAGCAGCTCAGAGCAGGGCTGCCCTTGCCTGGGAATTTGCTGCATCCTCCCCATTTCAGCCCCTGGAAGGAGCACACAGGGAGATGTGGCCACCTCTGGGGTTGGGGAATGCGGCCACGGTCTAACTGCTCATCAGAACTCTGGGAAGCTTCCAGCAGGAAGATTTTTCATTGAGGAAAATTTCAGCATTATTGCCCAGAGAAGCTGTGGCTGCCCCTGGATCCCTGGAAGTGTCCAAGGCCAGGTTGGACGGAGCTTGGAGCAACCTGGACTAGTGGAAGGTGTCCCTGCCCATGGCAGGGGGTGAAAAAAAATGGTCTTTAATTTCCCTTCCCACCCAAACCAGCCTGGGATTCCATGATTCTGTGATTCCATGATTCAGAGAATCAGGATTCCAGGCTCTGGCCAGTGAGGAGAGGGGACTATGGAAATGGTTCACTGTTACAGTCATCAATGAAACAGTTTTGCCCTCTATCTCCTCTGTGAGATTCCATTCTTCCTGGTTTTCCAGCTCTTTCCCTCTGGCAGCTCTCCTCAGAGGAGAGCAAAAAGATATTCCATCAAGGAAAATTTCAGCATTGTTACCCAGAGAACCTGTGGCTGCCCCGTCCCTGGAAGTGTCCAAGGCCAGGCTGGACCAGCCACTGGGCTGGTGGAAGGTGTTCTTGCCCATGGAACAAGATGACTTTACTTCCAACCCAAACCATTCTGGGATTGCATGGTTCTAAGCTGAGGTGCTCCAGGGTGGTTTAGCCCCAGCACCACTGCTGGCACAGCTCCAGTCCCTCCCACACTGGTGAACACTTGAACCAGCTCCAAATGTCTCCTTAAAAGTCACTTCAGATTTAACAGCATCACAACTAAAATCTTCCACGAGCCTTTCCCAAACCCTGCAGCCTGATGGCAGAGTGCAGGGTTTAATTAAACCCCTGCAGAGGGTGAACTGCAGGTTGGACGCAGCCAGAGCAGGGGCTGCAGCCAGCAGGAACAAACTCCTGTGCCCAAACCCCTCCTGCCCGGGAGCCAAAGCCGGAGTCAAAGCCTTTTCAGCAGCCTTAACGCCCTTCACCCTCCTGCTTTCCCGATGGACCAGCGCACGAGGGGCGTCCCCTCTGGAGACAGGATTAGCATCTCCCTCTCAGGCTCATTTGCCTGGGCTCATTCCTCAGCAGGGCCGGGAGGACACTCCCAGCGGTGCAAACCTGTGAGCCACGGCTTCCTCCGGGATAATGCGCCCTAATCCCCGCTAACCACCCGCTAAAGAGCTCTAATCCCCGGGCACGGGCACACACGAGCCGGGCTGGGCTCAGCACAGCCTGTCATGGACACCCAGCCCCGCCGAAAGGAGGTCAAGTGCAAAGAGCCAGCCCAGGTCACGCCCCAGGCAGCTGCTCCACCTCTGGGAGATGCTCCTCTGAGACCCACCCAGCTCCTCACACCCCACACACCTCCAACTACTCCACAGAAATGGGAAAAAACGGGCAAAAACCCCTCTGAGCACACCAGCAGATGTTCATGGCTCTTGGCACGGTGCCTGAGGCATTCCCAGGGTGCCTGAGGGATGAACCCGGCCACCAGGAGCCTCTGGAAATTCCTGGGGCTGGGCTGGGAGCTCTCAAGGCTTCACCGCCCCAGAGGCTTCCACAGCCACAGGAGAATGGCCTGAGCCCCCCTAGAGCAATCCCAGAGCAATGCCAGAGCAACCCCAGAGCAACCCCAGAGCAATGCCAGGCTGGGCTGCACTTCCACAGCCAAAGGAGATCAGCCTGAGCCCTCCCAGAGCAATCACAGAGCAATGCCAGAGCAATGCCAGGCTGGGCTGCACATCCACAGCCACAGGAGCACAGCCTGAGCCCTCCCAGAGCAATGCCAGGCAGGGCTCCAGCACTCCAGGGAGGAGACAGTGGGCTTGGGTCATCCCCACCCACCTGCAAGAGCTCCCCTTTCTTTCCTGCCAGGTTAAAAGCAGGAATCCTGCTGCTCTCACCTCGAATCTTTGGCTGGTGATGCCATTTCTGGCATCTTTGATGAAGGAGGGATGGGACTGTAGGATTTATCCAAAGAGAAGGATGTATCCCAGTACCCTGAGCCAGGTTTTTCCTGGGCTGCAGAAGCACATGGGATGCTACCAAGGAACTACTGTAAGCACACCAGGCAGTTCAGATGGAGCATTTCTCCTCCAAATAAACCCTCACTCTCTCCTCCAGATTTTAATCTCCCTCTTCATCATCCAGGGACAGGGACAGACACAAAGGGGGTTCAGCTCCAACACCTCCAGCTGCTGCTCCAGGCTGGGGCTGCCAACAGTCTCCCAGCAAGGGAGAGCAGGGATTTTGCAAGGCCTGAGTTGAGGATAATTGGCAGAACATTGTGCAGGAAGATGCTGTCAGGATGGGAAGTGTGAAAGGGAAGGCTGAGCTCTCTTGGCAGGGCTGTCCCCTCGCAGCAGGGAGAAGGGCCAAGGAACCTTCACTCATGCTGAGCTCTTTCATCACCCCATAGAGACATCCCAAGCCCTCCAAGTGGGCTCAAACACACCTGAGGAACACGCTGGGCCAACACACTTAGGGAGCTGCTACATGTGACCTCCCAGCTCGGGGTGGTTTCATCCCACAGTCCTGCTGATCCATGGGAAGTGGCTCCATGCCCCAATTATTGTGGTGCCCATCCCCATGACATGACACACTTCTGATGTAGATGGACTCCCCAGATGTCCCTACTGCTGGGAACACACTGAGCCTGAAAAGGAGCCTCTCAATTATCCTTGCCCTGGGAAGGGATTAGACATGCAGATACTCAGCCAAACCCCTCCAATCCGTCTGTCCCCAGGAATTCCCCAACCTTCCCTTGATTTTCCTGCCTAGACTGATCTCTCTGAGTCCTGACCTCAGCCTCGTCCCCAGGCTGAGTCAATGCCACGTCACACCAGACACGAGGGGCCCACATGGCAGGACACAGTCTGAGGTGCCCTGGAGCTGGGATGAACAACCCCTGGAATATCTCCATCCACATCAAACTCACTCTCCTCGCCTCCCCAGCTCTCCCATTCACACCCCAGGAATGTTGCAGCTGGAAAGGCTGGACCTGCTGGTGTCCATCCACCCAGAGTGCCTTTGGTCAGGAGGGGAAGGGATTCCTCAAGCCTGGCACTTCTGCCCATGATGCAGTGAGCAGGGAGCAGTGATGCAGAAGGATCAGAGGATGAGGAAGGGAGGCTGGGCAGCCCTGGGTCACCTCCCAGCACACGCTGCCCCGGGGGCACCGGGCAAACCTCACCCCAGTCCTGAGCAGCTGCAGATTCCTGCCCGACCCACCCCCACCTCCACCTCCGCAGCCTCCCCAGCCACCCCTTCGCCCCAGGGCAGTGCCAGCCAGACATTGCACAGCCACAACAAACCCGGCATTGCTCAATGGGAGGGGCAACTGCAGCGGGTCACACCCCCCTGGATCACAGAGGGACCTTATCACACACCCCTGGATCGCAGAGGGCTCGTGTCACATCCCGGATCGCAGAGGGCTCATGTCACACCCCCCTGGATCACAGAGGGATCACAGAGGGATCTTATCACACCCCCTTGGATCACAGAGGGACCTTATAACACCCCCCTGGATCACAGAGGGATCTTATCACAACCCCATGGATCGCAGAGGGATCGTGTCACATCCTGGATCACAGAGGGATTGTGTCACACCCCCCTGGATCGAAAAAGGATCATGTCACACCCCCCTGGATCACAGAGAGATCATGTCACACCCCCTGGATCACAGAGGGATCGCAGAGGGATCGTGTCACACCCCCTGGATCGCAGAGGGATAATGTCACACCCCCCGGATTGCAGAGGGATCTTATCACAACCCCCTGGATCGCAGAGGGCTCATGTCACACCCCCCTGGATCGCAGAGGGATTGCTGCTGCTGTGCCCAGAGAAAGCCCTTCCTCTGATATCAGCCTTTGACAGCATCTCTTTTTTTTCCCATCCACCCGGGAGTGCTCTGGCTCTGCCCAGGAAGCACTGGCAGCACTCCATGAGTATGTGCAGAGGAGAAGGAGCCCAAGAGCCTCACCCCGTGCTCACCTGGTGACCATCAGGTCCCCATGTCCCTCGCCCCTTCCTGCCCAAGGACCTGCCATCACACACAGGGGCTCCAGGGCCACCCTCCCCTGTCATCCCGTTGCAGTTTGCAAAGGAGGAGAGGAGATTTTAGGGTATTTAGCTCTGAAATCAAACAAATAATTGCACAGGCCTTTTGCAAACAGATCAGGGGCAGGAGGTCAGAGAGCAGCTGGTAAATCTCAGCACTGTTTGCTCTGCCTAAATAATATTAGACCAAGGATAATCAATCATTTTAATCAACAAAATTATTTATAACTGTTTAGAGCAAATAGTGAACTCTGCCAGCAGCTGCCAAGAGATGCAGGTAATGATCCACACACCTCCAATGCCGCTGCACTGTGGATTGATTCTTTCCATCACTGGATTTACTCCCCTGAAGACTCGCAAGTGCCTTGACCCTCTCTGAGGGTGTCTCTCCTCCCTCTCCAGGGCTCACAAATATCACCCCACAGCCCCTCTGTAGCCGAAAACAAACCCAAAGGGGCTCACAACAGTCCCTGCACACTCCCAGCACCTTCCCTACACAAGCTGCTCCCAGCACAGCCTCATCCCCCAGGAGGGAGGGAGAACCAGCTGAACAGGAGAGGGAGAAGATGCTCAAAGCCAGGGAGCCACTCCTGCTGTTTGCTGCCCAAGCCAGCCCCTTGTCCTGGGCTCTACTGATGCCACCAAATGCCTCATCCATGGGCACCACCCGTGTCCCACACCCCCACCCTCACATTCCCAGTCCCAGCCTCGGGACAGGCTCTGCCCAGCAGCTCATGATCCCAGCAACCAGCACAAGAGGCTTTTCCCGCCTAGGCTGGAAGCTGTGCAAGCCAAGGGATCGCTGCAGAGGGGAGAACCAGGGTCAGCCTCACATCTGGGACCAGGAGAGGATGGGACAAGGCCATCCCTGGGTGCTGCCTGCCAGCCCATCATCAGTTCATCCCCCTGTCCCTGCTCAGCCCCCCCAGGGATGGAGACAGAGAGGGGCCTGCGAGAAACCTGGGAACCAAAGCTCTCCAGCCCAGGGCAGCGAGTCCCTCAGGAACACCAGGGCCAAACCAACCTCATCCCACAACTTCCCAGGAAAAATGCTCCTGGTATGATTAATTTTTAAGCAGATAAGGAAATAAAAGCAAAGAACTGGGGGATTTTCCCAGGAACACCAGGAGAGCCCCAAGATTAAGCCTCCCCACCCCAGGGTTTCACAGAGCTCCTGGCTTTGCCCAGATATGTCACACCACACCACAGCCAGGTCATCAGGATCCTCCTGCACAAGAGCATCTGCCTAATTGACCCCGGGAAGGTCTTCTTTTCCAGCTCCTACTTCTAGGAAACTTCCCACCAGGGAAGGGACCAGCACAGAGCCTGGGCCAGACAAAGCCCTGGGAAGATGAAGGTGGGAGTGAGCTGGGGAAGGTGGCCAAAGACTGCTGGGCTGCCCCCTCAGCCTCAGTCATCCCCATCCCGGATCCAAGGGCTGTCCAGGATGGGGATTATGTCACCTCTTGGCCTCGGCCCGGGGAGCCAGGAGCAGGCAGGGATAAATCAGAGGTGCTGGGATGTGCCCAGGGGAAGCCCGATCTTGGAAAGCTCAGTGAGGGCTGGGGGGAGAGAGGCTGAGACACTCCCAGCCCTCACATCCACCCCGGCAGCATCCGGAAGCTATTAAGGAATTACAGGCTCCCTGGCCCCGAGCCTTCCCCGGCAGAAGTGCCTGGGAGCAGATGGTGAAAGGGCTGATTGAATTCGGCTGCTCGGGCCAAGAGGCTGTTTAGGAGGAGACGAAATGGGGGAGGGGGGGAGGGGGTGTCATTTGGCGACTCGGGAGCTGGGAGCCCTTGCCAGGAACTCCAGGAATCCTCCAGCAACCCTAACAAGCTTGGAGGAGCTTCAGCAGGGACTTGGATGTGTGGTTTGGGGGTGTGAGATGTCCTGTTGCCCTCGGGAGCTCCTGCTGCTCAGGGGGTGAATCCCTCAGGGAGCCAGGGCTCCTCTCCCCAAGAATCTCCATCTCCAAAGGCAGCCTGGCTGCTGGAGTGGCCCAGGGAGGCAGGATGAGCACAGAGCCCCAGGAGCTGTGTGATCCCAAGCCTTGAGCTCAGCTGAGAAGGAGGAAGCAGAGGAGCTGTCAGCTCAGCAGCCCTGCCTTCCTCCCAGAAAAAATGCAGGTTTCCAAAGATCCTTGATTGCCAAGTGGGTCTAATCCCACCCCATCCCCAGTGCCCGTGGGAAAGCCCTGGGCATGGGACCAGACCTCCCAAAGAGCCTTCAGAAGGGGATGGGACTCCAGTGACTCTGCATGGGGAGGAGGTGGGGAAAAAAGACCAGGATGAGAGACATGAAGGATGAGAAAAAGCCAACAGGCAGGAAAAACAAAAAGGATAAATATCTTCGAAAGCCATGCAGGGTGCCAGCCCTGCTGGGGGCAGTGCCAGGGCCTGCAGAAAAACACTGATGGGGGAACCCAAATCGCCTGGGGGTGAAGGAAGGGTTTAAACCCTCCCAGGAAAGCAGAGGAAAAAAACCACAAGCCCAAGCTCCGGGCTCCCTGCCCTGGCAAACCAGCCCCAGCTCCCCGTGCCCTGTGTCCCAGAGGGAACAGGCACCAACTCCACCGGCCCTTGTCTCCCAGTCCATCCCTGTTTTTCCAAGGGAGCAGGTCCGGTGGGTCCCCCGGGATCCCAGGCTGAGTGCCCCAGCTCCCCGGGTTGGGAAATCGGGAGCCTGGGCAGGAGGGGCGGGCACGGAGCACTCCGGGGCCGTCAGGAGATCTGCTCGGAGCAATCTTTTCCGAGACAAGTCATGAGATTATTCCTTGCCTGGAATTTGCTCCCGCAGCTCCCATCGGCCCCGGAGTGCTGAGTCAAGAGACCGCCGGGGCTGTGCCCTCCCGATGAGTAAATAAATTGCCATGGGGAGCAGGGGGGGTTGGGGGGAGCTGGCGCCCGGGCGGGGAGCGGGGTGAGAGGAGGGAGGGGACCCGATGACTCCCGGAGCCTTGGGCTGGGGCTGGATCCCGGCTGGGGGATGGATCCCGGCTTGGCAAGGCACGGGCTTAGTCACAGATTAGTGAGCGCAGTCCACACGCTGTTAAAGGCACACCACCCTCCCTCCCACCCCTTCCCTTCTTTTTATCCCTTCTTTTTATCCCCCTTCTTCCTTCCTCTCTTATTTTTTAAATCTCTTTAAGCCTAACTTTGGCTTTCAGTGAGTGGCCAGGACTGGCAGCCAGGAAGCCGAGGAAGGAGCAGCCCTGGAAGGTGCCAGAGGGTGAGAGGGTCCAGTGTGGGGGTCCCAGAGCCCCTCCTGCCCTCCCCTGCCCACCAGGTCACTCTATAGGATCCATATGGCCCCGGCTGCTCCGGGCTGGGCTGTTTGAAGGCAGAGTCATCCAGCTCGGAGGCAAACAGGCCTTTCATGTTCCAGCCTTTGGAGCCAAACTCCAATCTGGAGCTGCTTAAAGGGATGGAAAGCAGCCCCAGTCCGTAACTGGGCCCCGGCTACTGGGCCAGCTCCGAACCCCCACTGCTGGGGGAGCTGGAAACACAAACGTTCCCAGCACGGCGGCTCCGGCATTCCCAGAACCCGGGACAGCCCTCGGACACCCAGCCCAGAGTGCCTGGCAAGCCTTCAAAAGGCTGGGCTTGGGCAATGCCACGGGGTCAGGGCACCACGGCGCTGCCCCAACCTGCTGGGCTCCAACCCTGCCCGGGGCTGACGCCAGGGCCTGAGGAAACGCAGCCATTCCCCATTTCCAGCTGCAAACCAGGAGGAATCGCGTTCACTGACCTCATGGAGCAGTTGGGTAACTGTGCCTCGAGCATTTGAAAAGAGAAAGCACTTGGCATTGCATTCAAACCGCTTCTAACAATAATGTGTAAAAACAGAAGGGGGAAAAAAAAAACCCAGACCCAAATTTCACGTGTTCCGCTCCATCTTTTTTTAATTTGCCAGTGGAAAAAGCCAGGACTCCTCAGCTTTTGCAAGTTGTTTCTTCAGAGGGTTCAGGTTTCGGTAAACAATTTCTCAAAACTAAAAGGTAAGAGAAAAAAAAAATCCCCTTTGCTGCTTCCAGAGCACTGCCCAGAATTCAGTGGGTTTGCACAAACACACGCAGGAACCTCAGCAAAAAAACTTGTATGTGGGTCAAAAAGCCACAGTTTGATTATTGTCATAAATGGTGCTGACAAGGGGGGGGAACAACAGAAAACAACCCCCAAAGCACTGCCCAGTGTCCAGCTCCAGTGGCAGCTTTCCCTTAGTCAGCAGTTTTATCCAGAGGACATCCCAGGAGAGGCAGCGTTCCGGTGGAAATCCCAGCCGTGGAGAGGACACGCTGCCCTCACCCCGCTCCATGAGACACTTGGCTGCTGGAGGATGTGGGGCTGAGCCACTCACCTCCCCCAGGCCAGCTCTCACTCCAAACCAGTCACCCACTACTCAAACTGGGAATTCCAAGGGGTGGATGAGTCCAGGCCTGCTCTGGAGGAGCCAGGGCAGGGCAGAACAGCTGAACACAGACCTCGGGAGAACCCAAATACTGCAAGTAGAGGGAGACCTGGAGCACACTGGGGATGCTCCCAGCATAATGGGAACACCCTGCCTCAGTTTCCCCTAAAACCAGGTCTCATCAAGCCTTTCCCTCAACCTCTTTTGGGGTCAGAAGCCCTTCAGCTTTAAAAAAAAGCTGTATCAAAAAAGAAAGCCCAGTCCCACTGCCTGGCTGCTCCTGAGCTCCCCACCAGCCATCTGAAGAATGCCTTGGAATCACGTCAAATATTTGGGATGGGATGGGGGGAGAGGGAGCACTGAGGGGGGAGCCACTCAGCTTTTGACTCAGTGTCTGGCTTCTTTCATCAACCCCACATTCCTGCTCCTGCCATCACCCTCCAGGGAAGTGCCACAACCTACACGATCCATGTGGAGCCAATTTAAAATCCCCTCCGTGTAAGAAAGTGCATTTTGTTCATTAACGGGCTCCGAGTGCTCAGCTGGGCTGAGGAGGCAGCTCTGCAGCCATCCCAGAAATGTGGGATCCAGCAGGAATCATCCTCCACAGAGGATCATCCCACACAGGCACATCCCAGAGCAGAGCAATGCCCCCTGCAAACCCCCCCAGCACACGGGAGAACCTCAACACCCAGCACCAGCCACCTGAGCTGGAGGTCTCTGCCTCTACTGGCTTTGGAGGAAAGGTCTAAACAGGAGCAAAAAGCTGGAAAACGGGATTGCTGGAGCAGGGATTGTGCCCAACACCAACTGGGAGATGGTGGGGATGGGAATTGCAGCCCCACAGCCCGCCCAGCTCAGGGCCAGACAGAGCCCTTTGACTTTGCACATCCCAATCCACAACTGGGGCTGGGATTTCAATTGTCATTCCCAAGCCAGAGGGAGCCACAGAAAGGAGGGGATTTTCCTCTCTGGGAAAGCCAGCTGCTATTTCTTGGTGCATTTGTAATACTTTTCTGGCAGGTTATATTTATCCACGGGCTGTGTGGCTACAGGAACCAGATGTGGGACTGAAGGGCTGTGCTGCACCAGCGTCACAAACATCCTGCAAACATCAGCTCCACCTGCCCCGTGCACAGAGCTGGATGTGGGATGGAGGGAGCCAGGCACTGACAGCCAAAAAATTGTGCATGGTCAGCAAAAACAGGGGAGGTGACGGGAGACAATGAATCACCTGCCTGGTCCTCATACTGCCCTGATGACTTGAGGCTATTCACAGGATGGAAGAGCAAACCAGGGCTCAGATTTTTGCCAGTTGAGTGGAAAAAAACCCCAACAAAACAACATAAAAATGTGCAGTTTAATGTCACAGCTCAGAAAGAGAGCGCTGGGTTTGCCCCATCCAGGGCTGAGCGAGTTCATCTGTGCCCCCAGCACAGCAGAGAAGGAACAAACTCCTTGGAGCAGGGCTGAACACCGAGGGCTCTGCCTTCCCTCGGCTCTCCCAGCCTTGCAGGAGCTCAGGCCCTGCAAGCCAACATTTGCAGCCTGTGACTGGCACAGGCTCAGCTCCGGGGGTGTTTGCAACCCAGGCTGAGCCTTTCAACCAAAGCAAAACTGAAACCACCCTGGGAGTGTTCCAGGCCAGGCTGGATGGGGCCCTGAGCACCCTGGACTAGTGGAAGGTGTCCCTGCTCACGGAACAAGATGAGCTTTAAGGTCCCTCCCAGCCCAACCCACTCTGAGATTCTGTGATTTAATTATTTCTTTCCCATCTCTCCTGACCCGCCATCAAACTCTGCATCCACCCCAGCCTGTGTCCCTCCCCTGTTCCAGGGGGTGTTCAGGCACATAAAGCGACCTGCAGATTTCCACATGTTCCCATAATTACCACCTGAGCCTGCAGGGACACAGCCTCAAACCTGGGAAAGCTGGGCTGGAGAACGGGAGCAGATCTCCAGGCTGGACGTGCAGGACCGATCCCAGCTTTCCAAGGGCCACCTTTGCATCAGAAAGTCATTATCTCTGGAGCCATCTCCCAGTTTTGCCAAGGGCAGGACCCGAGTGCCCCCCCCCTCAAATTCCACTGCACCTGGGAAAAATGTAGGAGCTCGTAGAAGAATCAATAAATATTTATTGTTTAACCAGCAGTATTTTGACTGGAGATGTAAGCATGGCCCCGTGCCAGGGAAACCAGAGCCTTCTTGGCCAGCACTGCAAACAAATTTTTTTCTGTATCTCGTTGGAAGATTATAAACTACACAATGAGGGGGGAAAAAAGAAACAGAGGCAGTGAGCAGCTTAGTCACGGAAGAGGAACAAAAGAGCTGAGATGGATAACTATGTCTTGGGTTTATAAAAAAGGGGATGCAGCCCAAGTTTTGGCTGCCAGACAGATGTGCAGCTTGTAGCAGCTACGGATTTGTCCCACTGGCCTCTGCAGGGCTCAGGCTTCACACTGGATCAGGGCACAGAGCCCTGGAATCAGGGGAGAGACGTGGATTTGGACAAGCTGGAGACTGGCCCATAACTCAGAAGCAACCTCAGGAGTCAGGGCTTGACCTATGGACACCCAATGTTCCCCCCTAAGGAAGGTCCCAGTTTCCAGGGGATCCCCAGCACACAGTGGGATGAGCAGCCAGGCCCTGGCTCCAGGGGCATTTGGGGGCTCAACAGGGCAGAGCAGCCCCTCCTACCTCACCCAGCTGGGCCCTGGCACCATCCTACCCAGCACACCGAGCATGTGGGAGCCTGGAGGATGTCAGGAGCTCCATCCTTTGGGTCAGGGTCAGCAATGACACTTGCTCTCCTAAATCATGGAATTTGCTCACCTTGTGCCCGTGCAAGGAACAGCTGAGAGCGCAAAAAGGAAAAGTGCCTTTCTTGCCCAAAATCCCAGCTGATCCCGGTGCCACAACTGGCAGCAGCTGTCTGGGGAGACAGATCTGCAAGTTCACACCCCTGAGGTGTGTTCAGACAAAGTCTGGTCTCACTCACACCCACCTCTCCCCCAAGTACCTGAGATGTTTCTGCTCTCACCGAAACAGCAACTGGAGAAGAACATCAACCCACCTTCATCTCACCTCCAGCACCACACCCGGGGTCCAACCATGGCATCCTGACCCTGACCCAGCTCCCCCCAGCCCATCCCACAGCAGGGTCCATTCCAGAGGGTGCAGTCACTGCTCTTTGACAGCCCCATACCCCAAACCTGAATCCCAGAGAAGCTGTGGCTGCCCCATCCCTGGAAGTGTCCAAGGCCAGGTTGGACGGGGCTTGGAGCAACCTGGGCTAGTGGAAGGTGTCCCTGCCCATGGCAGGGGGTTGGAACAAGATGGGCTTTAATGTTCCTTCCAACCCAAACCATTGTGGGATTGTGTGATAATCCCCACAAAACTCAGCGTGTCACAGTCCTGGAGTCCCTGCCAGCAATTTCCTATGGATCTGGGAGAGTGGGATGGCACATGATGCTCCTCAGCTCGCTCTGGAGAGCTGGAGTGCAGCATTCCAGCCTGTGTTATCCCTTCATTTCACGAGGCCTATCAAAGCCTGGCACGCTGTAATTACATGGCAAATTAGGGGCCACTCCATGTAACAACACTGTAATTACACACTTGGGACATGCTTTGGGGAGTTTATGATGGAAAAGTGGATGGAATGGGGCTTTGCTCCTGTTTCCCGGGAGTCTCATTCCCTGGACCCAGTTTAAAAACCAGGGATGCCCTTCAATGGGTGCATCCCCGAAGGACGGGACCATGGAATTACCCCCTTTCCACCTCTTTTCATACCTTTGGTACGAAGTTGGCACAAAAAAGCTGGAGCTGGTGGCAGCCAGGTGCAGACAGTCCCCCCTCATTCCCCCATCCTGGCTGGATACCACAGTAATGGGCATTTTGTGAGTGCATAGAAAGGTAATTGCTCCTCTCCAGTCCAATTCTCACCTCCTCCTCAGGCAATCAGCATCCAAACTGCGACAGGAGCCCTGCGAGGAGCCCAAAGCCCTCGGTTTATTAGAGACTGATGATTCCAGCCCACACGGAGCATCCCCACCAAGCCTAGCTCTCACCTCGGCTGCTAGAAAAGCATTCCCGAAGATGCCGGGTGCGATTCCCTGCATCCCTGAAACCACCTCTCAGTGCTTGTTTCCCCTCCCCAGGCTCTGGAATTCTGTGTGTGCAGCAGGTGAGGGCAGGGAAAGGCTCTCCCAGGGGAGGGACAGGGGACATCCCAAAGCAGAGGGAGATGCTGGTGCTCTCCTGTTGTGTTTTATCCCACACGGAAAGAAAACCTGACCATGCAAGAGCCATCTCTTAACAGCAGCAGGGGAACTGAGACACGAGTGCTGTGCCAGGATAACTCAGGATCAAAGCTTCCTTTTGGATGAGAAGAACATTCCAAGTCCCTGGGCACTTTCATCCCAACCGGCAGAGCAAACTGCCCCCCCTGGAATGGGCTGATCCAGCTGGGACCCTGTTCCATGCACATCTATAAACACCTGGAAGCCAGGAATGGCTGGAAACTTGCCGTCCCCAGACAAGGCAGAGGGAAGGATGAAGGATCCCATCCTAAAACCGTAAAGACACACTCAGACCGTGCCATTTCCCCGCAGCGGAGGAGGGTTTGCATTCGCCAGACGGGCTTTAAATGCAAACTCCCTCATTTGCCTGCAATGAAAGCGAAAGCAAAGGACGAGAGCAAAGCCCGACCTGGCTGTGGGAAGGGGATGAAGGTCCTACATCCAAGGATACACTGCATGGAAGCTGTACAGGAGCTTCCCTGTCCCCTGCACCACCTCAGCGGGAGAATCAGGGAACGGTTTGGGTTGGAAGGGAAAATCTTGCTTCAGCCCTAATCGACGTTGTCCCAAACTCTAAACAGAGGGAAAGGCTCTTGCCAGATAAAAATACACCCCTGGGATGCCACCCACGCACGGGTTGATGGAAACAACGTGTCCCTGTCCCAGCTGGCCTCGGGGTACGGATGGGAAGAGCTGAAAAGTCGGGATTTCTACACTGCATGTGCTCAGAGCAAATCCTTTCTTCATTCCAGGCAGGAACAAATCCACCACTGCACCCGTAACACACCTCCAGGGAAAGGAAGGGAGAGGGGGTGGATGCAGGATGGGGAGCTCAGCATTCCTGCCTCACCTGGGATGTCCAGCACCACAACCTGGAGTTACAGCCCCGCTCTGGGGCAGCAATTCAGCAGCTTCCTCAGTGCAAGAAATGAGTGTTTGAGAGTCCCAGTGACTCCCCACAGCTCCCAGTGAGGGCTGGGGGGCTGTTCTCCACTCTGACCACAGCCAGCACACAGAGCTGGGCACAGCTGGAGGAAACAAAGTGATTTGTGGAGGGCAGCATTCCCCAGCCCCGAGGTGAAGTTCCCCTTGGGGCTGAATTTTGCACGGTTTGGGTTTTTACTGCCTCAAAAAACCCTGCTGGTGGATCAGCCATATATCTGCAACCAATAGTGATGCTTCCAGCCACTCCATCAGATCCCTATAAAAACATCCATGCACATACAATTAAAATATTTGATATTAAAGGAGAAGCCCACACCATGGGGTTTTGGCTCCTGACCTGCTCATCTCACTCCCAAATTCTTGCTGGTAAGAGCGGCAGGGGCGGGTGGGGGTGGATTTGGAAGCTTTGTACAGCTCCACATCCCTTTCAGGTTATTTTTAAACCCTTTGGACACACTACAAATCCCAGGGAACTTTTGCAGGCAGAGGCTGCCTGCACGTGTGGGCTGGAGCAGGGGTTGGTTTCAGGGGGGTGGGAGGGGGATGGACCGTGCAGAGATGCAGTTTTATGGGGCATCAAGCACCTGGCACATTAAACATCCTGCACGATTGAAAACCTGGGGCTGCAAGGACTCTTAACCTAAGGTTAACCCTATGGGTACCGTGAGGCACAGCTGCTTTGCTTGAAGGAACAAGGGGGCTGGATCCCTTCTCAGCGAGGCCAAAGCCCATTTTAGAATTTAGAAGGATTTGGTGGCAGATTTGGGGCTGGACAAGCTACCAGGGAGCAGATAAGTCCTCCAGGAGCAGAGAAAAGTAATGTCCCCTAAACAGGGCAGTGCTGGAGCACAAGCCAGCAGCATCCACACTCCTTCCCTCAAATCCATGCCACCAAACCAGAAAGCTTCAGCATTCTCTAAAAAGTTGGAGGGGAAATGAGGTTAAGCCAGCTAATTGACAGCACTGACCTTTCTGGCTCGCAGCGAGTGCAGCCACCAGAACAGGAGCGGCTGCAGCTCAAGGCAATGGGGACTCAGCTCTTTTTTACCTTTTGGGTTTGTGTTTTTCAGAGCTCTTCCTGCCAAGGTTTAAACTGTGGGTCAGCTCGAAGAGCTCTTTGCTGACACAAGCTGCAAAAGAGCTTTCGTGGACAGAAGAAAATGAACTTAAGGCAGAAACAGCAGAGTCCTCCCTGCAGGCATCAGGGAATTCCACTGCTCCAGTGCCCAGACACCCCAACCACACTGAGCCTCTGGAAAAGCTCTCCTCCGTGACAGGAGACATGCAAATTTAAACAGATCCTCTGGTCTGGAGTGAAGAGCAAACCCCACATCCCCCCGGCCCTGCCCCAGTGCTCCAGGTGTTTATTCCTAACCCATTTTCCTCCCCTCCGAGCAAACAGACCTGAAGTGCAGGAATGAGTTTTAACCAAAGTTTTAGGAAATGGGCACAAACAGGTCCTCAGCTTCACTGGAGCCCCTCATTTAAGCTGTGTTGGTGCTTTGGAAAACCATCCTCGGCATCCCTATTGCATTGGGAAGCCTGGTCCTTCCCAGCCCACTCCTGAGAGCTCAGCTTTGCTGTCAGGGATGGGGAGCACCAAAACAGCCACAACCAGCAACAGGGTCCTCCCTGCAGTGGGAACGTGGGTCACAAGGAAGACTCTCTCCCCACCCCAGACCCTGCAGCCCATGGATCCCCAGCTCCGGAGCTCCCTGCCGATCAGCCAAGCTGATGCACCAACATCTATCGAATTTGTGTGCCCCAGCACTCAGCTGTCATTTTATTTCCACATGCAGCCTGAAATCTCATTGCCTGGCAGGAGCTGTGCCTCTTTTCTGGGTTTCCTAGAAACTTCCTACCCGGCAAAGAGACTTTAATTTGATTTTTTCGCTGCACAAAATCAAGCTAAGTCCCAGTTGGGCGCAGTGTGAACTCCGGTAGGGAGAGATGAAGCAACAGGACTCGTTTCACACAGAAAAAGAAGTTTTTTACCCTTCAGTCCCTCCGAGCTCCATCCTCTGCCTCGCCTGGGCAAGACACAGAGCAGCTGGGTGCCTGGGGTCAGCAAGAGTCAGACAGCAGTGTGTGAACAGCAGCCCTTACTATTGGAAAGGCTCGACTCTGAGCACAAACCACAGTCCACAGCAGCTGAACTTACCGCTACAACACAAAAAAACCCCTTCACGCCTCGCTTCAGTAACATGTTGCTTTCTGCCCCCTTCCTCCACCCATTTCTCCAGCTCCAGAAAGGGGGGGGGCGGAAATCAAAGCAGAGGGTTTTCCTGGTTTAAACGCGCTAAATCCAGAGGAGTTACCGCTGGAGTTGTGTTTCCCCAATACCAGGAGCGCTTGGACCACACAAGACATTTCCAGCGAGGGATGGGGGAACGCACATCCCGAGGATACGCTCGGGAAAAGGGGGGATGTCCCGGGGAGCGCATATCTCCTGCCTCGCAGCCGGAGGGGCTTGCCCACATCCCGGCCAGGATGCCAGGAGCATGAGGGAAGGAGGCTGGAGAGGCGGCGGGACGGTTTTTAGGAGAAGGAAGGGGGATGGAAAGTCATAAAAGCGCTCGGAAAGTAAATTCTCCTTGGGCTGCGCGGCAGAGCCCGGGCGGCGCCGCTCGGGAGCGACCTGGGGGTGCGCTCCGAGTTCCCTTCCAGAAGAGACTCCCCCAGAAAACAGCACCCCAAACCCACGGGGCAAACATCTCCCCGCGGGGCAAACATCTCCCCACGGGGCAGCGACCTTCCGCTACCGCCTGCGCTGCGGGCAGTGGGACAGGGCTGAGGGCAGGGGGACAGGGCTGAAGGCAGGGGGACTGGGATGCGGGCAGGGAGACAGAGCTGAGGGCAGGGGGACAAGGATGCGAGAAGGGGGACAGGGCTGCGGGCAGGGGGACAGGGCTGCGGGCAGGGGGACAGGGCTGCGGGCGGGGCTGCCCGGGCGCGGGGCGCGGAGGGCGGGCAGGGCGCTCACCGGGGGACGGGAAGAGCTCGATGTCCACCTTCTCCGTCTTGATGATGGTCAGATCCACGGCCGCCTTCATGGCTGGGGCAGCGCCGCGGGGGCGTCGCGCCGGGAGCGGGGGGCGGCGGCTGAGCCCCGCCGAGCGCGGAGCGGAGCGCCCGGGGCAGCGCGGCCGGAGCTGCCTCCCTCCTCCTCTTCCTCCTCCTGCCGCTGCCGCCGCCGCTCCTCCTCCTCCTCCTTCCTCCCTTCCGCGCTCCCTCGCTGCCCTCCCGGCTGCTCTCCCGGCTCCGCTCCGCCGCCGCCCCGGCCGGGCTGAGCCGCCGAGGGGAGGGGAGGGCGCTGGGCCGGCCCCGAGCGGTGACAGCGGCGGGAGGGACCCGGCCCGGACCCGCCCGCCCCGCCCCGGAGGCGGCCCCGGCCCCGCAGGGAGCGGAGCCGGAGCTGCTGCGGGACATCGGGGGGTCCCGGAGATGCGGGGGGGAGGCAGCGCGTCCAGCGCCTCCGCCGCGACCTCTGCGCGCATCCCTGTGCCCAGAACACGACGGGAAAAGAGAGTCTGAGCACGGGAAAAAAGCCCGAGGACGGGGAAATGCCACTGGCTGCAGCCAGCCCTGGGCTGGAGCCGCAGCAGCCTGTCCAAAACCGATGGTTCTTGAAACCGGGCCAGTTGTCTTCACCCTGCCTGCCTCAACACGAACCGCTGCCTCTCATGCTCACCCATTCATGCTCCCATCACCCTGCTCTCATCACCCTGCTCGCATCATCCCAGCATTGTCGCATCAACCCCTCACGTTTCCATCATCCCACTTGGAGCAGCCTGATCCTCTCCCACCCACAAGTGGGGGCACTGCCAGGGCGCTGTGTGTGCACATCGTGTGGTCATGGGTTCCCAGGCCTGCTTCGTACAGGTGGGAGGCCAAAGAGGTTTGGGAACTGACTGGATAAAAAACATCTCAGAGATGCAAGATGAGTATCGTGCCAGTGTGGCACGGACTTAACAGAAGAATGTCGTTTTTCACATGAAATATGTTTTATTGTATTTAGGTAGCACAAACTTCAGACCACAAACGGCAGAGCAGGAGGGAGATTATGACTCACAGATGTCAACTTACCGGTACAGAGAGAAAAAAAATCATTAGCACCCAACTCTTGTGGTTCTCTCACTCTGAAAGTCTGTAACAGCCTCCTGGCAGACCTGGGCTGCTCTCAACAAAGCTGGGCTCAAATGAACACGGGTCCACGGGAGCCAGAGGTGGGGTTCAAGGTCACCGGCCAAGCCTTGGGATGAACCAGGGTCCTGCTTGCAAACACCCTCGAAACCTGCCAGGGCCTGAGGGATGAGCTGCAGATGCAAAGGCTGCAGCTCCCAGTGCTTGCAGCCCCTGCAGCCCTGCCCTGCTCAGCCCTGCTCAGCCACCCCAGGGCGTATTTATAGAAGGAAAGTTTGTGTAACTGAAAGAAGCTGCGAGGAGGTGCCGGGGCCAGACCTGGAGAGCCTGATGTGGCTGCACAAACAGCCAGACCAGGGCAGATAGTTCAAGACACAGCCAGCAGCAAGGTTGGAGCTGGCAAAGCCAGGCAGGCACTGAGCTCCAGCCCGAAGTTCATCTCCCAGGCACCTCACCCACTGACAACCTCTCACATTTCCAATTTTACAGGCAATCGTGTTTTCAATTTACTTGCAAGTTCAGTTCTGGGCAACTTATTCCTGCAGCAGTGGAGTGGGATCAGCAATTCATGGTGTGACCAATAAATAAACTCCCTCCACTGGTTCCCCTGGGCTTTGGGGAACCTGAGCCGTGCTCAGGCAGGCACAGGGATTGAAACCTCTGCTGGTGGTTTGAAACCTACCACAGGAATGAACCTGGAAATCCAGAAGTGAAAAGAGAATGGCTGTAGGGATAAAATGTGGTCCCTGTAGGGATAAAATTGCCTCTCCCATCCAGGATAATGTGCTTGCACCTGCCCTCGGTTTGGGTTTCTTTCCTCTCTTCCCTGTACAACAACGATTGAAGGGGGAAACTATAGAGAGGAGATTTAGCAGAACATTTCCAGTTGAAAATCAAAAGGGGATTCAGGAGAAACAGCTGCCTTTCTGTCTGATCTCTGATCCTCTCAGGGCAGGCTGGGGAAAAGAAACCTGATGCACTTATCACAGGCCAACAATCTCCCCTTCCTACCATCAGCTGGGCTGGGATCCCACGGTGGGAGAGGGGGGAGTGAGTGTGTGTGTGTCAGTGTGTGAGTGTGTGTGTGTGTGTATGAATGGGTGTGTGAGAGCGAGTGTGTCTGTGTGTGTGTGATTGAGTTTATGTGGAAGAGAGTGTACCAGTGTGTGTGTGTGTGTGTGTGTGTGTCTGTGTCTGTGTGTGTGTCAGTGTGTGTGTGTGTGTGTCAGTCAGTGTGTGTGTCAGTGTGTGTGTCTGTGTGTGTGTCAGCCAGTGTGTGTGCGTCAGTCAGTGTGTGTCAGTGTGTCAGTGTGTCAGTGTGTGTGTGTGTGTCTGTGTCTGTGTGTGTCAGTGTGTGTGTCAGTGTCAGTGTGTGTGTCAGTGTCAGTGTGTGTCTCACTGTGTGTCTCACTGTGTGTGTCAGTGTGTCAGTGTGTGTGTGTGTCTGTGTCTGTGTGTGTGTCAGTGTGGGTGTGTCTCTGTGTGTCAGTGTGTGTCACTGTGTGTGTCACTGTGTCAGTGTGTGTCTCACTGTGTGTGTCAGTGTGTGT
>NW_020897800.1:6087393-6097087 GCF_003984885.1 Neopelma chrysocephalum
TGTGTCACTGTGTCAGTGTGTGTCTCACTGTGTGTGTCAGTGTGTGTGTCAGTGTGTCAGTGTGTGTGTCAGTGTGTCAGTGTATGTGTCAGTGTGTGTGTGTCAGTGTGCCAGTGCTGTGCCCGGGTGCTGGTTGCTGCAGGTGCCTGTGGGCAATGGAACCATCAGAGGTCACCTGCAGTCCCATCCAGATGGCAATGCCCTGGCACACACACACACAGACACACTGACACACTGACACACACACTGACACACACACTGACACACACACAGACACAGACACACACACACACACAGACACACACAGACACACACACACACACACACACACACACACACACACACGGTGGATAATTCCCTGCCCAGCGCCCGCGCAGCTCCCGCAGCACAAACCACCGCCCCCAGCCCAAACCGGAGAGGCGGCGCTCGGTGATGTCCCCGGGACCCGCCCGTTTCTGGGGACATTTGCCGATGCCCCAAGAGGAAGCTCTGCTGAGCAGAGCTGGGCCAGGCATTCAGAGCAGCAGCAAAGGAGGCGGCGGTGTCCCCGTGCTGTCACTGCTTTAGCCCTGCTCCTCTGTGCTGTCACTGCTTTAGCCCTGCTCCCCTGTGCTGTCACTGCTTTAGCCCTGCTCCCCCTGTGCTGTCACTGCTTTAGCCCTGCTCCCCCTGTGCTGTCACTGCTTTATTCCTGCTCCCCCCGTGCTGTCACTGCTTTAGCCCTGCTCCCCCTGTGCTGTCACTGCTTTAGCCCTGCTCCCCCCGTGCTGTCACTGCTTTAACCCTGCTCCCCCGGCCGATGGTGTCACTGCTTTAACCCTGCTCCCCCGGCCGATGGTGTCACTGCTTTAACCCTGCTCCCCCGGCCGATGGTGTCACTGCTTTAGCCCTGCTCCCCCCGTGCTGTCACTGCTTTAGCCCTGCTCCCCCGGGCCGATGCTTTTGGCTTGGCCTCTCCCGCAAACGTTCCAGTCTCAGGGACTGGCTGAACTCCAGTGCACCTGTACTGGGGCTCCTTCTCTCCTGGACCAGCACAAAGGCTCCAATAAGGATCTTTCTCACAGCTTGTGTGGTTTCTATTAGGAAAGATCCACACGCTCTTGGCATCCCCGCTCAGCTCCGATCCAGCAAAGCCGGTGACACCAAACCACAGGTTGGTGCAGTAGGGCTGTGATGCAGCTTTGAGCTTTGCCTCAGCCCCCCCTCATGCTCCCCCAAAAATTTCATTTTGCTGGTGCCCTTCATGACAGCCCCTACATGCAGGGGAAGCAGAAACGCTTCCAAAGCAGCACTGGGGGAAAACCCCCCGAAGTCGAGGAAAAGAACGGAGTGGCTGCGGGCAGAGGTTTCCTCCCAGGGCAGCTGCATTTCTCCCTCGAACCCGACTCCGTCCTAACAGCCGCCTTAATTTGTGTTCACTTCAGAGCCTGCGACATGAAAGCCCTGGCTCGGAGCTCCAGCTGAGCCGCTCAATGGCTCAGTGTTCGCACGAGGCATGGAAGGAATCCATTGATTAGTTTCTTCAGCTGGGATGTGACCGTTTGCAGCCCAAGACCTGCCAAACATGACTTCGCCTCAGCAACTGGTTCCTATTTGCTGCTCACAGGCTTTAGAAAAATCTTTCCTCTTCCACATCCAAGTCTCACCCTCCTTTTCCACTCTGGTTACAACGTTAGTGTCTCCTGAGGCTCTCTCCTGTGGAGGGAGGATGCCGGGCTGAGGAGAACAGCCCTCCTGCCATTAACGTGGCCGAAAGATGGGAGATAACCATCTGCTCTCCCTCCACAATGCGGCCCGGCTGTTTTCCAGCAGTTTTGGGAACAAAGAAAGGATGGCCAGTAATGCCACATTGTTCCCAGGGACGCTGACTAACCTTGGGTTAAAAGAATAATAATTATTATTCCTTTAGCGTTAAGGAAAGGTGTCACAGAGCCCAGCCTTCCCCGGGATTTCTGGGCTGCTCTTCCACGACCTCTCTCTGAGCTCTTTCCCTTTGCCAGGGTCAAATTCCCCCCTGCCCCAGCCCAGGGCAGCTGCTGGCTGTCCTCAAAATGTTACGGAGCTGGGAAGGCTTCCCCTTTCCCTTGGATTTACCCACTCTCATTCCAGAAGGAATTAGGTGTAACTCCTGCTCTAGAGAAGCTTTTCCAAGCTCCTCTGCTACCAAAACACAGCCACCTCTGGGGTGAAACACAACGGAGCATCCACCCAGCTGTAATGGCCAGGAAATGAAGAACACCATATCCAATTAAAACTGCAGGGGGATATTTATGGCAGAACGTAATTAGCCAAATTGGAGCCTTCCCCAAAACTGCCATGGGATTTTTAATGACCTCGAGCGGCCAGGGATTCGTTTTGATGTTTTGTCAAGTAAACAATATCCAGAGGGCTTGAGACAGAAATCAGGAGCAAAGGGGAAAGGGAAAAAAAAAAAGTGCTCTGCAATTCCAGGGAGAAACGGAGACATGAAAGGATTTATCGTAAGGGGGACATTGTTGGAAAGAGCAGCAGCCACCACTCCAAGAAAGGAAAGAGCAGGGAGGTGGCCCTGGGTGTGGAGGTGGCTCTCTGCAATGAGAGGAAAGAGCAAGCAGCTGCCACAGCCATTCCCCAGGGATTTACCTTTCCTGCAATTTAAAATGATACGAGAAGCCCTTTCAAGCTGGGAAGTGTTTGAGTCACTTGTTTTACGCTGGGAGAGGGAGGCTGGGTTAGTCCCGGTGACTCCAGCATGGAAACACGGGCATGGAAGGAGAGCTGGTTCCTCAGCAGGTCCCGCTGTGCCCGGGGGGACCCAGGCTGCCCCCAGAGCCAGGGTCTGTGCTGACCATCCCCAGAGCCCTGGCTCCTCCGTGACCCACATGGCTGTGGCCCCTGGGGTCCCCTCTCTGCTCTGTGCTCCAGGGCTGCAGGCACGGAAAGTCCCCTGCTCGGGGCTGGCACATGAAAAGCCCGTTTCTGTTCCCGCTGGAGATGCAGCTTCAGGCCCCGGCTGGGCCCTGTGACACCACCACAATACCCTCCTCTGATTGCCCTCCAGGAAGCCGCCTCCGAGCCTCCCTGGCTCCTCTGTCATTAACTTCCCAGCAGAGATGGCTCACAAAAGCAGCTTTGTGGCCAGCCAGGGGTCAGGACTAGCACACACATCCCCACACGGAGCCACGGCCTCTTCCACGCCGTGGGCACCTCAATTGAGCCTCAAGAGCTGCCTGAGCATCCTCAGGTGCCTCCTGCTGTTGGTTCCCCAGGGTTCCCATGCTGGTCCATAACCTGATTAGCTGCTCTGAGCTCCAGCAGTGTAATTGTGCCTGGAATGTCCTTGGTGGGGGTGCTGTCACTCACTTGTTTCCCTGCTGGAAGAAGTGGCTGGATGGAAAATCCTCGTAAGCTGTTCTGCACTCCCTGTACATTTTCCTCTCCCCTCAAGTAACAGCACTGAGCTCCTGGTAAATAAAACCTGAGGATTTTTGCTCCTTAACTCTTGCTATTCACAATTACTGTGAGCCTGTGCAGGTGATCCACATCAAACCTCGCCTGCAGGACCTCTCACCTTTGCTCAGATCTCTCAGGCTCCTCCCCAGCACAAACAAATGCAGCCAGCTCAGATTTAAGCAGCACATCTTTGATGGCCACTGCACCCTCAGCATTCACTTATCTCCAGTTACTGAACCCATTTCTGATGGTGCCTGAGTTCCCCTTCCCTGGGACACAGGAAGGAGAAGCAACAGGATCATTGCTAATAAATGGAGAGCAAGACTGTAATCACTGACACTTATCTGCTCTTTCCACCTTCCAAAAAACCCACCACCACAAAACCAAGACCCACTGCTTCACCAAACAGCCACACTCTACTGTCACAGAGGTGCCAGGAGCCACACAAGCACCTCCCGAGGATGCTCAGTCCAGCTCCAACCTCAAGTATTTAATCCACAGCCTGAGAAGTGGCAGCCAGCTGGAAAACCCCCTTGCTCACAGCCAGTTGGAAGGGATCAGAACAGGAAAATAAAACACAGGACTGCAGTGACCCCCCCAGGTTAACTCTGGGCTACGATAAAGGGACTCGAGTGATGGAAGTTTAATTCCTGGTCAATATTTCCACACAGCCCCTTACAAACCTTTGTGCTCATCCCTGTTTTTAATAGAATGACACTCACTTCACAAGGAGCTGGGAGTTCAGTCCCAAAGGAAAAGCTCAGGGGCTGGGGACTGTGACAGGGGCTCTCCAGGGAGAGATTTGAGGGGAAAACTCAGGGAAGAGACCAGGGATTTCCATCCCTTGTTGTCCCTGAAAGGCACAAACACTGATCCAACAGCCAAGATCGCTCCATCCCAAACCACTGTCCCTGCCCGTGAGGAGGCAGGTGCACACAGCCAGTCTGAGGAGATAATTCAGGGATGGGCACGATTATCCGACCAAAACATGGGAATCACGGGGTGAGACCCACCCACGCAATGAAAGCCCCGGAGCCGCCCTCCCCAGCAGAGACACCCCCCAGCATCACCCCTGGGCTGAAGGATCCGCCCGGGGACGTGTCTCAGAGAGGAAAAACCCTCTCCCGGCGCTGGAAAACTCTCCTGCGATTGTCTGCGCTTGGCAAGGCGGGATGATAGTGAATAAACGACAGAGAAATATTCCTCCCTACACGTGTTTGGGTTTTTCGGGGTGGTTTTCTTGGACGCCGATCCTGGCTCTGCAACAATGCCCGTCTTGTTCGGCCCCGCTCTGCAGAGCAGGCTTGAATAGATCTGTCTAAAATTATAAGCGGGCAGCCCCTGGGCTCTGCGAGATCACAGGCCACATGCTGGGGCTGAACAAAGCCCCCGCTATTTCCCAACAATTAGCCCGGCTAAAAGGACATCTATCTCCTTCCATTAGAGCCACCACGTGCCTCCCAGTCAGTCCATTGTAAAGCTAATTAAATAACACGCCTCTCTCCCCATGAGGGTCTCCTGATTAGCTCGCCCTGCTCCTAAATCCTCGCTGGTGTGAAAGGGGCAGAGACAGCTGGTCTGCAGGGAACGGCGGCCCCGGGGGGTGTTTGGGCTCCCCTGGGCAGCCACGAGCACCCTCACCACTTATTTCAGGGGTTTTATTGGGGAGTCTCAGAATGGGTTGGGTTGGAAGGGACTTCAAAGCTCATCCACACCCTGCCATGGGCAGGGACACCTTCCACCAGCCCAGGTGGCTCCAAGCCCTGTCCAACCTGGCCTTGGACACTTCCAGGGGTCAGGGAGCCACAACTTCTCTGGGCAACCTGTGCCAGGGCCTCCCCACCCTGCCAGGGAAGAATTCCTTCCCAATATCCCACCTAAACCCACCCTCTTTCAATTTGAAGCCATTCCCCCTTGTCCAATCTTCTGTTTAAAAGAGATCTTGAGATCCAAGAGGGTTCAGCACACAAACTGCTTTGCCTCCCTATCTGCTCTCCCGCTGCCTGCAGCAAAACTTGTGAAAACAGCTGATTTATTGACTATTTTTCATGCTTTGCTGGTGGTTGGAGGAGAAAAGCAGATGCAAATATTTTTTCTAAATATGTTCCGGGTCGATGCAAACCAGTTTTGTTGGTGGTTTTTTTTTTAGTTCCCACACTTTTCATTGGGTTAAAACAGTGAAAAGAAAATAAACAAGGAAAATGTTGTGTCATTCAACCAGAGCTAAAACTTTCTATTTTTGCACTTTTAATATGGGAAGGAATTGCAAAATGGAAAATAAAAAAGTGCCTATTAAAAGTAATGTGTTAACAAGCTCTTTTCACCCAGTTAATTCACCTTTCCAAGGAAGTTTCTGTGGGAGGGGAAATCTGGGATGAGGATGAGCTGGAAGGAATCTGCCTTTTTATCCGGGAAGCCTGATTTGTGTTTTGTGAGATGAATTAAAACAATCTCTGGTGCTTGGAGCTTCCTTCCCATTTAAAAATGAGTTCTGGCAAGTCAGGAAAATTCATCCAGATTCATCAAACACCACAGGGGTGTTTGCAATGTCCTGGGATGTGTTTTGGGGTGGAGGCCACCACAACCTCTTCTGAACACCCAACCTGCCCCAGCTCCAGTCAAAAGCCACAAGTGGATTTTCCCTCCTTCATCCCGTCCTGGTTCCACATCACAACATCACCAAACTGCAAAACCTCTCCAGATGTTCGGCACCTTTTCTCACACACTCCCAAGACCCAGAAGAAATACAGTTTCCTTCTGGCGAGGCTCCAGTCAGCAATACTTGCAAATATTCCCTTTACCCCCTTTAAATCATTATTTTCCACCCTTGGCTATTTAAATCATCATTTTCACACTGAGGGAGCGTGGCTGGAAAACTGGGAAGGTGGGTCAGCAGATTAATGAGCTGATTTCCTGTGGACCTTCAGCTCCAGGCTTGGAACAGCTGGACCTGCTGCTGCAGACAGAGCTCCATCCACCCCAGGAAAAGAGAAAAACCCCATTCCTCATCTCCTGGTGGGGACACAGGGGCAGGAAGGACACGGAGGAGGAGGCAGAGCTTGGGTTTGTTTTAATGGGAACCAAAGCTTGCTCCTGTTTTCCAAAGCTGTGCTGCTCACAGCCATCCTGTGACGGTGGGAAATCACATCCAGCTGGGTTGGAAAATGCTGGGAAGCTTTAGAAATGCAGCAGGGAATGTATTGATTAGTGTATATATGTGTCCATAGGGTTTCATTGGAAAAGCACAAGGATCAACTCGTTGCACATTGTTATCAAAATCATATTTACCCTGCACTCAACAAATGCAAAGGTTTTACACCAAATAACCCAATTTTACAGGGCCACATCAACAGCAGCAGGGAAATCAGCATTACAAGATGTGACATGACTCACATGAAGGCCTAATACAAGAGTCAAGCCCAAAACCCAATTTAAACATAACCCAGGAGCAGCTACTCAGCCCTGCGGCTGCTTTCCAACCCCACAGCCAGGTCTGAGAGCTCCATTCATCCCAAACTCCTCAAAAAAGGGGCAGGAGCCAAGAAAAAGCTGCCTTGTGTTCCCTGCCTGCCTCCCCTCACCCAGGCAGTGCCCTTGATCCCAAAACTATGGGAATGGCTCCACAAGCCACTTGATTAATAAGAGCCCAGGGGGGAAAAACCGTTTATATAACCCCGTCTTCTCTAAACTTCCTAAGTGCTTCAGAAAGTGGCTGCCCTGGAAACCCAAACTGGAAACACAAAATATTATCTCTTGCATTTATAAACATCTCTGGTGCTAATGAAGTGAGGGAGCAGCAGCAGAGGGGAGGGAGCAGGAGGGGGGCACAGGGCAGGCGTGGGAGAGCCCCGAGAAAACCGCTCCCTTCCACGGGGAGGTGGAGTGGGAAATCCTCCCACCAGCACCCTGAGCCACTGGAGCTGCTGGGGGCAGCACTGGGAGGCCTCCAGGGAGGGGTTTGGGATGAGGGATATGGAGGTTTTCCATGTGGGTTGTGGAAGAGAAGTCTCTGCTCTGCTAAACACAGTGGTGGGCTGAGAACCAACAGGGGAGAACGACAGCACCCAACAGGGCAAGAGCAGGTGGGGGAAACCCCCAAAACGAGCTTGGAGTGGAGCTCAGGTTGGAAAAAGAGCTTGGAATGGAGTTCAGGTTGGAAAAAGAGCTTGGAGTGGAGCTCAGGTGGAGCATCCTGTTGGAAACTGGGAGGGAATTCGGTGCTTGCTCTGCACACAGAGCCTGTGGATGAACTGCATGTCAACAGAGCCCGTCTGTTTACACCAATCTGCCCTAAATAAACACTCCAAATTTAGCTCTTGGGTTCAACCACCCTGTGCCTTGGACACACACCCGGCTCAGGGAGCCAGGAGGAGCAGAGCAGCCCAGCCCATGGCTCCATTTTCTGCCCCTGGTGGCATTTCCCACGGAGGTTTGTTCCTGCCTCAGCACAGCCAGCACCAGAAAACACTGAGGTTTGGCTGGGGATATTTGGGTTTGGTTTTCACAAAATATTGATGATTTCCGCAGAACAATCCGTCACTTTTGGCAGCAACAAGCAGAAAAGAAAAAAAAAAAAGATATATTTCATGCAGATATGGGGACTGGGCTGACACCCAGCCTGGAACTCGGCACGAGTGGAAGGCAGAGCAGGCTACTGGGTTATCCTGTCAGCTTGATTACTGGAAAGCAAGGAGAAGTGCTCCTGCTTCCCTGGAGTAGCTGTTTGCCTGGATAGAAGCACAGCCAGAGCTGCCAGACACACGAGGCCCTTGGTGTCCTTGGTCCCCTCTGGAGATGTGTCCCAGGAGATGGAGACCCCCCGAGGTGCAGCGTGGCAAGAGCTGGTGCAGGGCAGGACGCAGATGCCAGCTCTGTTTCCATCCCTGCCTTCCCTAATCAGTCCTGCCTCTGGAGCCTGGAAAACTGGGTTGAAATCTCCCAAGCTCAGACTCCTGTGCGAGATGCCGGGAACTGCCCAAATTAGGATTTTTCCATGAACAGGCTCCCCTGGGGCATCGCCTCCTTTTTTCCTATTCCACCTCAGTGCTGACATCAGTCTGGCCAAAGCTGTGCCCTCTGTGCCCTCTGGCCCCGCTTGAACTTCGGATGCGGGGAGTGAATCACACAAACCAGGGCAGAAAGGCATTTTTGACTCCTGAGAAATAGTTGCTGATGAGCTGAGGAGAAGTAGTTTGGGCCAGATCTCTCGAGAAATCCAACCTGCCCTTTGGTGGAGCAGTTTCTTTTGCTCCATCCCATTTGTGCTACTGGAAGCACAAATGTCTCCAAGTGTTTTTGCTGTTTTACTGTTCCTGTTCTCGCAGCCTCTGCCATGTCAGCGGCCTCATTTCCCTTTCCAGGAAAGGAAGTCCTGTCCTGAACTTGATTATTTTGCTTTTTGGTTGTGCATTCATCCACTCCCCCTTGCTGAAATCAGAGGCATGTTCCCACTGAGGGGGGTGAAGCCAAACCTGTTTTCCTGCAGGCTCCCCCTTGGCTTCAGGAATTTAAAGAGGAGATTGTGGAATCATTAAGGCTGGAAAAGCCCTCCAAGATCATTGAGCCCAACCATTCCCCCAGCACTGCCAAGGCCACCACTAACCATGTCCCCAAGAGCCACATCCACATGGCTTTTAAATCCCTCCAGGAATGGGGACTCCACCACTGCCAGTGCCTGACCACCTTTTCCACGAAGAAATTTTCCCTAATATCCAGTCTGAACCTGCCTGGTGCAACTTGAACCCGTTTCCTCCTGTCCTGTCACTTGTACTTGGGAGAAAAGCCCAACCCCACCCACCCGGCTCCACCCTCCTGTCAGGGAGTTGCAGAGATCCTGGTTTTCCATCCCAACCTGCCCTTGCAGCACCCCAGGGGAAGGAAAGACCACAAAAGAGAAGCCCTGGCTCTAAGAAGGGATCAGAGGTTTCACCCTAAAGGCTGGAGCATCTCCTTCCTCGTGCTGAAAACAATGCAAATCCCACTCTCCATCCCAAGCTTTTCCCACACCTCACTCAAGCCATTTGGAGGCCAGCAAGCAGATCTCCCGTGGCTCTTGCACAGGGAAACTCTCCTCCTGACACAGGCAGGGACTCCTCAGGCCCCTCAGCCCTGCCTGTCCCTCTGTCCCTCCCTGCAGGGGAGAAACCACCTCTGAGCTGTTGTGGAACAGCCAACAATGCACACTCTGCATGGAGCAGCCAACAGTGCACAGGCTGCAGCTCTGCCCAGGGCTATGGATCCCAAACCCCTCAGCTCTGCCCAG
>NW_020897800.1:6097097-6097312 GCF_003984885.1 Neopelma chrysocephalum
CAAACCCCTCAGCTCTGCCCAGGGCTATGGATCCCAAACCCCTCAGCAGCTCTGTCCAGGCCCACTGATCCCAAACCCCTCAGCTCTGGCCAGTCCTATTGATCCCAAACCCCTCAGCTCTGCCCAGTCCTATTGATCCCAAACCCCTCAGCTCTGCCCAGGCCTATTGATCCCAAACCCCTCAGCTCTGGCCAGGCCTGTGGATCCCAAACCCC